>NC_062546.1:75293788-75607096 GCF_016906955.1 Phacochoerus africanus | reverse complement strand
TTTTATTTTTTTTAATTTTTAATTTTTTTTTTTTGTCTTTTGTCTTTTTAGAGCCGCATCTGTGGGTGGCATATGGAGGCTCCCAGGCTAGGGGTCTAATCAGAGCTGTAGCCACCATCCTACGCCAGAGCCACAGCAATGCTGGATCTGAGCCACATCTGCTACCTACATCATAGCTCATGGCAACTCCAGATCCTTAACCCACTGAGTGAGGGCAGGGATAGAACCCACAACCTCATGATTTCTAGTCGAATTCACTTCTGCAGCATCACGACAGGAACTCTAATAATAATTTTTATAGTTTTTAGATTTCTATTATGCCACATCACCAGAATATTTTTCTTCAGAATAAGTAGTATTTATTTCTTCCTTTTTGAAAATCTTGACGCAGGAGTTCCTACTGTGACTCAGTGGGTTAAAAACCTGATATAGTGTCTATAAGGATGCAGGTTCAATCCCTGGTCCTGCTCAGTGGGTTAAAGATCTGGCATTGCCGCAAGCTGCTGTGTAGGTTGCAGATGTGGCTCAGATCTGGCATTGCTGTGGCTGTGGTGTAGGCCAGTGGCTACAGTTCCAATTTGACCCCTAGCCCAGGAACATCCAAATGCCATGGATGTAGCTCTAAAAGTACCACAGTAAATAAATAAATAAATAAAATCTTGAAACATAAGCCAGATTGCATATTTAACCTTTTCTAATGATAACAGGGGGTGACCTAACTCCTCAGTTACATGCTCAGTCTCAAAATTCTATGATTATCTTACTAAAAGATTACCAACAGCTGATTGGTCACTAAGATACACAAGTGAAAGTATCATAAGTATTCAGAAGTTCATTTCAATTAAAAAATAGAATTCAGGAAGAGATAAAAAGTTCTAATTGTAAAATCATGTCTAAATGTAGGAAAGACTGGACATCACAAAGAGTATATAAGTTAGTGATAAATTCAAGGTACTCACAGTGAACATTGGCAAGAGAATCTGGATAACCAGTGAAACAGTGAGATAACTTTGAACTTATAGACATACTTTCATTCAATGAATGAATCACAAAACATAAGACTGAAGGCAATGAAAATTGAGTCTTACATCCTACTGAGGCATGGGTTATATTTCCACCCATGAAAAAAGTATTTCAATGTTTTCTTCGCATTTCAAATTAAAATGGTCAGGTCCATCTACACCAATATGGATCATCTAACTGAGAAAATTTTCTTGGACAATACATTATTAAAGAAAATAAAATCACAGAAAGTAGAAAAACGTTCTTTGTCCTCAGATATCTTCAAGATAAAATATATGTCTGTTCAAAGATTTTGATCAAAACCAAAATAAATTATTGCCATTATAATTTCTAATATTTTAATGTCAGATGTTCTTCACAAAAGAGAATTACTATTCCTAACTTTATTCCCAATCTTTCCTTAGTCTGAAAAACTGTAAATTCATATGCTCTTTTATAAATGGGAATTCAACAGTCTGTTCAACATAGCCTTGAAAAGAAAAAAAAAAAAATCTGCCCACAAGTCAGTATTCACATATATCAGGCTATTTCCACGTACTATATTAAAAGAAACCATTGTTCAATTCATCTTCAAGTATGGGATCTTGTTACACAGACCTGAAAAATCACTACCTCGCAAGATAACCACTTTATTTCTAAAGAGGAAGAAATTTTACTTGAGACATTTATGGCTTTGTTCTGGTAGAGAATGAAGGAAGGGTCAATTTTGTAAATAATTTATTAAGACTTTTTGCCTTCACCTAAATTTCTGATATTCTCTATTGTAACCATTTTTAAATGAAACTATGATAAATATAATAATAGAAAATTCTGAATCATCTGAATTTTGGTTCTGCCTCAAATTATTAAAATAGAAAGATGAGATATAAATTAAAAGTTTTATGTTAAGATTTGATTTTATTTATAGTCAAAAGAAAACATTTTCTCTATCCCAAGAATTCAAGCAAAGTAGAATTTCCAAGGTGTTCTGTGCACTACGTATTAAAAAAAAATACACATATGTATATATATATTTAGTTAGAACACAACAAAACCAAATTTCTATCTTTGAAAGACAGAAAGAAACAAGCTACTAAAGACTATATAGCCTTGAAATCTTTGTTGTATAGTCATGGTTTCTATAATCAAACTATCTAGATGAATCCATTTTAAAAGACATATGACTAGGGGTACACGGGCCCTTCAAAACTTGGTAATGTTTATATAATCAGTTAATAACAAAAGTAAGGATTAAGTTCAGAATACCATTAAAAGTATAATTTTAAAGGATAAAATAAACCTCCAACTTTTCATTCTAATATTTATTTTTATACACATCTTTAAAAATTAGGTTACATAAATATAAATATTAATCAATGACTTGAGTAAAAAGTAAACATTCAGGTTTTCTCTTTTTTAATGTATAATTTCACATGCACCTGTGTAATGGGAATAACATAATTGAATGTGAAAAAAACATTTAAAGAATAAAAAAAATCCTTATGTGCCATGGGCCATGGAGGAGGTAGTGTCATATGTCTAAATAAACCTTCAAAACATCTACTTAACATTCTTAGACAAAAGGCTATCACTAATGTTCTTACAATGATGGTAGGGTAAAATATTGATTTTTCTCTTTGAAACAGTTTTGATGACTCCACTTCTAAATGATTAGCCTGTGTTAGCATAATAAAGAGAAATACATTAGAAGCACTTTTGAGAAGAATATGTAGAAACTCTATGTGTTCCTTAGAGTATAGTTTTAAAGGGGACAGACAATGTGTCACCTAGAATTAGATGCTATTGTCTTCTCTGTCCCTAAGGTTTTTTTTTACCATGTGTATCAAAATAATGCGATGCAGGCTGACACACTATGGATCCAGCTTTTTAACGGATCAAACCCACTTGGTTGATTAAGTAAATCAGCAGAACTTCAGATTTTACTACATGTATTCTTATACTCAGTCATAAAATATTCACTTGTACAAGGGATATATATTATAACATACTAAAGAAATATGACAAAAGGAGAAAACAAATTTATTTCTGGTTGCAAGGCATGCACAAGTGGCCATACTTGGACATCTGGTTGGGTTTGTTTTTCTCAATGAAAATACCTCCAACTATATCACATGATTGTTGAAATCACTGGCTCCCCAGTGAGACCACAACTGATAGAATAATCCTGTTTCTGCCATGTATGTAATTTAGGTGCATTTAGGCAACTACTGAACTTCTCCACGCCTCATCTTCTTCATTGGTAAAATAGACATAATCACAGTATTGCCTACCACAAGGAATACTATGAAAATAAAATGATATATCAAATGCTTTGAACAGTGTCTAGAGTTCTATTAGCATTCAATAACTGTTAGATAAAATGATGACTAGTCAGTTGATATAATTCTCAGAAGTTTTAAAAAGTGAAAAGGATAGTGTACAAAGTCTTCAAAACACTCAAAAAAATAGTCCCTAGAATAAATTTTGCAAAAACTTTTAACCTCTATTGGTCATTTTATTAACAATAATATTACCTTTCTTTTAAAATTAATTAGAAGTCATAGGAAGATTAAAAATGAGGAAATCTTGATATATGTAAGAATGTAATGAACTTTGAAATATTTCCCAATTTTCAAGCCCAAACAGAAATTCTGATGGCAAACATTATTTATTGGAGAGGTGGAAGAAACAGATTATGTAGTTCTAACTTTGAGACAAAATGGATTAATTTCCTATGGGGGAATATAACCATATTCTTTAAAGTAACGTTATCTTGCCAACATTTTCTTTCCTATGGGACAGAAACATTTTTTCCAGCTTTACTGAAATATAATTGACATATAACATTGTGTAAGTGTAAAGTTGAGAACATAAGGATTTGACATATGCATATATTGCGAAATCATTACCACAATAAGATTGGTTAATGTACCCATCACCTCACATAGTTAAAATTTTTTGGTGGTAAGAACTTTTAAAATATACTCTTAGCAACTTCAAATGTATCAGAAAGGATTGTTAACTATAGCCAGCCAGAAATTAGCCTGGTTTAAACAGGAATGGGAAATAAAAAGTTGGAATTATAACTGTGCATATATTATTAGTGTCAAAACAAATCCTCTGAATTAGATTAGAGATAGCTGATTACTGGATCTCCTAGAATAGTTGTAATTATCATACATAAGCATAGATTGAAGAGGGAAAAGAAGATATATATATAAATAAATGAGTTGAAGTGTATAAAAAGTTGTTATAAAGTGTTATAGAAGAATTTTCTCCTTATTTTCTGATATTCTTTTATCCTAGGACAACTACTTAATTTCATTTTGCATTTTAAAAAATTATAAATAATAATGAAGTTTAGGCAAATCACTCTAACAATATCAATTCAATTAATAACTAGAAGAAATCAGTTACTGTTTCTCCAGCATAAAGTTTAAAAGAGTTGGAAGGTGCCTATGGTAGCAAATGAACTTAGCTTTTAAAGTGTTATTCGCAGTTTTGTTTTTCACTGAATAGATTATTCAGTTAGATTGGTTTGAAAATTAGATATTTTGAAAACCCTTAATATGCATATTTAGGCAAGTATAAAGCATATATTTTTCAAATGCATCACTTTTTAATCTATAATCAAGAGATTCTCAGTTAACTTACATGTCTCTGGGATCCATCGTATTCACACCTCTCAATTTTTCCTAGGCTGCCATCTGAGAAATACAGTTTCTCTGCACGGTGGTCAATGGTGAGTCCATTTGGAGTGAGTATGTCTGTACTAACCACCACTTGAGCATTTTTCCCAGTCAGAGTAGATCTCATAATACTTGGATGCTGTTCATTCCAGTTGGTCCAAAACATTAAACTAATTAAAATGAAAATTGTGAAAACAAAATTTTATTAATAATATCAACATTAGTAGAAACATGGCAATGTCAAGCTATTTAAAAAGAAACATAGGCTTTACCGTTGTGGCACAGTGGAAATGAACCCGACTAGGAACGTGAGCTTGTGGGTTTGATCCCTTGCCTTGCTCAGTGGGTTAAGGATCCAGTGTTGCAGTGAGCTGTGGTGTAGGCAGACGGCTGTAGCTTGGATTCGACCCCTAGCCTGGAAACCTCTATATGCCACAGGTGTGGTCCTAAAAAGCAAAAACAATTTAAAAAAAAAGAAACATAATTATTTGCCATTTCACATTCTATGACCCTTGAGGAAGTATAGGTAATAAGGGGATATATATATATATATATATATATATATATATATATATATATTATATATGTTATATAAATATAACATTTGCAAATATATTTTCCCCATTTCTTAAATGAAGCCTAGAAACTTTTTCTGAAAAACAATTATCCTGTGTATTCTCTCAAAAAGTAATTTAATTACATTGATTCAGTTTGATGTACAGTGAATATTTATTTTAATCAGGGAAAAATAGTTATCTTAAATTTTCTATGAAATGTAAATGTACTCTAATAATATTATATTTCAGCAGATCCTGTGAAATCATTTTGTACATTGTTCTTAACTATATTTCTCTTCTTCAATTGATGAAAATCAAATTTTCTCTCTTCTTTCAATTTTGCTTTCTAAATTCAGCATTCTCCTGTGTATATGTTTTAGAGAAATACAATTAATCAACTCCTATATTTCTTTAATGTCCTTCCCCCCTTCTCTGTCAGTGTGATTTTTCTATAAATCACAATGTTGTTTCTAGAATTTCAGGGGTTTCTCTCAAATCCTTAAACGTAATAACGTTACTTACAGATTTTATAGAATGTTTTAAATCAGTGTTTGTTAAACTATTCTTTGAGGAAGGCTTAGGATTCTATGGAAGCCCTTAAAGGTCACTGTAAGACTGGAGAGGCTCTAAGGTTCCAGTCTCTAAGGGCTACTGTTTTTTTTTGGGGGGGGGGGCTTTTTTAGGGCCACACCAGTGGCATATGGAGGTTTCCAGGCTAAGGGTCTGATCCCAGTTACAGCTGTTGGCCTAAGCTTTAGCCACTGCAAATTCATATCTGGACTGCTTCTGCGACCTACACCACAGCTCATGGCAACACCAAATCCCTAACCCAATGAGCGAGGCCAGGGATGGAACCTGCAACCTCAGGGTTCCTAGTCAGATCCCTTTCTGCTGCACCATGATGGGAACTCCTAAATGCTACTGTTAATGAAACAGCTCTTCTTTCTCTCTTTTAACCTTAGGGTTATCCCTAAGAGTTTATTTGAAGATTAATTTTTGCTGCTTAGGATAGAAAGAAGGAGTAAAGAAAAGAAGGAAATATGGAGGGAAGGAAGGAAGGAAAGAAGGGAGGAAGGAAAAAGGGAAGAAGGGAAAAAGGAAGGAAGGGAGAAAGGGAAAAGTGAAAGGAAGAAGGGAAGGAGGGAGGTTGACAGGCAGGCTGCTTTACATTTTGAAAAAGTGTGTTCAATACACACCAAGAAAAACTATTTGGAATAATATTTCATATTTACACCAAGAATGCATATACCATTCCTATGTAAAGGAATGTAAAGACAACATAGGATTATGGCCAACATAATTATTCAACATGTGGTTTTTGAGTATTATGCCAAAACATATTACTGGACAACACTCAAGTTCACAATTAAAACCTTTCTACTTGCTAATTTAAAAAACAATCCTCACCAATTAAGGAAAGCTGGCTCAACTATGCTCTTTATTAAAATACTTCATAGTATTTTCATTTATTCTATGGAATATAAAAATGTTCTAAGTGAGAAAGTGTCAAAATACTTTGTCCAATGAATCAGTAAATTTGAAAAAAAAGCATTCCATTTTCTTAAATCATGCAGTAGCTTTAATCATATCCTGTGATTCTTAAAATGAAAAATTTAGTTAAAAAAAGTTATGTATATAAGGTATTAAACACACAATTTAGTTGCAATGTCTTCTTTATTATTGCTATAGATTTATTATTATAGATTTTCTGAGGTATTAGTGTTCCTTTAATTTCACCTTTCACTTCACATGAGAAAATAGAGGTCAAAGAGCTGAGTATCAGTTATAGTTATTGAGCCAATTTTTGAAGTCAAGTGTGGTCTCCCATCTAGAATTTAAGATTTTATTTAAAAATTTCTGTTAACTAACATACAAAAGATATTTGAAGGTGTCACTGACACGCTTAATAATAAAAATATTTTTGTACTTTAGACTTTAATTACATACAATTTTCCAATTGAAATATTTGTGTGTGTTTAATTCTAATTTAAGTTTACCAAATGCAAGATGAATGTGTAATTTTAGCCTATGCAGCAAATAATTATAGGATAAAGGACTTATCAATTATAATCATATATAATATCATCAGTGATCTCCCTTATGTTTATTTCAAAATTGTCCTACAAATTCCTTTGATCAACATTAGGACATTTATTATTGTCCTAAGATTCTTCTGGTTGACTATCAAGGTCAATGTAGATGACTGAATAACAAGCTATATAATAGGTAAAGTGCAGTGTTGTGAGCAGAACTAGCTCTGCCCAGGCATCTAAAGGATTATATCCATCTCAACCAAGTAACCAAAGCTATGTGAGGAGTCAACCTTCTCCTCATCTGAAACTCTCAACCTTTAGAGTTCTAATTTATAAGATAAAGATGTTTAAGTAAGCCAATTTTCATTTCTAGCTCTTTAAGCGTATCCAGATTTAGTTACTCTCACACTGAGTAATTCCTGTAGTCCCTTCTCCTCTCAAGTGATCAGGGTCAGTGTTTATCAGTCATTGTTTGTTTTTCTTCAACATACCTAAAAAGAGTTTCTTATTCTGAGCAGTGAAAGCCATATTGGTCTGATTTCTGTGTCCTTGTTTCATTTAAAAGGATTTTCTAGTAGTTAACAAATATTCCTATCATACTGTATGAGAGTATAACTCCATAGATATATTTTTCCAATTAACCTGAGCTTTATTCTTCAGTTTTCATATAACTGCCTTTTTTATAGCATCCCCTCTAATTCATTTTACTTTCATTAATTTTATATTATGGCCTGGGTACTTTTCGTGTCATGAACTCTCCATAAGTATTACTATAAGTGCCTGCACAATACAAACCACTGTGGATTATGTTGACTATTATCAAGTATCTACTGTTGAAAATATAGCTACACAAAATGATCTATTGTTTTTTTCATCTTATTTCAATCAGAGAGATTCCCAGTTGTTAAAATTATTTAATAGAATTACAGAAACACATTTCAGGTTTCAATACATGTTAATATTTTTTTCCAAATAGATTATTTCAATCAGCTATACACTAATGTTTTCTTTATATAAATTTTCCAGTGCATTATTGTTTCTATTTTCCCTTTCCTCCTTTAAATTTGCTTTTACTTGGAGGTAATACCTGACATTTAAAGAGTCCAGATTTCAACTATTCACATTTATAATGTTCTTATAAAAAAAAAAAAACAGTTTCATTAATTGTGAAAAGAGAACTTCAAAGGAAATATTTACTTAAAATTAATTATTTTTACATACAATGGAATACTTTTTAGCCATAACAAGGAAAAAATAAAGCCATTTGCAGCAACATGGATGGAACTAGATATTCTCATACTAAGTAAAGTAAGTCAGAAAGAGAAAAACAAATACTGTATGATATCACTTGTGCATGAAATCTAAAATATGGCACAAATGATCCTATCTATAAAACAGACAGAGATCATGGATGTGGAGAGCAGACTTGTGCTTGCCAAGCGGGGAGAGGGAGAAAAGAGAATGAAGGATTGGTAGATGTAAACTCTTACATTTAAAATGGACAAGCAATGGAGTCCTACTGTACAGCATAGGGAACTGTGTACAGTCTCTTGGGCTGGAACATGATGGAAGATAATATGAGAAAAAATAATGTGTGTATATATACATATATATACTTAAATGACTTCACTGTACAGCAGAAATTGAAGGAACACTGTAAATCAACTATAATTTTTTAAAAAGAAATGAATATTAAATGAAGTTCTTCAAGCAAAAGAAAATTTGCATAACTTACAGTCTGACTTATAATTACAATGGAGAAATAAAAATGCACTGTTTCTTACTTTTGGCATTCATCCAGGGCTAGCACATGAGGATGGTCATCCTCTGACATGGTAATGACCGCTTCCCTATCAAACGCCCCAGGCCGAGTCTGGTCCACTGTATGTCTGGTGATGGATGAGGTAGTAGAGCTGGTCCAGTACAGTGTATCCCAGGCTCTGTGATAGGCAAGTCCTTCAACAGATCCCACATCTGATGATGAAAGAAAAGAATAAATTTATACTTTTATTTATTTTGTTTCTGAATTGAAAACAAAATAAATATATGCATATATAAGTTAATTTATCAATCATTTCTTCACAAACTCTTCAAAATAAAAATATAATAATTAAAATGCCTACAACTGACAGATGACTACACATGGTAAAACTGAGCTGTGAACTGCTCATGGAGAAGTTTGTGCAAAAATATGGCATTCGAGACTGAATATTCTCATCACAAAAAACTCAATTAAGTAATTTCCTTTTATTTTCATATTTTAATAAGTAATTTTCAAAAACTACCCAGTGTACAACAATTCAGAGATGCTTTTGAACATCATATGTCAGAGATACCATTTAAGTACAATCAGAATGAGTTTTCTCTTGATACTCTATCTAGAGACATGAAGGAAAAGCAAACACATCAAAAACTACAACAATAGTATCAAAAATCCAAAATAAAACTCTACACGTGTAACTAGAAATGGTAGAGAATGCTTTAATAAGTTAATGAAAAAAGTTTTTTTGTATTCTATTCAACAAATGTCATATAAAAACAAAAGAAAACAAAACTTCCAGCAAAGACATGCTTTAATGTTGACAGAAAAAGATAAATGGTAGTATACAGAGTCTAATACATAAAAGTGACAATACAAAAACCGAGAGTAATTATTTCTTAAAATGTGTTCCTAATCACTAAGATAACATAGGGTAGCTGGTTTATTCTTCACAGAGGTGCTTTGAGTATATCTTTAAGTAAACCAAATTATTATAGTTTTTTATTCGTATTATCTGTTTTTCTCAGAGTTTATACTCTTAGCATATTTAAGAATTTTGGCAGTCATACCAACAAACTAACATCATAGCTGGCAGAGACTTTGTATTGTTCTTCTCTCAAAGAATCTCAAAAGATTTTTTCAGCTCTTCTGAAAATAGGTAGATGAAAAGGACTATTTTCAGGTTTGAGATGGGTAAATGTTTACTTTGGTGGTGAATAGGATTTAGTGGGAGAGCAAAACAATATTTAAAGCATTTTGAACCAGATTTCTTTCTTTCTTTTTTTTTTTTTTTGGTTTTCTGTCATTTTCAGGGCTGCACCCGTGGGCATGTGGAGGTTCCCAGGCTAGGGGTCTAATCAGAGCTGTAGCCACTGGCCTACGCCAGAGCCACAGCAACACAGGACCTGAGCTGCGTCTGTGACCTCCACCACAGCTCATGACAATGCCAGATCCTTAACCCACTGAGTGAGGCCAGGAATCAAACCCACAACCTCATGGTTCCTAGTCAGATTTGTTAAACACTGAACCACGATGGGAACACCTGAACCAGATTTCTTTAATGTGATTAAAATGTTGTAATTTGTTTCTTTTCTACATACAACGGAGGAAAATCCAGTAATAATAAAATTAACAGCTGTCATTTTTGGGGTACTGTCTTTCTGCTAGGAATTTTGTAACTATTTGCATACTTCACTTTACGTGCATATCTATTCTGTGAAGATAGTTTTATTGTTCCTCTTTCCTTAAAAAGAAAACTAAAACCAGGTCACAGAATTGATAGTATTGAAGCAAGATTTTTCAGTCTCATGTACATAAACCTATATCTATCTATCTATCTATCTACATTTTTGATCTTTTTGTCTTTTTGTCTTTTTAAGGCTGCACCTGTGGCATATGTAAGTTCCCAGCCTAGGGGTCCAATTAGAGTTGTAGCCGCTGGCTTATGCCAGAGCACAAACAATGTGGGATCTGAGTTGTGTCTGAGACCAACACCACAGCTCATAGCAACACTAGATCCTTAATGCACTGAGTGAAGCTAGGGATTGAACCTGCGTCTTCATGGATGCTAGTCCGGTTCGCTAACCACTGAGCCATCATGGGAACTCTGAGCCATGATATTCTTCATCACCACTATTCAAAGATGGATTTATAGCTCCTATCACTTATTCTCAATGTACAACAAGCTGGACCCAAACAAATGATTCATTAGTTTCAACTTGTCTGACTCTAAGTGAATTGTATCAGCAGTATTTTACCATGAATTACCTCCCCTCACACAGTCAAAAAACTACTTATAAGAAATTAATGTGGGTGATTAGTATGGAAACCTAGGCCAGAGATGATGAAAGAAAAATTATAAAGCACAATCATAATAAAATACTTTAAGCTCTGTTATATGAATCATATGGTGCTATTTGAGGTGAGTAGGTGGGAGGTGGATAACGGTCAAAAGTATTTCAGTTATTAATTAATAAATCATCTATTCCACTGTATTTTTAGCCCTTTCAAATAAGTTCAGAAGTGAAATTAACTCCTCTAGTATTATAAACAGCATTATACTCTTTAATCATGCACAAACAGAATGAGAAATGACATTGCTGTGAAATAAATCCAAGCAAATTGGAATCGTTAATCCATCCTCATTATGTATCTTCCCCTTCTACTGGCTTTGACATCTTTTTCATGGCTACTTTTTCCTGCCAAATCAGGAAGAAACCAGTTGGTATTACCACTGAGATGAAGTAGATGTTTCTTTCTATGGCTGACATAGTTCTAGGGTTACTAGAGTACATAACATATCTCACTGTCCAGGTACAATCTCTTTTGTCTTATTTTTTGGTAACAGATAACAACCTGACAGGACACTTAATCATAATCTGATGCTATATTTCAAAATGTGTATTTTTTAAAAAGATACTCAACTCCCCATAAAACTGTATTTGTCATTAGCATACAGCCAATTAAAGACACAAACCAAAATTTAATATCATGAAAACATTTTAATTGAGATAACGTAAAAGACATTAATGTCTATTTTGCGATGATTTAACACAAGTGGGTGTCATGTGGGATGTGTGTGTGTGTGTGTGTGTGTGTGTGTGTGCATGAACACTGAAGTTCCTGAATCAGTTGAACAGTTAAAATAAGAACTTTGAGTCACTAGTCCTGGAAAATAATTATGTAATTTGAAAACTAAATAAAATGCCTATATATTGGGTCAACCAGTCCTAAAATGTTGAAGAGAGTAAATCAATACAGAATTAAACATCTTGGAACTGAAGGATGCAGGCTAGGCATAATTAAGAAAATGACTATAACAGTGCTATTTTGGCAACTAGGTGAGGAATTCATAGAGAATACATTTTCATCTCATCATGGCTGAAGAGGGAACAAAAGTTTTTCCCACCTGTACAATGTTTTAAAGGCAGGACGAGAACCTACAAATGACAAAGGCAGTAAAGAATGTTTCTGGGAGGGAGCCACATGTACATAACATTGCCATTCATCTAGCTGAAATAGCAGACAAATAAATCACAGATATATCCTACTGCAAAGTTAACAGGAAATAATACTTATCCCAAGTACATGCTACAACTTTAATGGTTCCCCTTGTTTAAAGTATAATAGTCTCTTATTTACTGGCGTATTTTCTAAAGCCAAAGGATATCAGACATCATCTTAGTAGTATGAACCTTTCCAATCTTGTTTGGAGGATCTAAAGACAGACAAACAGGCTCAATTTCCAACCCAGGTACAGAGTTTAAAGTGAAAAGCTTCTGGACACAACATTCCACATCTACCTTAACTATGTAGTTTCTGGAAAAATAGGATTCTGGGTCCAGTTCACAATTCAGACCTGATGTTGAACTCTACACAGAGTATATATACAGCAGTGTTTTACTTTAAGCCTAACAAAGCACTACTTATATTTTGCCTTCCCTTTCCTAAAAATCCTCTACTTTAATAAATTCCTTCCTTCCTCCTTCCCCCTCTTTTTTTTTTTTCTTCCATATTGGACAAGGATAAGATAACCTACAACTCTTCTGATGTAATTTCCCTCATTGCAATGAGCCAATTATTTGATATGGCTGAGTTACAGGTTTATTTGACAAAATCCAATACAGTCATCTTAAAAGTACTCAGACTAGGAACAGAAGGAAATTTCCTCAAACTGATAAAAGAAATTATTTAAAAAAATGAAATAAAAAACAAGGTTTAGCAGTAAAAAAACTAACTAAATAAAAGCTTTTCACCTAAGACTAGGAATAAGACAAGATGGTCTACTTTTGACCATTTATTCAGAATTGCATTGGAAATTCACTCAGGTTAATTGGAAATGAATTTTTTTTTTTTTTTAAAGAAGGAAACATAGACAGGAAGTAAGATCATCTAGATTGGAAAACTAGTCAGTTCTATTTGCAGAAGTTATTTTGTTACATACACAAAATCTTAAGCAATTCACTAGAAAACTATTAGAATTATAAAAACATTCATCCAGGTTTTAGGGTACAACGATCAGTTATATTTTTTAGATGGCAGCAATAAACAATTAAAAATGATATTCATGGGAGTTCCCGTCGTGGCACAGTGGTTAGCGAATCCGACTAGGAACCATGAGGTTGCGGGTTCGGTCCCTGCCCTTGCTCAGTGGGTTAACGATCCGGCGTTGCCGTGAGCTGTGGTGTAGGTTGCAGACGCGGCTCGGATCCCGCGTTGCTGTGGCTCTGGCGTAGGCCGGTGGCTACAGCTCCGATTCAACCCCTAGCCTGGGAACCTCCATATGCCGCGGGAGCGGCCCAAGAAATAGCAACAGCAACAACAAAAAAGACAAAAAGACAAAAAAAAAATGATATTCACAAGACAATTCCATCTATAATAGCATTTAAAAGAACAGAAAATATGAAAGGCAAATAAAATTAGAACTAATTTTAGCAAAATAATTATAATCTTAAAACTGGTACATGGAAAACTACATAGCACTATTGAAAAAATTAAAGACAAAAAAATGGAAAGGTAACACATGCTAATGAGTTGGAATACTTAATGTTGGTAAGATGGCAATTGTTTCCAAATAGATTTACAGATTCAATGCAACTCCTATCAAAACCCATATGATTTTTTTCCCAAAAATCAAAACACTAATTTTAAAATGCATATGAAAATCCAAGGCCTCAAAATAGCTAAAACAATCTTGAAAAATAAAAACAAAGTTAGAGGAGTCATACTTTCTGATTTTAAACTTGCCACAAAGTTATAGTAATCAAGAAAGTGTGGTACAACCATAAGGATAGACATAGATCAAAGAAACAGAATCAAATGTCCAGAAATAAACCCTTATGCTTACAGTAAATTGATTTTTGACAAAGATACCAGAAAAGTTGAGTGGGGAAAAATAATCTTGTAAACAATGATTTTATATTTATATGTAAAAAAATAATTTTGGATTCTTTCCTCATACACACATCCACTCAACAGGTAATTAGACCTAAACACAGAAAGAGAGCTACAAAACTATTAAAATGAAATAAAGGCTACATTTTATAAATGTGGGTCAGGCAAAGCCTTAGACACAAATGACAAATAAAATACAGATTGATGCATTCCATAAAAATTAAAAATGTGTACTTCAAAAGACATCATCAAGAAAGTAAAAAGCCAAATCCAAAAATGGGAGAAAATATTTGTAAATTATTTATGTGATAATGGACTTGTATCCAGAATATGTGAAGAATTCTCACAATTAAACAATAAAGTAACAACTCAATATTAAAAAAAAGGGCAAATAACTTGCATTGATATTTCTCCAATGAAGGTATACAATTGACTAATGGGGAAATGAAATATGTTCAACAAATCAAAATCATATTTCAGACTCTCTATAATGACTGTTAAAAATGATAACAAATTTTAAAGATATGGAGAAATTGGAACTCTTATATACTGCTGGTAGGAATATAATATGGTACAGCTGCTTTGGAAAACATTCTGGCAGTTTTCAAAATGTTAAACATATAGTTATCACATGACCTAGAAATTCCACTACTAGATCTATCCAAGAGAAATGAAAATATATACATCCACATGCACAGGAATGTTCATTGCAGCTTTGCTCATAAAAGCCAAAAATAGGAAGAGCCCAAATGTCAATCAATGGTAGATAAAATATGGCACATATATATATACACAATGGAATATCACTCAGTAAAAAAAAGGAATGAAAAACTAATATAGGCTAAAACATGGATGAACCCTGAAAATACTATACTAAGTAAGAGAAACCAACCACATAAGACTACTTACTCTATAATTCCTTTTATATGAAATGTTCAGAATAGGCAAAACTCCCTGTCTCATATATTAAAATGGATAATAACAGAGTTCCCATTGTGGCACAGCAGAAAAGAATCCGACTTGGAACCATGAGGTTGCTAGTTCGATCCCTGACCTCGCTCAGTGGGTTAAGGATTCGGAGTTGCCATGAGCTGTGGTGTAGGTTGCAGATGAGGCTTGGATCCTGCATTGCTGTGGCAGGCAGCTGTAGCTCTGATTGGATCCCCAGCCTGGGAACCTCAATATGCCGTGAATGTGGCCCTAAAAAGCAAAAAAAAAAAAGGACGATACTATACCAAGTTATTTTAAGGCATTTGGATATAGTGTGTCAACCAGTTGAGATATTGTAAGAAATTAAAATACCTGCTAACTTACTTTGCGTCTACCTTACTAAAATGCTTTACAAATGGTTAACTGGTTCTAACTACTGAATTGGTGAATGAATTGCAATAGATGTCTATGCAGATTGTTTACTATAAATTAGACTGTCACTCCTCTGTTTGGAAATTTAGAGTCATTTTGAACATTAATTTGTATTAATTAAATTTTATTAATTATTAAGACAATAAAATGATTATGAAAAATATCTTTCAGATATAGACTTTAATCTTATCTCCTCATGCTATTTAAAGCCATTAAAAAATCACACACCATGACTGACATGCATCAGCAAAGGGTTCTGGCCAAGTTATAAACAAACTGATATCTATTCAGGTTGGCCCAGTAAAGGTTGCCAAATAAGTGGAGATTCAATCCGATCACCCCTAAATCACAGAAATAGCTTTTTACCTGTACATTTTGACCTAAATTTTAAATCCTTTAACTGTTACAAAGCTCAGTATTTTTTCTGCCAGTCTAGTTTATTAAAAAGTAACCAAATTAAAAAATCTGTATTACAGTCTAAAAATTTGAACAGGGAACAATTCTACTGAAAAAGAATTATTTTTTTGTTACTAAACACCCCAAAAAACAGAATCTACTGAGAATTATTAAGAATTCAGTAAGGTAAAAGTTCCCGTCATGGCGCAGGGAAAACAAATCTGACCAGGAACCATGAGGTTGCAGGTTCTATCCCTGGCCTTGCTCAGTGGATTAAGGATCTGGTGTTGCAGTGAGCTGTGGTGTAGGTCACAGATGTGGCTCAGATCCCAAGTTGCTGTGGCTCTGGAGTAGGCTGGCAGCTGTAGCTCTGATTCAACCCCTAGCATGGGAACCTCCGTGTGCTGTGGGTGCAGCCCTAAAAAGACGAAAAAAAAAAAAAAAGAATTCAGTAAGATAGCGGGCAATAAATAAACCAAAATCAATAGTTCTATTATGTATCAAATAAGTAGTTAGATATATAATGAAAAGAAAAATGCCGATCCAAGTAGCCACTAATGACATGAGAACCAGTGAATGAATATATCAATAAAACAGTACTACCCTTCACCATGTGAATTTGAGTCTTCTTGTGCCCAAAGTAATGCAATAAAGCAAACTTTCCTCATTGTGGACCCATTAATTTAAGGCCCTCAACACTCTAACAAGAGGAGACTCGATACATACAAAGGGTTTGAATGGGGAAAAACTCTTTAATAGTCTCTCTTGCAGTGGTCTGGGTACAAGAGTCAGAAAAAAGAATTTTCCAGCAAGGGGAGGTAAAGAGGAAGAAGAGTTTGAGATAAGGGATGCTGCTGATAGTAGGGAGAGCAGATCCTAGCTGATCTGTGGTCCTGTCTGTTTTTACAGCCCTGGGAGAGGAGAGGTCTTACCTATACCTGCCAACATGCTGATAGGTTGTGGAAACATGGGGTCTCCTGATACCCTTACTGGTTGATTTATACTGCTCCTATAACAGAGGGCTGAGGAATGCACCACATACCTTTCCTAGGAGGGGGCAGGAAGGAGTGCACCAGGTTGCTGGAGGTAGGGGAGAGGGCACTACAATGAGATGGGTGGGGCAATAAATAAAAGGGTCTGGTAATTCTTCTCTTGGCCCTGGACTTTGAGTTCAGTCTCCTTGAAGAGGACTTTAAGTCCAACATCTCTTAGCCTACTTACTAAAAACAGCTTTTTTTTTTCCTTAAGATCGAACTTGTTTTCAGATGATTTTTTTTTTTACCCCAATCTATCTTTTAACACAAACAGGATTTTACTATCATTACAAAGGTTAATTCCCTAAAGCCAGAGTATCTCAAATATTTCCATGTTAGAGTCTTAGTTTTACACTGCATAACAAACAGGCCTATTTACTTGGTGTTCCCAGAACAAAGGAACAATTTGCCCTAAGGGAGTATGCAAGCAAATTGAAACAGCTTGAAGCTTTTGAGTAACACTGAATTTTTTTTCTTAATCTTACTTGTGTTTTTATTTTTTCCCCAGTTTTAAAAATAACAGATCCACATTTCAGCCTGAATTCCTGACTCAGCTGAAAATTACATGAACACAGGGCTCAAGAAATGCCTCCATCTTGTGATACAACTAACGTAAGCCAAGAAATATAAGTATGAAAAAATTGATCATATGAGTAATTATAATTGTGCGATTCGTTATCAAGACTGTTGCTTCAAGATTATACCCCTGCTCCTTCCTCTAATGGAAATCAATTGCTCTTTGTAAGTTTCAGGAGGAAGTTGCAAAAAGAAAAACATAAAAGTGGTTAGAGCAAGCTAGGTCCAAGACGGTAAAAGATTTGACTTCCCAGACCTTGGACCTCATTATTTGTTCACTGTAACATATTAGCATGCTAAATGACACACTCACCAGCACCACATGGGTAACAACTGCCATGACAACAACTCAAAAAGCCCATAAAATGACTGAAAAGGAGTGCTGCCTCAGTTCCGGGTCCAAACCACACCCTTGTTCTCAGATAAGTCATGAATATTTCTCTCTTTCCAGTTTCATCCCTTTACCTTGATCCTCCTACATACATGGTGTCTCAGCCCAAGTAGGGTTGAGAAATTGATTTGTGAACTAAGTTCCCACTTCTCCATCCTCGGCCATTGTATAAAACTTTTGCTGTCCCAGTTTCATCATCGGTTTCTTGTTGGATGTGTGAATATGAGCAGAAAAAGAACCTCCAAAAGAACCTCCCTGGGGCCAAGAAAAGGAGTCTCAGCCCAGGTAAGACCCTGGCACAGATCCAGGAGACAGATTCAGTACAAATTCTTCAGAAGTAATCAGAGATAAGAATTGACTCAACCTGAATTAAGCTAACACTGATATATCCAGGGTTCCCATGGAAGGGCATGAACTTTAAGATGTCTAAAACATACATTGTACTTCATCCTCTAGGGTAAGGTTAGAGATCTGATATGTACAGCCTTTCTTTGAGGAACAGAAACACAAAGTGACTTGGAACCCATTCTCACTTCCTTTGTGAAAAAGTGAGGTAAGCCATCAGTCCTAAATCATAAACTCTAATATTCTTGAGAAAAAGGTCTCTGCCCATTCTCAGGTAACCTATTAAGATCCATCATTATCCTCAGTCAATTTATAAACTGCAAAACAATCTCAACAGCAGTTCACTTAAAAACATTCAGCATAGATGATAATTTCTTCATAGGACATGAGAAGGATTAGGAAGACCTTCTTATCTAAACTAAGACCGAGGTGTAGTCATCATTAAATATGTGCTCCCTTGGTTTAAGGCCTTTTCCAGGTGTTCTTTGTTTAAATGGTTTTCATAAATAATATTCTTCTCAGGATAACTTCCTTAAGTTATTAATGTTTAATGCTTTACAATATGTTATTATTTTTAGTGGGCCATAAAGTGTAGGCATTTTTTAATATAGGAGAAAAGGTGATAAACAACTTCAAAAACACAGTCTATAAAGAGGCACAGAAATGAGGCCTTTGGGAATCTAGAAATAGGTCACGTACAGTTGACCTTTGAACAAAATAGGTTTGAACTGTGCCAAGTCCATTTATACCCAGATTTTTTTCACTAATTACATGTTACAGCAATTCATGATTCGTGGTGGGTTGAATCTGTGAATCTAAAACTGCCTATACAAATGGCAGAATATAAAGTTATACTCAGATTTTTGACTGCTCAGAAGGTTGGTACCACAACCCTCATGTTGTTTGAAGGTCACCTCAATAGAACTCATTGAGTATACATGGGTTCTCAACAGAAATGCAGTAGTATACCCAGTTTATGAGCTATTCTTTGGTGATAATTTCAGGAAAAATATTTGCTGTACACTTGTTAATTGTGTGTTTATTTAAATAATAAATGTGGTACATATAATTAATTGGGTACAACACCCACATATAGGTTGCTTTTAATGATCTTATGATTCCCATCCCAAAATGAATAAGGTCCCTCTAAATTTATTTCAGTCAAGAGCAGTTATAATATTGTTGACATCTTGCTCTAGAAATATAACATTTTATCCAGCTTTTAATATATACATTTCCTCTTTCTTCTCTTCTTCTTCTCTCCCCAACCCCCTCCTCCTCTTTTTCTTTCCTTCTTTCAACTTCGCCCTTCCTTCTTCAGCTATCTGGTTTAGCATTACTGACATTTTTTTTCCTTACATCCCACAATTAAGTTCTGATTCAGAGTCTCACTTGTTCCTTCAGTATTCCATGTTCTACAATCATTATCTTTTGTCTGATTCTGCCTTCTGCATAAACATTTTCTAATAACTCTTCAGTTCATGATTTAAGACTTTGATATCACCCTGACTTGAATCAGTGTCACCCTTTCTATGCCATTCTGATTCACAGCATGATAATCTGTCTTAGCTTCTTCTCTCCCTCTTACTGATGGATTTCTGTGAATTGGAATGGAGTAAAGAAAATGTTATTCTGGGCACACTTTTCTTGTTCTGCCAGTTCTTGGTATTTTGAAGCTACTGTATGAGCTGAGTGGTCTTAAATGGATAAGACTCAGCATAAGCTAACATTTCCTATTCTGATTCGAATTTGTTCCTTTATAATCATATATAAATAACTTATATGCAATATCAATGTATTTGAGCTATTTACAAATAATTAAAATTGAGTAATTTTTTGGAAATCACTATAGTACTTAGAACACATAAGCTTAAGTAACAAACTAGTTTTTTTTTAAATGGTGTTAGAAAATCAAAGATAACAGTAAATTATCTTGATTTTTTAGATTCCGAGTCCCTTTTCCTTTTACAAGTATTTCATATATAACATCTTTCCCCCTTCAGAAAAGCTGAAGTAGTCATTTTTTAGCACATGAAACAACTAAGCAAAGATATAAAGCAACATGTCTTTTTGAGGGACTATCTTTTCAATACTATTTAGAGGATGAAATTCTTCATAGAATTATATGAATTTGAATAGTAATTTGCCTTTAGAATTTAGAGCTTTTGTTATCAGGAATCCAAAAAAAAAAAGTAATAAGATTAACAGATTAAGAAACTAATCTTCCAAAAAGTTTGTGTTATAATCATAGATTGCATGAAAACATTGACTATTTAAGAGTATAAATTAATTTATTATCAAGTGGATAAATTTAAGGGATGAATATCATAATAATCTTCTTGTTTTATAATTCTTTTTTTACTTAGACACTCCATTGTTAATATTTTAAATATACTATTTATTATTTGACAAAAACACAAAATTAGATGGAAAAAATAAAACTGTGGAATCAATTAAATTATTAACAATATTTCCAGAAGGGTTTTTATTAACATTCATCAGAACCATATCCCTTAGCTTCCCAACCAAACCTATAAATCTATCTCCATTGTATTTTACCCCCTCCTATTAAGAGCAGTGTCTGTCTCCCTACAAAGAGGAAATCCACTACTTGGGCTCTGGGTTATGTTGTCCTCTCTCTCTTTCTCAATGATATTGGTCATTTTGTTTTCTCTGCTTTTTCCTACAACATAAAGGCCTCTGTTTTACTGTAAAATCTGACTTCTATTGTAACTACATTGAAAATAGCCTTTTTTAAGATAACCAGCAGGTTCTCTATTTTTAAGTCCAATGCACAAGTTACCTGTCAGCTTTTCACTGTCTTCCAGTTGAAACACTTTTGGGAGCTGTTTTTTTTTCTGTGTTTTTTGACATAGTCTTTCCTGTTTTTCTCCTATATCACTGGTATCTTCTTATTATTATCTTTTGCCCGCAACCCCTCCAACCAACTAATAAAGGTCTAAAGCACCTTATCTAAGGTCCTCTTTCTTTTCTACTTTTTCTTCTATTCTCATGGAATTAAATACCATCCACGTGCTTATAGATTTCTTTGTCTTTGTCTTTTGTTTCTTTCATGATCTACTAGAATGCTGTCTGCTATTTCTGTTCTTTTGGTCTGTCACCCCACTAGAATGAGGGTAGGGAACATGACTAGCTTGTTCCCAGTTATATACCCAACATTAAGCAAAGTTTCAGGCATAGAACAAGCAACTGAAATTATTTGTGGAATAAACCAACATGAATTCCTACTACATTAATAAACTAGAGGCAGTATCTGTGTATTTATATTTTAATTTTTATATGACTATTTATTTACTTATTATAACCAGAATATTGGAGAAGAATATAGGATAATAATTAATAGTACAAACTCTGGATTCAGATAATGGCTTTGAATCTCTGAACTATCACTTTACAGGCTATATGACCTGACCATGGACAATTCATTTATCTTTTCTATACTTTCATTTCCTTCTCTGTAATAACTGAATAATAACAGTATTAAATTCATAAGACATTTGGGCTGATCATATGAGTTACCATAGGTAAAGTGTTTAAAAGAGTGTCTAGCATAAAGGGCTTAATATATGCCAGCAATACTATTATTATTGCGTTTTTTTACACAAGGCTACAGCCAATTATGCTTAACAATGCTGGTGCTCTGTTGAATAAATTATCATCTCCATTTTTCCATAAGTATAATGCTAGAAATATTAGCTATTATAGGAGTGGCTTTTGAACTCTAAGAGGCTACCTTCTATATTTGTATATATAAGTCTCTCTTTATTAAAATTTGGCTCCAGTTTATTAATTCCTCATCCCTTGGAATAAGATCAGCTATCCAAACCACTTATTGTATTTTGAGTCTTACTATTACTGGTAGGATAATATAAATATTTGAGAGTCTTATAGGTGGAAATGTGGTAGGATTATTGAAAAATTTACATCTTAGAAAACATTAAATTTTGATAATATAACGTGAAATAGACAAGGACAAAGATATATGGGGAAGGAAGTAAAGATATAAATAGACGTGTTTTTTATTTGTTTGTTTTTTTCATATGGGCAGTTAACGAAGCAGGAAAATAAAGAAAGGCTATTCCAGATGATTAGGTTAATAGAAAGAAAAAAAAAAAAAGGCCTGATTCTTTATGGACAAGTTGTACAATGAAATAGGATGGAAATTAGTATAGGCACTGGCAAAAACCTTAAGAGATGGATAGAATCATTTTATCTCTAGGAAATAATAGAGTGCTTTGACATCCAACTCAGTATGGAAAGGTATTAGGAAATTAAATAAATGAAGATTATTCTCTGATCTTTCAAAAAACATGATATATTTATAATTTTGTTTCACACATATAAATTTATTACATAAAATGCTATATATTATGTGTGCACACAATATTAAAATACCATAATGTAAGAAAAAACCATTTGACCGGTCAACTAAAACTATCAATAGGAAAAATAAAAGCTCACCTTATAAATTAATCCCCACTGAAATGTGGTTTAAATAATTTAGAAGTTCCCGTTGTGGCTCAGCAGTTAACGAACCCAACTAGTACCCATAAAGACGTGAGTTTGATCCCTGGCCTTGCTCAGTGGGTTAAGGATCCGGCATTGCTGTAAGCTGTGGTGTAGGTTGAAGAACTTGGCTAGGATCCCGCGTTGCTATGGCTGTGTTGTAGACTGGCAGCTGTAGCTCCAATTTGACCCCTAGCCTGTGAACCTCCTTGTGCTGTGAGTGCGGCCCTAAAAAGACAAAAGACCAAAAAAAAAAGAAAAAAAATTAAATTGACTTTAAAAATGTTTAAATGGAGTGGAAGGTCCATAAGTATAAAGATGTTAAACTAATATTTAAAGAAAAATAAAAGGTATTAAATTCCTGCAAGAACCCCAATCGTAAGCAATTGTAATAAGGGGAATTATTTATTGAGTGCTTACTGTGTGCTCAGCCCTGTAAAGAAGAAGATACATGAAAAAGATACTGGAAGAAAATACATTTTATTCACTAATATGATATTAATTAAGTGCCAAACTACATGGTATAGATTTTTAAGTATAAAAATTCAAGAGGTACATGTACTTTTTCAAATAAGCCTACATCATCACATTTATTTCTGTTACACAGGCATTCACACTAAAATATGTTCAACTTCCACCTACTCTCTAATGCTAATCATTCAAAACTATGCAGACTATTTTTAAAATTTCTATTTCTCAACTGCATTAGTTTCTACATTCATCTGTGAACAAAGTTTTAAAACCTCTCTATTTCCTCCCTTCATCTTCATTTTTATCATTTTTAGTGACCTTAAATTATTTATCAGAACTTCTGTTTATGTATCTTTGACATTTTTTAACTGTTATGACTGTCTCTGCTCAAGAGTCTCACAGCAATACCAGCTCTGGTTTCAATTTGGTTCTTATCCTCTTCCAACAGTTATCCTCTTATTTGTCACTATTTTTATTAAAACTGAAGTTAATAACTGTTTGCACCTCGAAGTTTGAGCACAAAATCTGTCTTTCATAATGCACTTAATACTGTACTATGATAGATGACTTACCAAAAACTGGACAACATGGTCCATCACTTTACTGGCCTCAACTTTTATGCCTTTCTAGATTTCTTATCATAATTCCTCCAGTGCTATACTTCTCTTTTAGAAGTGGAATATTGTTGGAGGAAGGGAAAGAATCATGGGCCACATTCATTTAGTACAGCTTTAGCTTGGTGTTTTGCTCTTCCTGACACATTTCAGTAATGCCTTAGTGATTTAAATGCCACTCTTCACAGTGTCTCATTCTTTTTTATTTCTTCCCGTAATTCTCTCCTTGCTTGACTTTCATGTCTTCCTTGACTTTCTTCTCTTTCTTCGTAAATCTATTACTAGTCCTTCCTCCTATCCCCCATTATGAGCTTTCCCCAAGGCTCTTAGCAAATATAAGCTATGACTCCAACTATAAACACCTGCATGATGACCCCTGACAAAGATTCTCTCCTAACCATGTTCCTCTTCTGGACCAACCCTCAACCTTGTCTTATAGAAATGACAGACTTTTAGCACAAATGAGTTCATCCATACCCCCCATTAAAAAATTAAACAAACACTAACCTATTTTCTAATAGCTAAACATAGCAAACCTTCAAATGTGTGTGTGTTAACCTATCTACAGGTTAACAATTTGGGGTCTCAGAAATCACAAACCTAATAAAATATCTAATTTATAGCTAGCACTTACTGAATACTTACTATATGCTTGCCACAATTTTAAGAGTTTAAATTATTTAATCTAAGGACCAAGCATTTGGTGACCACTCTGTACTTTTGTTCTGATTGCCCAAGTATTTTCTCATTCTTATTTCAAACTCCCAAAACAAAAAGGCAAAATACAAGCATCTTAGATTGTACATTACTTTGAAAAATACCACGTAGATACCTGCATTTCAAGTAAAAGGTGATTAAACAGACTAGTCAGAATGGCCATCATTAAAAAGTCTACAGATAACAAATGCTGGAGAGGGTGTGGAGGAAAGGGAACCCTCCTATACTGTTGGTGGGAATGTAAATTGATAAAACTACTATGGAGAACAGTATGGAGGTTTTTCAGAAAATTGAATATAGAATTGCCATGTGATCCAGCAATCTCACTCCTCGGCACATGTGTAAGCTAAACTATAATTCAAAATAATACATGCACCCCTATGTTCATAGCAGCATTACTCATGACAGCCAAGATATGAAAACAACCTAAATGTCCATTGACAAAGAACAGATTAAGAAGATGTGGTGTATATATACAATAGAATACGACTCAGCCACGCAAAAGGATGAAATAATAGCATTTGTAGCAACACTGATATAGCTAGAGATTATCATATCAAATGAAGTAAGTCAGAAAGAGAAGGACATATGATATCACTTATATGTGGAATCTAAAATACGGCACAAATGAACCTATCTACAAAAAAGAAACAGACTCACAGACAAAGAGAACAGACTTGTGGTTGCCAAGAGGGAGGAGAGCAGGGGTAGAATGGACTGTTTTGGGTTTGTACATGAAAACTATCACATTTAGAATGAATAGACAATAAGGTCCTACTGTATAGCATAGGGAACTAATCCAATCTTGGGATAGAACATGATGGAAGAGAATATAAAAAAAAAAGTGTATATATCTATATACACACATACATACACATGTGTATATATGCATACATATGACTGAGATACTGCTGTACAGCAGAAATTGGTACATCATTGTAAATCAACTATATTTTAGTTAAAAAAAAGAAAAAAATGATTAAACAAAATAGAAACTTAGGGGAGAGTTTTACTAAGTTAGAAATAAGGTATGTAACAACCAATCCAGTTATAAATAGATCTATTATGGAAACAAAAATCAGTGCGACTATGTAATCCAGACATGTCAAGACAACACAGAATGTAAGATGTGACTTTGATGCTAGGTATTCTTTTTTTCTGATCTTTTCTCTTTCATGACATATTTTTCTTTGCACTTTAAGGGATCAGGGAAAAGTAAAATTTCAGATAAGTCTATTAGATTCAGATAATCAGCAGTACACTGCCTTACCAAACATATTTTAAAAAGAAGTAAAGAGTTTTTATTGTCAAGAAAATAATTATGATTATTTATTCATAAAAATTTTAAATGTTCTCCCCTTGAAAAATCCAGCATTCCTCAGCTTTTTATTTATTGTTTCCTTTAACTAACCATACACAGATATGCAGAATAGAATAAAAGTACACTACAAGCTTAGGAAATCTTGCGAGTTAAAAATCTAGTTGTTGCTTTTTAACCTTTTTAAAATATTCTCCGTGTTAATTTTTTATTTATCTGAGTTTTCATTCTGAAAATATACGCTAGTTTTAACATTAATTTATTAACACAATCATTACTATTCAATAGTAAGTGGGAAAAGAGATTAAAAATGTTTATGTTCAAAAGTTTATTTTATGTATTCATATATTACTGCAGAAAAGGGGTTTAAGAAAGATTTTGAAGGTAAGTAAACAAAACAAGGAAAATGAGACATTTTTTGTTTGTTTTGAGTTTCGTAACAGTGAGGGTCCCATAGAAAGAGGACTAAGAGGCAAAACATCAAATCTCTCAGAGAAAGGAGATGGCATAATGTAAAAATAGTACTTCTTTACTGTTTTTTGTTTTCTTTGCATACATGGAAGATGCAGTGTACATGGAAAACTTCAAATCTCTTAAAGAATAAAAACTGCAATGTGACAGAGAAAAGATACAACTGAAAAAATCAATAATCCTTTACCTTCCCATTAGACAGTAAGAGTTGAAAAAATAAGAAATAAAGATACACCTTGTAGAAAACAAAGAAAAAAATCACTTGTTTGGAATTCCGTCATGGCTTAGCGGTTTACTAATCTGACTAGTACCCATGAGGACCCAAGTTTGAGTCCTCATTCACAGGGTTCAATGTTTGACGGAGCTGTGATCAGTGGTGGTGTTCGCAGTCGTGACTCGGAGGCCACATAGCCGTGGCTGTGGCATAGGCTGGCAGCTGTAGCTCAGATTCGACTTGTAGCCTGGGAACTTCCATATACCGTGGGTGTGTCCCTAAAAGACAAAACAACAACAACAAAATCATTTGTCTCATCCCAGAATGAGTTAGAAAAACAAAAGAGAAAGGATAATAACAGAAATCTTGCTAATACTCAGGACAGAATAACTTAGGGGATATAACAAAAGAAAAGCTCCCACTGCCAAAGCAGATGATTTTCAAAACAAATTTGTAAAAGTATGTTTCTTTGTTCCCAGGCTTATGGTCAGGAGTGCTGAGGAAAATGGAGGGAAGTGGGAAGGTGGAGGGATAACTGTCCTCTCCAACAGGCTACATGACAGTCACGTAATTTTGAGGTAGAATTGGGGGGGTGGGTGAAGTTTAAAGAATGACGGTAACAAAATGAAAACTTAAAATGTTACAGCCATCTAGATATGGGCATAATGATTTTCTGCCTGTAAAAAGAATATGCAAAGACATACACATATTTATTCTGACAGACATGGACACATAAGACCAGATGTAATTTGCAGATATGCAGATATGGTTCCCATATATCCCATAAACCATTTCTCACCTCAAGGATCTAAAATAAATATTTTAATATAATCAAGCATGGATTGTTAATGTAATTTGACAAGCATTTATTAATAACAAGTTAGCATATTTTATGTACGGGTGTGTGTATATACATAGTCATGCCCACCAGCAAAGACCACTAACATTTCCTGGGAAGTAAAAATAGAGGCAAGGTAATAAAATAAAGTCCAACCTTTTTTTTCCCCCTTTGTTCTTTGTCACTTGCTTATAGGGGCGACAGGCAGAAGTCTCACACCTGACACTTCAGACCAAAGTTCCTTTGGTGGAAGGGCTGCGAACTGAAGCGTCCCTCAGAACACCCGTCAGGACAGCACAGTTCAAGATGGCGGCGGTTAGCATGTTACAAAGATGCTGCTGGGCCCTGCAATCTGGGGCTGTGACCCCCACAGCTGTACCTGATCAACATGAGCTCCACCCACAGTTGCGCAGCTCCACTTCCTTTACACTGATCAGACCGGTAAGAAGCAGCTCCACTCACAGCCTTCTGGGAAGAATCTGGACTCTAGTGTGGGAGCTCCCACCTCTCCATCCTTTGATCTGTGAGTAAATGTTTGCTTTTTCTTAGTTATTGTCTTTTTAGGGTCGTACCCGCAGCATATGAAAGTTCAGGCTAGGGGTTGAATCAGAGCTGTAGCCACTCGCCTAGGCCAGAGCTCACAGCAACGCCAGGCACTTAACCCGATGAAATAGCCCAGGGATCCAACCAGTGTCTTCATGGACACTAGTTGGTTTCATCACTACTGAGCCACAACTGAACTCCTTCCTTTGCTTTTAAACCAAACTCAGTCTCCTTCTACTGATGCAAAGGGACACCAGACAGCAGGAGAAGTTCGAGAGAACTGGTAACGTACAGACATATATACAAGCCTATATAGGTTTTTGTTTTTTTTTTTTTTCAAGGTATAAACACAGGAATGGCAAAGATGTGGAGAGTTCCCATTGTGGCTCAGTGGCCCCAACTAGTAATCCATGAGGATGTGGGTTTGATCCCTGGTTTCACTCAGTGGGTTAAGGCTCAGGCAATGCCATGAGCTCTGTAATGAGCCATGGCATTGCTGTGGCTATGGCCAACAGCTGTGGCTGTTTTGACCCCGAGCCTGGGAACTTTCATGTGCCCTAATAAGCAAAAAAAAAAAAAAAAAAAGAAAAGAAAAGAAAAAAAGAGAGAGAAAGAAAGAAAAGAAATGGCAAAAATGGGCTTAAAAAGGAATAGAACAGCTGAAGTTCTGTAGCACTGAATCAAAATCCTGAGCAAAGATTGAAAACTAATTTCTACTTCACTGGGTGTTACTGATGGACAGACTATCCAGGAGGGAGTTCCAGTATCACATTGTTTCTCATTTATAAAATGGAGTTAATAACTGGCAGTTCCTTAACCTCACTAGGTATGTTATGAAGATAAGTGAGATTATTTCTCTGTAAAGTTTACAGTTTGTTAGAAAGAAGTAGTACAGAAATAAATGTTGGCATTATTATGATAATGCAGAGGCTTTCAATACATTATAAGTAAAACAAAATAACACTCCATCGTTCTATCATTTTAAAGATGACAGAAGCTTAACAGAGAAAATGAAGAAGATATTCAAATCTGTGAAATAAATGAAAATGAGAAAGCTGCTTATGATGAAAAAAGTTCCAGATAAATAAACATGATAGATTGATGGATTGGTTAAATAACTACTGCATTACTTCAAAGTTGACATTTTTAACATCATAAATTTCTCCTATATATTTAAAATCTATCAGGCTGCTCTAGTCATAAGTTTGCATGCTTTCTTTCCTCTTCCTTTTCTTCTTCATATTTTTGCCCTTCCACTTTGATTTTTAAAACCTGTAGTCATCACAGTATATCATATTTACTCTAAGGCTTAAGAGTCAACATTTTATTTAAAATATTGGTGTAGTTTTCTGAGAAGATAATGAATCTTGATAAAGAAGATGGCCTGTCATGTTAGAGCAAGGCTGTTTGTCCACTCCAAACCAGTCTCAATGTGGTAATATCAAAAATGACAGCTGTCAAGTTGGTAAAGAGAAGATAGAAGAATGAAGGCTTTGAAATTCAGTGGGATTAAGTTGGAATTTGTTTAGTCTATCAGTGTCACTGATGCACAACTATTTAATTGTACTATATAAATTCTCAGAGGGTGCTCCCAGAAGGCTTGAAGATCTCTTTAGAAAATGTTGCAATTATCCTTTTTGCTTAAATATCTAGAAGTGTTGGAGACCATTGAAACTGCTGAACAATGCAGTAAACAAATTTAGCTCACGTGCAAAAGCACAACCACTAAGAGATAGCCTTATCATTAACTACACCTGATTTTGCTCATCAATGTATGTAACTTTCTCTAATAAAAGGCTTATGGGCTGAAACCTAAGGGCCTTAGTTCTGTGGGACTGAGTGCCTCCTGGTCCCCCACTTTTCTAAACGTAGGAGTCTTCTGTGATCTTATGCTGCGCCATCCCTCTTCCAGGGTTTCCTGTTGACCTGCGATGGCTGCAGCATAGAAGAAAGTAATGTTGACAGAAAGTATGCATTAGTCTGCTTGTGAATTTAAAAAAATTTTTTCTTCACTTAATTATGTGGAATCATTAATCTTCATTGGAAAATGTGTTCAAGTTTTTCTATGAATGTTTATTCTGTCTCTAAGTGTTAGAATCAACATGAGATTCTTCTATAGTTTTAGTATAAAGGTCTTCAAAAGATAGTGATGCCACCAAGTTTTCCAAAAAAAAAAATTTTAATTAAAAATATTCTGTTGTAAGGTATGAATAATTGAGAGCAAAAATGTGAAATATGAATAGCAGTTACTCAAGTTATTCATCCCCTAAAATAATTTAGGCTAATGTGAACCAGATTTCTTATATATGTAAGCCTAATATTAAAGTAAAATTTAATGAGAAAAATAGGAATGTTGAATTGCTGGGTTTTTAAAAAATAGTGTATCTCCAGTGAGCAGTTGCTGAGTTTCTTTCTATATTAAAACTTTTTACTCTTGCATTATTTTCTCAAAGTTCTACTCCTTTATTGTAATCTAAAAATTAAAGTGCATTTACATTGGACATAAATTAATGGTATTTTTTTTACTACACATAGCAAGCACTAATATCAAAGGATCCATTGAGTCAAAAAAGCATGAACAGAGATAAAAGGAACACACTTATTTACTGACACACTGAATTAAAACACTGAAGTTGTTAGATGCCTAACATCTCGATTAAATTTATTCTGCCCATGAAGCAACAGTTTATGATTTTCAAATGAATAGCACACTTAAATGAAGGGAGCATTAATACAATATGATATTAATATACAAATATGCACATTATTCACCTGCTACTGACATTCTGAATTAAATCAGTAATGGGGTGTATAACTGATTAAATATCTATACAACAGAAAGCAACAGCTTATGATTTAAAGAGGCACTGGTAGAGTGATCACATCATTACACTGCCAAATGCCATCTATCACTTTTACTGAACTTAACGAAGACAGATTACATCCCACAGATGAGATGCAGCCTATAAATACTGTCATGCTGATCTTCATCTGACTTTCCTAGAGAACAGACAAGCAGCAAATCAATAATTGAAGAAATCATATTAGAAATTCAGTGTTGTTCAGCACCCAGAAATCTTGTAGGACATTTTTTCAACAAATAGTCTTTAATTCAATGAAATTTGCTAATTCATGCTTTCCCTTCTAAGTTAACTTATTTTCTATGTAAGCTTATTTACTTCATCTAGTTTAAGAGAAAGCATCTATTTAGTGTAAAGCATCACCACCCACTTTTACATTTTAAACCAAATCTGGTTTAGGGCCAAGAAACTTCATTTGCAACAAACTTTCTAAGTTCAGTATGCTTCTGGACTCAAGTTACAAGCTCATTCAGGTAATTACAAATGTATGATATAGAATATTGGTTTTGAAGTTGTCTTCAAACACTGAAACAAACTGAATATCATAAAAATATGCATAAACAATACATTCATTTTACAACTTCTTGGTTGTTTTAATAGTGTTTCTCCATTAAACACCTGCCTGAGTTTCTATTTACCATCTCATTTAGCTTTCACAGTTTACCTTTGTGGAAACTGCCTGTCAATTGCTTCAGTAGTCCAATCACTGGAGACCAGATTGCTTTCTGTCAGTCTGCTTGTATAATGTTACGGTAATAGATAACAGGTGGTCAGTATTCATCAGCTGAGGTGAAGATGATGTCTCACAAGCTATAAAACATCTGAGGAAATGCTTTAACAGTTCACACTTACTACTAATTGTGCCATTAGAACTTTAATTAATTCTTTACCCTTCCACTATGTTCCTTAGATGGCCATAAGGCAGGAAATCATTCGGAACAGAAAGAAAGAATCTAAAGAGACAATAATGAGGTATAATAAAAGGATGAGTGGCAGAATGGCTAACATTTTGCTCTGAAACTAGAGCAGAGTTTGATTGCTTAATCAGTTTTGTATTTGATAACTCCCCTAAACGGGGATCATTTTTTAAAGAGCACCTTAATTCTGAGAACATGTTAACCACTGTCAACGTTTAAACTGACTATCCTTAATTACCAACTATATCTTTGAAAAATGCTTTCCTTCTGATTTTAAGGCATCAGTAATCAAATCCTCAAAAATCAGAAGTGGGCAAATGAGACATGAAAAAGCTTTCACTCTAGGAAAATCTATAGATTTTTAGAATATGACCTTAGTACAAGTTGCATAAAAGATGGAACCAAAGTAATGTTTAAGCTCAGGTTAATTTTGACTTTGGCATCTCCAGTTTCTGGTTTTCAAATAGCACATCTTTAGAACATTACATGGCTAGTCAGTTCTACATATCAATAAATCTTTTATAATTTTAATTTTTAGTTTTAGTTCTTACAGTTTGCTTCTATCAATTTAATATAGCTACATTTATAATAACATTTGAATAAAACTGAATAAAAAGAATATTTGAATAAAAATCAAAACTAAAATATTTAAGAAAAACATTGTGATTTAAAAAAGATAAATAAGGGCTAATTTTCTTCTTTGTCTAGTAAAATAGATGGAAACTAAGCAAATATTTATCAAGACAAATGCTATGAAAGGCATACTGCCTAGCAAAGGTCCAATAGTCATCTAAAAAGTCCAAATTTACATATAATTTTAATACATTATGCTAATATGAAGAACTTTACATTTTAATTCCAGCTAAAAAACCAGTTTCTTTGTTATATTAAAAGCTCTAATGTTCAGAAATATATTTGAAAAGGTTTCAGAAACTAGCAAATATCCAAGCTGCTTGGTGAAGCAGTATAACTGAAAACTAAGTTGGAAATAAAATGGTGCAATTATCAGCGAACTGAACTTAGCTATTAATGAACCCATTACAAACGTATTTTCTGATTATTTAAGAAGAGTAAATCTCAGGTACAACTTAGTTTTCTCTGTCTCAGAAAAATTTATGCCAAATTCCCAGAGAGATCATTGTCTGCAAGGGTTAAGTCTTTAGGTCCAGCACAAGGCAAATAGGTTGCATGAGGCCATCAAGTCATCAAGACTTTACCTCTGAATTCTGAAGTTTGTTCATGCACCCTAGTGCCCTGTACATTAGAAATCAAATATTTATCAGTTAACCTTGACTTGGACCTGCAGTGTCATTTACCAATTCATCATACCATTGGGATATGACATTCAGCAATTATCTTTTTAGCATTAAATAGGATACCTCTCCTCAACTGTGATCTATCTAGTAAACCTGTCTCATCACACTCCCATCCCCATCCCACCCCCAAGATTAATATCCTTTGGGATAGTTATGAGATGCTTAGTTATACACTTAGCCCTAAAAGAGAGTGGGAATATAGCAGTTAACAAGAGAAGTTTCCATGGAGTTTATATTTTATAAAATGATAAAATATGTCCTGTGTCAGTGATAAAAATTTCTATCAAGTACTGGTTTTAAATGGTACTTTTTTTAGATAGGATCATCAGAAAAGGCAAGTTTTAGAGGTGATCTAAAAGGCAGGTGGGATAAATTGTGAGTTCTTAGGGAAGAACATTCTAGAAAGAAGAAACAGCTCTGAAATGCCAAAGCCCTAAAATTAGAGTCATTTGGAGGTATTCACAGAATAAGGAGGCCAACTGCCAGAAAAGAGAATGCATGAGGAAAAGTAGAATGTGAGACTGGGGGTGGGAGAGGGGTGGGACAATGCAGGGCCTTGTAAGTGTAAGGTGAGAAAACTTTGAAGGGTTTTGAACTAAAGTGTTAGCAATTGTGATGTTTATGGTTTTAACAACTTGACTGCTTTGGGATAGGGTGAAAACATGTTGGTTGGAAATCTACTCTGTAATAATTTAAGTCAGATGATAATACTTAAACTAATTTGTAATCAAATGGAGTTTGTAAGAAAAGATCAGATGTTGGATATATTTCAAAGCTAAATACAATAGAAACAATAAAACAAAAAATAATTTTTAGTAGTAGAAGAAAACAAAGGCATTACCCATGAAAGAAATAATTGACACAACTAAATTTCACTGAAATTAAAAACTTTAAAATTTGTAAAATTTCATTTAAATTTTAAAATTGCTCTTCAAAAGACAATATCTAAAGAAGACGACAAGACAGAAACCAGGAGGAAATATTGTAAAAGACATATCTGATTTAGGGTTGTTATCCAAAATATACAAAAACTCTTAAAATGATAAGGAAATGAACATCCTTCTTTAAAATATATGCAAAATAGGAGTTCCCGTCGTGGTGCAGTGGTTAACGAATCCGACTAGGAACCATGAGGTTGCGGGTTCGGTCCCTGCCCTTGCTCAGTGGGTTAAGTGAGCTGTGGTGTAGGCTGCAGACGCGGCTCGGATCCCGCGTTGCTGTGGCTCTGGCGTAGGCCGGTGACTACAGCTCCGCTTCGACCCCTAGCCTGGGAACCTCCATATGCAGTGGGAGCGGCCCAAGAAATGCCAAAAAGACAAAAAAAAAAAAAAATTCTACTGCTAAGAATGTATGCTACAATCATGCTAATACAGGAACTGAAAGATTTGTGTATACAAATATCAAGTGCTTTAATTTTTGTAATAAAACCATTCTAAATGACCTAAGATCCATACAAAAAGTAGTTTAGCTAAATTACGGCAAATTCACAAAATGGAGTAATACGTAATTGTCTGAATAATGACGTAGTCCAGAGATGCTGATATAAAATAAAACTTCATCATATCTTAAGTTGTAAAATAGCAAGTTTTAGGACTGTACACACACACGTGTGTGTGTGTATGTATGTATAAGTATACATGTATATATGTGTATATATATATGTGTATATATATATATACACACACATATTTGAATTGTACAGAAAAGTTACATACCATATTACCTCTTTGAAATGGGACAGGGACTTACCATAAATCCTTCCTAGAGATTATGATTTTTGTTTTTACAATTAGTGCTTTTATATAAGAAGAACTCAGCAAAGTAATATATAGAAAGAAGCATTGGTAGTGCTAAAATTTTCTCTAGTTCAGCAAAAACCATAATAATGAGAACTGTGACAAGGATTGCAGAGAAATAGGAATGATTTCAACACAGCAATAAGAACATAGTCAAACTAAAGAAGCAAGTTGGTTGGGCCAATCACTTTCTTGATTATGTGATTCATAATAACTCAGTTAAGGTCAGTTACTAAAATAGCAAAGAGTGGTTCTCAAAGTGTGGGTCTAGGGACCAGTAGCATCATTAACTGGAAACTTGTAAGAAATGTGCAAATTCTCAAGCTCTACACTAGACCTACTTCGTTAGAAACCTTGGGAGTGGTGCTCAGCATTCTCAGTTTTAACAAGTCTTCCAAGAGATTCTGGTACAAAATAAAACTTTAAGCTATGGGAGAGCATATTGATTAAGAGTAAAAGTAAGATTCCTATTTCAGCCCCAATATATAAAGGGCTTGAAAGATATCATTCCCTTATGTAGAATCAGAGATGAACAAACTGAAAATCAACAATTTCTCTTGCACCAATCAGAAAATAGAAATCACATGGCAAGACAACCTGAAATCTGGAAAGGCAAATACAGTTGAGGTCAGCTGGAACACAAGCCACTGAAGCTATCAACTTGTAGGAGCACTTAAACAGTAATTTTAAAGAATTTTTGGAGTTGGAGTACAGATTAGAGTAAGAATGAGAAACTCCTACATTTCACAGTTTTAGGGGACATCTACACTTATGTGGGTTTTATTTCTGGAAACTTCACCACATTCTCACAGTTAAGAACCAAGGGAAAAACTCATACTTCTGGCAGGAAGAGAGGAAAAATAACCACTTAAAAATATGTTCAGAGAATTCTCAACTACAGAGACCCACTCAGCAAGAGAAAAGATTTTACTAGAGCCTTATTCAATATAGGGAAAGGAAAATTATCCAACTCCATCCCTTCTTTTCTTGTCTCATCTAACTTGGGATTATATGTGAAAGCTACAAAGCTTAGATTCTATTTAAGAAGTTCTGAGGGGAAACCAAAGAAAACAAAGAGATGGAAACAAGGATGCTAGAAGAGACAGAAGCTCAAGATATCTAAAGTTACAACAAACATTAAACACAGCCTGACTCCTTGCAGGATTAATATAAAACCTCACACTATAAGACTATTCACCTCAGTTACTATTACCATGCTATTATTATCATGTCCAGTTTTTAATAAAAATTTTCAAGCCATGCTAAAAGGAAAAGAAAAACATAGTCTGAAAATATTAAAAATTCATCAGAACCACAATAAGATATGATAGATTTTGGTATTATCCAATGGGGAATTTATAGTAATAATGATTAAGTTAAGAGCTCTAGTGAAAAAAAAAAAAAAGACAACATTCAAGAACATATAGGAATGTAACCAGAAATAGAGAAACTGTAAGAAAAAATTAACAATAAATGCTAGAAATCAAAATCACTATCACAAAAATAAAAACTGCCTTTGATGGGATCAGTAGTAGAATAGATATGTTTCAGGAAAAAAGAAGTGAGCTTGAAGACATGTCAGTAGAAACTTCCCAGGTTAAATGCAGGAATAAAAAAATAAAAATAACAAACTGAATAGAATATTCAAAACCTGTGGGACAACTCCTAGTGGTGTTAATATATACATTATTAGAGAAGACATGAGAAAAAAGAGATAATGAAAGAAATACTTCAAATAAAAATGGATGTGAATTTTCCAAAATTGATCACAGGTACAAAATCACAGATCCAGGAAGCTCAGAGAACACTAAACAGAATAAATACTAAAAAAAAAAAAAATCTATACCTAGCAAAACACATTCATGCTGTAGAAAATCAAACACAAAGAGAAAATCTTGAGAGCAGTAAGAGGAAACATAAAGAATAAAGATTAAAAAAATTATACGAAACTTTATCATTAGAAATCATGCCAAAAAAGTGATGTGAAATATTTAATATGTTAAAAGGAAAAAAATCCTAAAACTCTGTATCTAGTAAAATTATTCTTTAAAGGAGAAATAATGACATTTTCAAAGAGACAAAAAATGAGAATTTATTAATAGTAGACTTGTTCTGGAAAAGTAATGTTAAAAGATATTTTTCAGGGGGAATAAAAATTATATATGTTAGGTACACAGATCTATATAAGGAAGAGAGTCAGAAAAGGAATAAATGAAAGTAAAATCAAATTTTTCAGTTAATCAGTTATCTATTAGATAACATTTAATAATTGTTTAATCAGTTATATATTAGATAACATTTTTCAAAATAATAAAAATGTATTGGGTTGTTTTAGTGGCTAACCAAGTGAATGGCTTTTAGAGTAGGAGGGAAAAATTGGGAAAACTCTCTTATAAGGAACTTGCACTACCAGGAAGCAATATAGTGTTATTTTAGAATGGGCTTAATTGGTGTTAAATATGTATTGCAACTTATAAGAAAATCACTACTAATACTAAAGAAATATAATTAATATTCTGAGAGGAAAAAAATGAAACCATATGAAATGCTCCACTAAAACCGAAGAAGGAAAATAAACAAGTATAACAAATAGAGGACAGTTAGAAACATAAATATTAAACTATATCGGTTATCACTTTAAATGTTAATCATCTAAATATACCAATTAAAAGACCGAGATCATCAGAATGGATTTAAAAAAGAGACCCAACTATATGTTTTCTTTAAGAAATACACTTTAAATGTGAAATCACAGGTTAACGGTAAAGGGAGGGAGATTGATACACCATGCTAGCATTAATCAAAAGGAAGCTGAAGTAGCTATATTAATTTCAGACAATGCAGACTTTAGAACAAACATTATCAAGGATAAAGAGGGGGCATTTCATGATGATAATGGATCAGTTCCCAAGAAGACATAACAATATTTAATGTATATGCAATATAACAAACTGGATCAAAGTACATGAAGCAAACACTGAGAGAACTGCAAGGAGAAACACACAAATCCATTGTTATAGTTAAAGATTTCAGTACCCTCTTTTAGTGATGGATAGATCAAGTAGGCAGAAAATCGATAAGGATGTAGTTGACCTGAACAGAACCATCAATCAATTTGCTTTAATTGATCAAAGGATACTTCACTCAATAGCAGCAGAATACACATTCCTCTCAAGTTCATATGGAACATTTACTAAGATAAACCACATTCTAGAATATAAAACACCCTAAGAAATTTGGAGTTCCTGTCATGGCGCAGTGGTTAATGAATCCGACTAGGAACCATGAGGTTGCGGGTTCGGTCCCTGCCCTTGCTCAGTGGATTAACGATCCGGCATTGCTGTGAGCTGTGGTGTAGGTCGCAGACGCGGCCCGGATCCCGCGTTGCTGTGGCTCTGGCATAGGCCGGTGGGGAGCGGCCCAAGAAATAGCAAAAAAGACACAAAAAACCAAAAAAAAAAAAAACCACCCTAAGAAATTTTAAAGATAGAAATCGTGCAAAGCATGATGTCAGACCAAAATGGAATTAAACTAGAAATCATTAACAAAAGATAGCTGGAAATCCCCAAGTATTTGGAAATTGCAGAGCATATTACTAAACAACTCATGGATCAGAGGAGATGCAAGAGAAATTTACAAAGTAGTTGAACTAGTTAAAAATACAACTTTTCAAAATAGGATGCAATAAAAGGTGTGCTTAGAGAGAAATTTATTGTATTAAATGCATATATTAGAAAATAAGATCTAAAATTAATAGTATGAGTTTTCACCTTAAGAATCAAGAGAAAGAACAACTGAAGCCCAAAGAAAACAGAATAAAATAAATCATATCAATTAGAGCAGAAATCAATGAAACTGAAAACAGGAAATCAATAGAGGAAATCAACAAAATCTCTGAAAGTATAAATACAATTGATAAACCTTTAGCAGATTTAGTGAAAAACAATGAGCTAATACAAATTACTAATATCAACAAATGAGAGAGGAGCCATTACTAACTACTTTTGCCACGGATATTGAAAGTGTAGTCAATGAATACTATGAACAATTGAATGTTTATGCCCTCAAATTTGATAACATAGATGAAATGGAAACATTTCTTGAAAGACAAACTACAAAAACTCAAGGAAAAATCAATAATTTATTAAAGAAATTGAATCAATTGTAATCTTCCAGAGTTCCCACCATGGCTCAGAGGTTAATGAATCCAAATAGTATCCATGAGGAGAGGGGTTTGATTCCTGGCCCCACTCAGTGGGTTAAGGGTCCGGCATTGCTATGAGCTGTGGTGTAGGCTGCAGATGTGGCTTGCATCACAAGTTGCTGTGGTTGTGGCATGGCAGCAGCTACAGCTCTGACTCAAACCCTAGCCTGGGAACCTCTATATGCCACAGATGCAGCCCTAAAAAGACAAAAGACAAAATAATAATCTTCCAAAAAAGAAAGCACCAGACTCAGATATTTTCACTGGTGAATGCTACCAAACATTGAAAAACAAAATGATAGCATTTCTCTACAATCTCTTCCATAAAATAGAAGCAAGGAGAAAACTGCCAGCATTATTCTAATACAAAATTGGATTAAAAAACACTAAAAAATGAAAACTGCAGACCCATATTTCTCATAATCATAACTGCAAAAATCCCCAACAACATATAAACTAATCAAATCCAAAAATGTTTAAAAAGAATTATACACTACGGCCAAGTGGAATTTATTCAAATGTGCAAGGCTGGTTCACCATTTCAAAATCAATTACTGTAATTCATACATCAACTGACTAATAAGAAATAAATCTTATCATATCCATTGATATGGAAAAAGCATTTGACTAAGTTCAACAACCGTTCCTGAGTATGAGTCATCAAGGAGGAGAATATGAGTTATCTAGGTTTTTCTATCAAGAGAGAATTTTCGATGAGCTTGATATAAGGGCAGTTGCAGTTGTATTGGGCTCAGAATTTTAAAAATTCTTTATTGCATTATTATCATTATTTATTACTATTCATATTCATTCATTATTCTCTTTTATTTTGATTTAATTTAAATAAGAATTACAGTTTTCTTTGGATTTTGGTTGTAATAACGTTAGAGCTGAGGTCATTGAACTTCATTATAGACACTCTCAGAAGGAAATCTTTTCTTTGCCTAGAATGGCACACTTGCCTATCAGAAGTCTGAGTCTTCCATCCTGTATTATATATTATATATTCTATTCCATGACCTTATTATAATAGATGAAGCCTTCATTGGGCCTTCATGATGAAAAATACGGTGCAAATAAGTAAAGAAAAATGAGTTTCATACATTTTGTTGTCTGCAATTTACATGCATATATCTAAGAGAAGACGGTTAAGGCACCCAATTAGTAATTTAAGAGGATTCACTCCTGTATTTGATCAGAAAATGATACATTGAATACCATAAATCTGGCAAATCTTTGTCAATCTTTTTCTTTATGAATCTACTTTAGGTCACTCTCAGTAATCTACACTATCTGTCCAGCCTGGCTGTTTGAGGGGTGGTTAAAGCATAAATAAATTTCCAGTTCATAGGTATTTTAAACAAATCTGAGATAAATGCAGACCCACTATTAGAAGCAACAATCTGGCAGCCAGTGTTCTGCAAATAACTAGTACTAAGTTGAAATTATTGCATCCAATATATTAGGTGAAACTAGGAGCTTTGTGAGCTGCCCTGAAAAATAGGCTTTCACAATCAAGAAATTTCCTCTAGATTGCACCTGAAGAAATCAATATTGATTCTTGTAGGAAGTTTCCTGAATCCTTAGCATTGAAGAATCAATGCCTTTGGCAGATTATGTATATAGCATGGAATGCATTATACAGTTAATTCAATAATAAGCATTAATTCCAGGTCGTAAGAATTCATCAACCAAGGCTTTCATGAAAACAGTTCTCAAATGTGCTGCATAGAGCATTTCCTAAATAATTTGAAGATCACTGTTGGAAATAAAAATATGATTTCTCTTATATCATTCCTTTACAGATAAAAAATGTATTCACACATTTAATTACTCATTATAGATGTGTTAGTATTTTCTATCATCAACTCATTTTGTAAGTAATAAAGTCATGATATAAATTCATTGCTTGTTCCTTAGGAGCTACAAGATTTATATCTATATATCCATATATCTATCTGTGTCTGTATTTCTCATTTTATATTTACATATGTCACTATATTGTGATTACTAATTTTTAAAATATACTACATCCTTTTCCATCACTTGCAGTAATGTTCTTATACATAGAATTCTCTAAAGAAAGTAAAGGAAACTGGAAATACCATACCATACATATTCAATTAGAAATAATTGCTATGCAAAATTAAATAATATTGTATATTATTTTTCTAATAAGATTTAAGAAGCTAAAATTCCATGAATTCTGGGCAATAAATGCATTAGCCACAGACACAGCCTGCTTCTCTTCAATATCCTGGAGGAAAAGCATTTTATTAATTTGATGGGAAATATACAAATGGCACTGATATTGCTTGCTGAAGTCTAAAGCCACTTGATGGAGAAGATGGTCCAAGGAGTGAACAGTACCAAAAATCTTGTGGAAGAATAACTCAACTTCAGATCTGTTTCACAAACAGCATATTTTACTAGTGGCTTTTATAGGGACAGAGTAAAGGGACAAAGTAGGTGATTAAACAGTTAATTCCACTAGGGGATTGTTAGTAGAAAGAAGTATGTAAGACCCCTGTAAGTTAATGATTACTCAAGAAAGCAGGCTATCTTGACAACAAAACCATGCAACAGAAGCACGAGACATACCCCCAAACAATAAAACAATGGTGGAATGAGACCCACATCCTGCCCTGTGAGGTTAATAAGTTCATGATTCTGAGGACATGTTTCTCTACACATGCTAAAAACAAAAATATAGGGAAAGGTGACAATACACTGAAACCTCAGATGATTTACCATATTTTAGTATGTGTTACCACCTTTTTGCTCATTTCCATTGCACCATGACAGTCCTAGTTCGACCCTGAAGGGACAAGAGAAAATTCCTGCATGATTTGAAGGAGGAGCTGATGATGGAAGTTTGATGTCTATTCAAGAATGAAGAAGAAGGTAATATTCTCCCCCTTGCCATTCTTCCTTTAATGATAAAACTGTAACCCACTAAGCTCCCAGGGTGCAGCATCCTCTTGCCCACCCACTTGTATTTCTCACAAGTATCTTATACTAATAAACTCTTTCCTTACCTGTCACTCTGCCTCTTGCTGAATTCCAAAGCAGAAAAATTTACACTTTACTAATCCTGAGACCTGTTCTTCTGGTTTCAGCTTTGGAAAATGCTATGTTATGTTTCTAAGAAATAACTACAAAGTTACAGAATTCCTACCCAATTTAGAGACATAAGAGGATATAAGAGCGACCAGAGAACATCCCAGGGGCAGAATTTTAGGAAATTAATTTTGGAGCAAATGGCACCAAGGTCCCAGCAACAGATAGAAAGGAATGATGCTCTGGAAAGAAAATACAGAACAAACTATTAACTAGACACTGGATAGTAGTCCTACCCTGAGATGAAATCTTTAACTCCCTGGTTTATCATCCATTGTTCATGCTTCTGTCATCATAAATAGTAATTTCAATAGCTCCAAGTCTCCTTTCAATGGCCCATATCAAGAGGAAGCCTTGGGTAGTGTATAACTTCTGATTTTGTTCTTTAATGTGCTTAGAGATTTTTTTCTTCCAACCTATCTAAGTATTTCCATGCATTAGATGATATTTGCTATAAGACAATCCAAAAAGCTTTTAAACTATATCTTTGGCCCCAAAGCATTTCTGCTTCTGCATAAAGGCTATTTTAGAGTTAACAAGTTCACATTCTTTCCTTATTTATTGTCTATTGTTTTAGTTTTGCATATCAATGGGAAATTGGTCTCTGGCACAAGCAGCAGATGCCACTTCTGTAGACCTTCGTGGGCATCAGCACCTGCTTCAGCCTCTTAGAGAAAACAGGACTGGCTCTGATGCCTCTCCTTCACACTTGAGCTACTGTTACACAGCCCAGAAGATATTCTGCTAAAATCTTAGATTTCAACAATACTTTTACACTGAGACCCTCTAAAAATACAACTAAAAAAAAACAGATTAATCTGAGATCCTGTAAAATTTGATTATACTGAAAATGTGTGTTATGAAAGTCTTCAAACACTAAATTTCTGAAATTCTCACTTGTACATGATCAAAACATTAGCATTTGGCATTGCACTTCTAGATAAGTCATAAATGCAACCAAAGACAGCTGCATGACATACAGTGATGACATTAGAGCATGAGTTTATAATTTGAAACGATCCCAAAGAAGTTTGTCACACATTGTAATGGTAATATCTCAGAACTTGTAGTGGATCTTCTTGACTCTCAATGACAGTAAGATATGGGTTTTTTTCTATCATTTTGTTAGTAATTTTATTGTGTATCATACTCTAACATAGATGCAGTGAAACTCTGGTGTAAACTTAGGCATGATATGTGTTAAGAATAATTTTAATTCTCTAAAATGCACTGATATGCCTAGTGGTTATAAGCATAGGGTAGAATTTCTGTAGGGACAAGTTATAGCTCATTTTATTGTCACAACTACTTTATGAGTAGGTGAAATTCTTTTTTTTTCATTTTTTTAAAAATGATTTTTATTTTTTCCATTATAGCTGGTTTAAAGTGTTCTGTCAATTTTCTACTGTATAGCAAGGTGACTTGGTCACACATACATGTATACATTCTTTGTTCTCACATTATCATGCTCCATCATAAGTGACTAGATATAGTTCCCAGTGCTATGCAATAATAGGATCCTAGTTATGGATCCTGGAACTGTATAGTTCCCAGTGCTATATAATAAGCAGGATATCATTGCTTATCCATTCCAAAGGCAATAGTTTGCATCTATTAATGCCAAATTCCCAGTCTGTTCCACTCTCTCCCCTTCCCTCTTGGAAACCACAAGTCTATTCTCCATGTTCATGATTTTCTATTCTGTGGAAAGTTTATTTTATGCCATATATTAGATTCCAGATATGTGATATCATATGGTATTGTCTTTCTCTTTCTGACTTATTTCACTCGGGATGAGAGTGTCTAGTTCCATCCATGTTGCTGCACACGGCGTTATTTTGTCCTTTTTTATGGCCGAGTAGTATTCCATTGTATATATATACCACATCTTCCTAATCTAATCATCTGTCAGTGGACATTTGGGTTGATTCCACCTCTGGCTATTGTGAATAGCGCTGCAATGAACATGTGTCTTTTTAAGGAAAGTTTTGTCCAGATATATGCCCAAGAGTAGAGTTGCTGGGTCATATGATAGTTCTATATATAGTTTTCTAAGGTACATCCATACTGTTTTCCATAGTGGTTGTACCAATTTACATTCCCAACTACAGTACAAGAAGGTTCTCTTTTCTCCACACCCTCTCCAGCATTTGTTATTTGTGGACTTACTAATGATGGCCATTCTGACTGGTGTGAGGTAGTACCTCATAGTTTTGATTTGCATTTCTGTAATAATCAGGGATGTTGAGCATTTTTTCATGTGCTTGTTGGCCATCTGTATATCTTCCTTGGAGAAATGTCTATTCAGGTCTTTTGCCCATTTTTCCATTGGGTTGTTGGCTTTTTTGCTGTTGAGTTATATAAGTTGTTTGTATATTTTAGAGATTAAACCCTTGTCAGTTGAATTATTTGAAACTATATTCTCCCATTCTGTAAGTTGTCTTTTTTTTCATTATTACATGTTTATTATTATTTTTTTAATTATTTCCCCAATACATTTTTTTTAACTGTACAGTGTTGTGACCCAGTTTTTTTTTTTTTCTTTTTTTTGTGGTTTACTTTGCTGTGCAAAAGCTTGTCAATTTGATTAGGTCTCATTGGTTTATTTTTGCTTTTATTTCTATTGCTTTGGGTAACTGACCTGAGAAAACACTTGTAAGGTTGATGTCAGAGAATGTTTTGCCTATGTTCTCTTCGAGGAGTTTGATGGTGTCTTAACTTACATTTAAGTCTTTCAGCCATTTTGAGTTTTTTTTTTTTTTTTTTTGGTGCATGGTGTGAGGGTGTGTTCCAGTTTCATTGCTTTACATGCTGCTGCCCAGTTTTCCCACCACCACTTGCTCAAAAACTATTTTCCCCATTTTTTATTCTTGCTTCCTTTGTCAAAGATTAATTGACTGTACGTGTCTGGGTTTATTTCTGGGTTCTCTCTTCTGTTCCATTGGTCTTTATGTCTGTTTTGATACCAGTACCACATTGTTTTGATTACTGTGACTTTGTAATGTTGCCTGAGTTCTGGGAGTTATGCCTCCTGCTTGGTTTTTGTTCCTCTGGTTTGCTCTGGCAATTCTGGGTCTTTTTTTGTTTTTTTTGTCTTTTTGCCTTTTCTAGGGCCACTCCCTTGGCACATGGGGGTTTAAAGGCTAGGGGTTTAATCAGACCTGTAGCCACTGGCCTACACCACAGCCACAGCAATGTGGTATCTGAGCCGTGTCTGCGACCTGCACCACAGCTCACAGCAACCCCGGATCCTTAACCCACTGAGTGAGGCCAGGAATTGAACCCACAGCCTCATGGTTCCTAGTTGGATTTGTTAACCACTGAGCCATGAGGGGAACTCCAATTCTGGGTCTTTTGTATGAAATTCTTATCCAGTTTAAGGACAGGGAACACATAGACAGGTCAGGCAGTTCTATGTTGAGGCTAGGGCTTAAACCGTATGAATGATGACTGAGTGTGTGATATCTGCAGTGGAGAATGGCACATGGTGAAGGATGACAAGATTAAAAACTCTGAGGATGGGAAATGTTACATTCCTAGCACTAAGCACCATATTTCGCAGTAACAGAGGTCTGATAATTTTTCCTGAATAAAAATATATTTGATAAAATGAATGTATAGATGTAATTTTACCACACTGGCTATAGTGTGACTTAGTGATTGATATTGTATCAGTTTTAATTTGCCATTAGTCTTGAGAAATGACCCAGCTACTCCATATGGCATGTGTAAATGATCAGAGCCTAAATATTTTCCCCATTAAGAAAAAAAAAAAAATGTGACATGGGATATCTCTTGACCTTTTCTGCTTATTGTCCAAAAAGTCTTTGGGGAAAATATGGATTGCAGCTTTAATGATGATGATTCATTTAGAAAGTAATCATTCCTGGAGACCTTGCTGTGGTGCAGTGGGTTAATTATCTGGCTTGTCCCTGTAGTGTTGCTGGTTTGATACTGGCCCTGGGCAATAGGTTAGGAATCCAGCATTGCTGCAGCTGATGTATAGATTAAAGCTGTGGCCCAGATTTGATCCCAGGCCTGGGAACTTCCATATTCTGTGGTATGCATCAGAACAAGGGAAAAATAAATAAATAAAAATAAAAGCCCCAAATTCTAATCGTTCCTAATTCTTTTTTTTTTTTTTCTAATTAAAAAAAATTTTTTTTTCTGCTACTGTGGAACACTCTTGAAACACTGCAGGATCCTAAGGCATCTTGTCCCAGACCTTATGCTATAATACAAATCCTAGGCTCACTGTCTATGAATAGCTGTGCTTATTTATTTAAATGGCACTGACAGCTCATGAGGTTCATTCTGATTGGCCAGTTGAAATAAGATATCCTCTTGTTTCAGTATCTGAACAGTGCTTACTGCATTTTTAGGTTTATGTAGGGTGACACTCTGAGCTATGGGAATTTTAAAATTTTCCTTTTCCACTTTACTTTCCTTCAGTATCTTCCTCAGGAGATAAGTGGATTTAATCCTTCTAAAACAAGGTCAGATTATTTCACACTTCTGTGCCCAACTCATAGCAGTTTCCAGTTTTACCTAGAGTAATCACAAAGCCCTTACTCTGGGGGAACGACCCAAGATGGTCTGGTCCTGGTCACCATTCTGACCTAATCAGTTCCCATTTTACCCTTGCTAACTCTTTCCAACCACACTGGAGTTCTTGCTTTTTCCTGATTCATGAAGCATGCTTCCAGCTCAGGGTCTTTGAGCTTACTGTCCCTCTTCCTGGGACATTTTATTCCTTAGCTTTCCATACCCTAGAGTTTACTGCTCAAATGCAATGTTTTTAAAAAAACACCTAACTGACCACCCTGTTAGCATCTTTTGCTTCTATCATAGACTATTCCTTTGTCCTGTTTTCTTTTACATCAAAAAATGTATAACTCTTTGATCAATACATTTAAGTCAGTTTATCATCTCAGTCCCATAATATATAATGTGAGCTCCAAAAAAACTGGGAGATAGCCACTGCTGTATCACCAGTTCACATTAGAGAGAGAGATAAAGAATATTTGTTAAATGGGTAAATAAAATAATGAATTGATCTTAAAAATGCTTCTTCTGCACATTTTGTAAAATGCCATATTTTCTTTCTGATGATCATGAATTATCAGCCACATATTATGGATAGAACTTGTGTTCAATGCTGTTACTTTTGTTAAAGTAATATGTGGTCATGTATCCTCACTTACCAAGGCCATTTTAATGTCAAATTTGAACCATTCAAAAGTCTTCACTGTAAAACTCCACAGAAAAGACAAAATTATAATTCATCTTATGCACTATCCACAAAATTGCAGTACTCAAATGGATATTAAAACTGTGCAATCTAAGTAGCAAGGACTTTTGCAGACGGCTGTTCATTTTATGAAATTTAAATTTTGGAACAATGATTGATAGGATAGAGGGAAATTAGCCTTCCCAAGATTTCACAAGTTCATCAAAAGCTTTATTCTTTAATAAGCAATGGCAATGAATAAGAGTATTTATTGTGGCAAAAGTCTAAATGGACAGATTTTTAGCATAAAAAGTTTTGCTTTTAAGTGTTTTTCTGTGATTCCCTTTATAATAGAATAAAACTCTTTCAGCATGTGGATGCCAAGGGATGAGCTTACTGGAATAAAGCTTTTTGAAATTTTCCAAAATAGTCATTAAGTTCAATTAACTTTGAAGATAAATATCACAGCTGGACCTGATGGCTTTATGGTGATCTTTATCTCTCTCAGAATATTTTAGGGATCTTGAAAAAAAAATATTTCTTAAAATCCTATGCCAGGTCTTCCATTTTACTAGACTGTAAGTTTCGTGAGGTCAAGGTCTTTCAGTGTCCTCCTCTGCACTGACTCTTCAGTACACCTGAGTAGTAACGTTATGCATAATACACTGCTGTGTGTTTACTTCCTGATAAGTAACATTTCTCTTAGTTTGTCAGAGACTTGCATAAGGCTAAAAAAGAAATAAAGTTTTTATTAAAATACAATGAGAAAAGCAGTTCAGTTTTTACCGAAAAAATAGGCTTTGAAGTTTACATTAGAAATATTTCTAAAAGCCAAAGCTAACAAAATTGATAAACTAGGTTTATTTGAAAAAAGAAAAAGTATTCCAGACCCAGAACAAGCAACATAGCAAATTAAACTGATGTCAGAACAATAGATTTGGAAGAGAATTAAAGATGAAATAGATGAGTGAAACTCCTAGATGATCTGATAAGTGTTGTTGATTTTGGTAGAGGGGATGAGTGACCCAGACCTTCACAGAGGTTTCTGAGGCTGGAGATGAGATTCATTATCTGGATGGATCAGGGTGTAAGCATTGAGAATAGCCCCCACTCACCTCCTTCCCCATTTTTTGGTCACTGGGGCTATTTTGAAGTGGGGACAAAACCTGCAGGTATTCCCTTGCCATTCAAGTGTGTATCCCACATTCAGTACTGAGGAGCTGTTTCATCTGCTCAGCTCATCTTGCTGATCAGTGTCCGTGGCTCTCCCAGAAGAAGTGGAGGCTAATGCCCCATCTGAACTGCCTACCTGGGTATCTAACTTCATTGTTTCAAGATACTTTCAAGTCTCAAAGTAAAAAATATAGGGTCTTAAATGATCCACTGGATTATGAAAACATGGAAAAGACACTTGAATCATCGGTGCCTAGGGAGACCAGAAAAATGATAAAATCTACCCCAGGAATACCTCAGATAGTGAAGGGACTAAAAGAGTTTTCTGAATATTCAAAGTATATCTTCTTCCTGTGACATTTAACTCACATTCATACATAAATATTCCTTCAGATCAATCTATCCGAAATAATATATATTTTTTTACTTTATAACACAGCTAGATTGAACAATTCTGAATATAAGATAAGTAGAGCTAGGAGTTCCCATCGTGGCTCAGCAGTTAAGGAACCCAGCTAGCATCCATGAGGACTTGGGTTTGATCCCTGGCCTTGCTCAGTGGGTTAAGGAACCGGTGTTGCCCTGAGGTGGGGTGTAGGTCACAGACACCACTCAGATGCTGCATTGCTGTGGCCCTAGCATAGGCCAGCGACTACAGCTCCAATTGGATCCCCTAGCTTGGGAACCTCCATATACTGTGGGTATGGCTCTAAAAGACAAAAATAAATAAATAAATAAATAAAATAAAATAAGTAAAGCTACAATTTCTCCACAAATGGGAAAAATGTATATAATCCAAGATGACCTACTTTTCCTTAGCACTAGCATAACTAGGTAAAATTAGGTAATATCACAAACTTTTTCCTTTCTGAACATTTTTCTTAATATAGTTGGTGCTATTATGAAGGTGGCTATATCACACAATTTGCTCTCTGGCTCTACTTCATTGTTCATATCACCAATAAAAAGGATATATTGACCACCTTCTTTTCATAAGCTACTAGAAGGGAATTTGAAGAAATCCTGTTTAGAAGGACAGACTAAATATGCTGTGTAAAACTTTTTATTCTGAAAGTCCTAGCCACAGCAGTCAGAAATAAAAGAAATAAAAGTTATCCAAATTAGAAGAGGAAAAATTGCCACTCTATGCCTATGACGTGATGCTATATATAGAAAACCCTAAGGACTCCACACAAAAACTACTCAAATTGAACAAAGAATTCAGCTAAGTATCAGGATACAAGATTAATAGTCAGAAATCAGTTGCATTTCTGTATGCTAACAATTAAATATTGGAAAAGGAATATAAAAATACAAAACCTTTTAAAATCACACACCTAAAAATTAAATACCTAGGAATAACCTGACCAAGGAGGTGAAAGATATATATGCTGAAAACTGTAAAACATTAACCAAGGAAATTAAAGAGGATTAAAAGAAATGGAAATATAGTCCATGCTCCTGGGTTGGAAGAATTAATATCATTAAAATGGAAATACTACCTGAAGCAATTTACAGATTCAATGTGATCCCTATCAAGTTACCCATGACATTTTTCACAGAACTAGAACAAACGATGCAAAAATTCATATGGAATCATGAAAGACCAGAATTGCCAAAGCAATCCTGAGGAACAAAAACCAAGCAGGAAGCATAACTCTCACAGACTTCAGACAATATTACAAAGCTACAGTAATCAAGATAGTGTGGTACTATTACCAAAACAGACCTACAGAACAATGGAACAGAGTAGAGAACCCAGAAATAAACCCAGACACCTATGGTCACTTAAACTTCAATAAAGTAAGCAAGAATATAAAATGGGGGAAAGACAGTCTTTTCAACAAGTGGTGCTGGGAAAACTGGACAGCTGCATCCAAATCAATGAAACTAGAACACACCCTCACACCGTGCACAAAAATAAACTCAAAATTGCTTAAACACTTAAAGATGCCATAAAACTAGAAGAGAACATAAGTAAAACATTCTTTCACATCAACTGTACAGATGTTTTCCTAGGTCAGTCTCCTAAAGCAATAGAAATAAAAACCAAAATAAATCAATGGGACCTAGTCAAACTTCCAGCTTTTGCACAGCAAAGGAAACCATTAAAAAAAAGACAACTTATGGAGTGGGAGAAAATAGTTGCAAATGATGCAACCAAAATGGGCTTACTCTCCAAAATATACAAACTCATACAACTCAACAGCAACAAACAACCCAATTAAAAAATGGGCAGAAGACCTAAATAGACATTTCTCCAAACAAGATGGTCAACAAGCACATGAAAAAAATGCTTAATATCACTAATTCCTATAGAAATGCAAATCAAAACTACATTAAGGTATCACCTCACACTCATCAGAATGGCCATCATCAGTAAGTCTACAAATAAATGCTAGAGAGGGTGTGGAAAAAGGGAACCCTCTTACACTGTTGGTGGGAACGTAAATGGAAAACAGTATGGCGGTACCTCAGAAAACTAAATGTAGAACTACCATATGATCCAGCAATCCCACTTCTAGTCATATATCCAGACAAAACTTTCCATGAAAAAGATACATTCATCCCCGTCTTTATTACAGCACTATTCACAATAGCCAAGACATGGAAACAACCTTAATGTCCAATGACAGATGAATGGATTAAGAAGATATGGTACATACACACAATGGAATACCACTTAGCTGTAAAGGAGAACAAAATAATGCCATTTGCATCAACATGGATGGAACTAGAGACTCTCATATTAAGCGAAGTAAGTCAGAAGAGAAAGGCAATTACCATATGATATCACTTATATCTGGAATCTCATATATGGCACAAATGAACCTATCTACAGAAAAGAAGCAAAGTCATGGATGTGGAGAACAGATTTGTCCTTTCCAAGAGGGACAGGGAAGGAGTGGAAGGGACTGGGAGTTTGGGGTTAATAGATGCAAACTATTGCATTTGGAATGGATAAGCAATGAGATTCTGCTGTATAGTACAGGAAACTATATCTGATCACTTGTAATGGAACATGATGGAGGATATTGTGAGAAAAAGAATGTATGTGGATGTATGGCTGGGTCACTTTGCTGTGCAGCTGAAATTGACAGAACATTGTAAATCAACTATAATATTTAAAAAAAATCCAATAACAAAAAAAGTTTTAATTTTTGTACTATATAATGCTTAAATGACAGAATAAAACTGATCTGGTTTTTGGCAGTTACTGCATTAATTACATGACTTCATTAAAATATGAATCTAAAAAATATAATGGCAAGCTAATGTGAACAAAGATAACCCAATGAGGCCTTAGAAATCCTCCTGCTTGGTTAACATGAGGAACAAAATAATTTGTTTCTATTTTGCATAAAATGCAGTAATCTCAGGGTTCTGTATTCTCACCAAGAAATTTCATCAAAATTAAACAATTTTGTTACCTACTTATTAAACCTGAATATACATGATCACCATTTCAATGTGCAATTTTCATAGATATTGAGCATATTAGGATATAATATATTGTGCATTCCATTTTTCTAACCTAGTAAACTCAGAGGGTATGAATCATATTCACTCAATGGTTTTATCGTAGATGCCAGAGAAAATAGGGGGGAAAGTAAGAGGTGGGAGGTGAAATGGGAAAGTTATGTAAAAATAATGTTGAGCCACTTGTAAACGTTTTTCAAGTAGCTTATATTCGGTAAAACACACTGGATCTTGGACTTCTGAGCAACTTTCAGTTCTAGTAGTATTTGTGAGTTCATTTTGCAGTTTTGCTCTTTTCCACCCTGCATGCTGATTCCCCAGCTGTTTAATCTTTTGCTATACTTACTTCAAAAGCATCTCAGCTTAAAAAGACAGCAGTAGTCACAGAACAAACTGCCAGGGCACAAGCACGCACACTTAGTTATATAAGCAGCCAATAATATGTTCCCATAAGGAAATATTGATTATATATGAATGTATTTTAAAAACCCCGTAATTTTGACTTATCTCCTCTTATATTGGGAAGATATAGTTATTACTATAAAATAATTTTTTAAAAGCCATTATACTTTTGTGCTTTTTTTTTTTAATTTTCGAAGGACACACAAATAGCATCATCATTTCATTTTGATCAAACATAGGGTTGCACTGTGCAAACTGTGCACATGATCTGATATATGACCCATCGTGCTTTTTGCCATGATGAAATGATTATTTGAGTGTTTATAGCAATTCTAAATCAGCCACTCATTGTAAGTATTCTTTACTTAGAATCTTTTTTATTTTTCTAATCTAAGTACATAAATTATTTGGTTAGAAGAAAAACATTTTGAAATGTTTGTGAACTATTTCCAGTCTAAGGTGTTAACAACAAAATCTTCCTCATGATTGCCTCGTGAATTTCTACTTTTTCTTCACATGTCTTTAATAACAGAAATGTTATTTAATATTGTGACCCTCTGCATTGATTCCCTTTCTAATTTCCCTATGAGTCAAATCTTGATTTCATTTCTAACCAGACAGAAACAAGAGTGAACTATTCCCAATATGCTTTTGTTAATATCCTAGACATCTTTAATTGTCCATATTTCTATTATCTATTCATTTGTTTATTCATAGAACTGGGCTATTGATCCAATAGGAGTGAATAATACTTCTGGGGAAAATCACATACTCCTATGCATTGGCCCCCTACAAACCCATTATTGGGTTTAAAAATTGTAAGCTGAAGATTTGCTTTCTCATTCTAGCTTTATAACTGGATCATGAGATCTATGATTTGATTCAGATCTTAGTTACTAACATGAAAAATTGGAAATAATATGTCTTCTAGAAAACCTGTGAAAACTTTAATTGAAATGGCATTTGTGATGGAGGCATAAATTCATTTCTCTTAGGTTCAGTCTAGGAAACACATGTTTTGAATTGAGTACTATTGAAAACTAATATCAATTTCTTAAACGTTTAGTCTCTTAATCAGTTGAAATCACATATCCACAGAAAAACTTGCACACAAATGTCCACAACTGCATTATTCATAATAGTCAAAAAGTGGAAACAACCCAAGTATCCATCAATTAATAAAAAAAATATGGTGTGTGTGTATATACACACATGTATACTTGTTCAGCAATAAAAAGGAATGGAGTACTCATGCATGCTACAACATAGAGGAAATATGAAAAAAAAAACATGGAAGTAAAAGAAACCAGTCACAAAAGACCATTTATTGTATGATGCCATGTCTATGAAATATTGATAATGGTCTAATCTATATACAGAAAAAGTAGATTAGTGGTTCTTCATGTCTGGATAGGTTGGGGGGATATGGAGTGACTGCTTCTAGACAAGGGGTATTTTCTGAGGTGATGAAATGTTCTAAAATGGATTGTGATGATGGTTGCTCAGCTCTCTAAATATACTAAAAAACACTGAGCTATATAGGCTTTAAAAGGATGAATTTTACGGTATGTGAATTATATGTCAATAAAGCTGTTATTTTTAAAAATTGGCACAAGTAGCAGTAGTCCTATAGTAGAGATCAAAGAAGGTGTTTGATAATCAAGAGGAGCAAAGCATTAAAATGATAGGTAGACACAGGGTGGTAGCTGATATTATTTGTTTGTGAGTAGTGATTTTTTTTTCCAGAAAAATATATACACGGGGGAAGGGGATGTATTTTTGGGGAAAGAGGAGGTACATTATAGGAAGGTAACTGCAAGATTGATGATATGGAAGAGCAAGAAAATACTATTATACTCTTTAATATGTTTAATATGAAAAAAGGATTATGTGTATATGAACGTATTTGGTAATGTGTTCTCATTTTAAAAGGTATTATTGTCCCCTTAGCAATAATCAGGAAATAGTCTCCAGCTGAATCCTTCTCACATCTGTTGTAGTAGCTGTTTCTTCTATACTTGCCTCAAGTTTTCTAATATAACCCCAGTGTTTTATTTTATAACAAACAAAATACATGAGCAGGAGGCTTAGATTAGCCATTCTTATGTAACAAGAATCATCAGAAAAAAATGATGATTGAATCATCAGGAAAAAAAACACATGTTTAAAATAAGCACAAAATAAAAGTGATAATAGTTAAAACCACAATAAATAAACCTTACAATAAATTTAAAATTACTTAAATCTTATAAATAACATTAAATATTATAAATATTGACTCAAAAATTAGATGTCAGAGATACAATCAGAACAAAATAAAATTAGCTTTAATGAAAACCGTATATGGTAAAATTTAACTTTGACAAAAAATCTAAGAGTTTCTAATGAAATTAAGACCAGCAATTTGCAACCTTGAAAATTGATCTTGTTAGAATTAATGGCTATACTTGAAAATCTATATTGTCACAATCTGTAATCTGTATAAACAGACAGAATCTAAAAAAAACAAAGGAATGAATTTTTTTTCGAACACACCAATGGCATGTGGAAGTTCTCGGGCCAGGGATCGAACCTGAGCCACAGTTTCCATACCACAGCTGTGGCCTATGCTAATGCTGGATCCTTAACCTGCTATGCCAAACAAGAACTTCCTGAAATTTTTGCTACGTAATTTACATGATAATTAATAGATCCCAGTAAAAATAATTCATTAAAAATTTTAGAACATGAAAAATAACTAAACATTTTCAGACGACTCGATAAAAAAATTGATTCGGCAATTTTCTTTAAAAATTTACACCTGTCAAATTGTTGATTAAATTGTTGGTACTCAAATATGGACCCAAAATATCTGAGAAGTTAAAATGTCAGTGTCAAAATAGCAGCTTGAAAAAAAAAATGTCATTCTCTATAAAAATTATAAGAAATATTATTTAAAAGCTCAATTCTGATGTCAAATAATCCTGTCTTTGCTCTACCAAACATGTGACCTTAAGGAATCACTTAGCCTTTCCAACCCTTTTTCCCACCTGCACTATAGCAATAGTATATTATTTATCTCATATTGTAGTTATGGATATTAAATGACATACTGGATATAAGTATACAGTGTAATTTTTGGTTTATAATGAACTTCTACTTGGCTAAATAGACTGCAAACTTTAGACATGATATTTATTAATGTCTTGTCATTCTACTTTTAACTTTTTAATATATTCAGTCTCCCTCTCTTCCACCTTCTCTGAGTAAGAAATTTCTATCTTTTTTTCCACATTAACCCTTTTCCTGTATTTTTTATTTCAAACTTCTTTACCTTTTTTAGTACATTGTTCCATAATTTGTCCCAATTCCAAAAACCAAATAAATTTGCTATTAGTTTTCCTAATTAAATTATAGCTCCTGGAATATGCAGGAATAGAGAACCTTATTATATGTTGTTATATTATTTTTAGAGTTTGAATAGATTCACAATCTGTCACTATGAGTCTGCTCTTACTAATGCTCAACTTTTTATATGGTTTTCAAAGATCAAGTTCCATAATTCCATCCTCCCAAAAATACCAACAGAGAAAACGACCATTGCTAAATATTCCTAAATCTTTGGATTCTGAAGCTAGCTCTCATGCATTAGTTAAATGTTTTCTTTCCCAGGAAATGTAATGCCATTTCTTACAGAAGATGATTTTCAGGTATTCTGAAAATTCTCTAGATGTACTTGGGTCTGTGAATCCTTTAAAAATGTAATAGGTAGATCTGACCACTACAGGTTTGAGCAGAGTACAGAGTTATATTTTGACTTCCTGCTATTGTTTAGCAATGGGCTTCTTTGGTGGAGAATCATGTTATTTGTAATAATAATTTAGTGAATGGAGAAACTGAAAGTCAGAGTTAATTAACTTCTCTGAGATCATACGAGTGGCCAGATTCAAAGTCAGATCTGTCTCATGACAAAGTCCATGCACATTTTTTTATACCCAACTGCCTCCTCTGTTCTAGGTAGTTTTCCTCTGTAAATACCATCCACACATAGCATTAGTATCTTTTTAATGTTAACAAACATAAACTCTTATTTTTAATGTTGAAACAAAAAGCAATTATTTCTTTTTTATGACTTGATGATTTTTATGATTATTTTTTGAAGACAAATTAAAGTTTTCAGCATCATTCCTGGATAGATGTTTGTATAAATATAAATGTTTGTGGATGGGCACACATATACATATACAACATATGCATGTATAGATGTATGTGGAAGATGTGTGTATATATGTGTGGTTTTGAGGTATATACATATATCTCTACCTATGGACATATGTATATTTCTGTATATACAAAACAAATACATATGCATTGAAAATTACTTTCTTGGTATTTCTTGATATTTTCTAGATAAATGGAGTGGTTAAATCAAACTTCCACTTTGAAGAAATGAAATCTGATATTTTAAACGCTAATGAGAAAATGTGTTACAATTAAGTAAAATAATTTTCTAAATTTTCTTTGCATTTAAATGAAGTGAATATTCTGAGACTATAAATCAAAACATGTCCTGTTCATTAACAGCCTGCAAAGTTATTTTTAAATATCTGCCTTTAAATACTCTCTTAAAAATGTATCTAAAATCTAAATGTCTAAATATCATAAACATTTTAGAAAAATTAATGTATTTCTCAAAGTTATTCATATAAACATATGACAGTGGGCACAATATTTTTCTGAGTGAATGCTGAATAATATTTTTAAATGTATAAAGTAATAACATTTAATGTCAAAATATGGCAAAGGATATATATTTAAGATAAAAATCTAAAAGAAATTCTAGCTATTTTCTCGCTACATATTATATATCTATTCTAGGTGAATTTTTGGACCTTTAAGAACTTATATTTAAAAGAAATAATTCTGAACAAAAACTTTTAATTGCATTTATTAATTTTTCAGTATTTTTCTAATGTTAATTTTATGATAATTTGGTAATTTTAAAAATGGGACTGTTAATTAAGATACACACTATTTTAATTGTGGATTTGAATCAAATATTAATTTATTATCTATTTACTATGTACTATTATCTATTTACTGTCTCTGGTGATAGCTCTATTATGGGAATAAGTTATCTATATAAATTTTTCCAGGCAGTTAAGAGGAAAGTCAAAATTTCTTCTTGAGTTTTTTGACCCTTGGTTGTTTTCAGTTTGAAATAATCCACATGCCAGAGACATTTTGGGGTGGAAAATTTTGCTCACCTATAAAATCTTTATCAACTATTCTACCTAAAAGTATAATGAATTCTTAGAGAGTTAACATTGTTACACACTCATGAACACCTACATATACACACAAACTTTCACATCTTTCAGGAGTCATGAAATAGCTTTTTATACTCTTTATATTTTATGCTGTCAGTGAGTCAAAGGACTGCTCTTCAGATTCTCCTCTTTTTTTTTCTAATATCTATATATTAGAGCCTTTCATTTATTCATTTTTTCAACAAATATTTATTGTCTCCTATACATGAGCTGACATGAAATTTATTATCCGAACCAAGACACTTGTGAGCATTGAAGGTGTTATGAACAATTCTAACACATAGGCACAAAACAGAACTGTCCTGGGCAACTGGAGAGTAAGGGAATTCAGTTTGATCATATGTTGGGCTCAAATCAGACATGGTTTCTGATCTTGAGAACCACAGTCTAGTGGACAATCAGACCCAAATCAAAACAAAAATTTAAAAAAAGTATACATTGTGCCAAATATCAAGGAAATATAGTACTGAGTTGTGAAATGGGAGTAGAGAGTGTGAAGAGAGTGGGGGTGATCAGATTGTTCTCTGGAGGTAATGTTTAAACTGATATCTGAAGGATAAGAAAATGACAGGCAGGGGAGAACAGAGAGTGGGGTAGGATTCAGGAGTAACCAGCTGGAAACAGTCTTTCCAGTCAGTGAAAATCATACATGCTGAAGTCAGAGGGAGACTTGAAAAAAGCCCAGTTGGCCTAAGTCTTGAGAATCACACAGGAATAGTTTGAGATCCTAGGAATCAGCCTATGCAAAGTCTTTAAAGATGTAGCACAAGGTATGAGTTTGTATTTGATTGCAATGTAGAGCCTTTAAGGAGAGAAATGGAATAATCCTATTCTTAAGGCACATTGCTTGGTGGCTATATGGAACACAATTTATAAAGTTAGGGGTAAGAGGTGGAGAATGTCTGCAGTTGTATTTCAAACTAGCGGTTATAATGATGAGCCATACAAGGATATTGGCAATGAGGTGGGGAGAAATAGACTGATTCAAGATTTATTTTGGAGAGAGAAATGAACAGATTATTCCTCTAGAACTTTGACCTCCAACACACTCTAAACTCTGGGCCAATATTTACAGCAGTTCTTAAAATCTTTAGCATAGCTATTTCCTATGTCCATCAAACTCAAAAAATCCAACACTACACTCAAGATAATGTTCTCAAAACCTTTTTCCCTTCCCCTGGTATTTCCTATCTCAATAATGATATTCCCACTTAATTCAAGGAAGAAGCCAGAGTTACATAAAAATATCCCCTTCCTCCCTCCCTCCAGTTACCACATTCAAATGACCATGGATTCCTGTCAATCTCATTCTCTCAGACTCTGAATGCAGCCTTCTCCCTGTCCTTCACCCTTAGCACTACTATTCTTGTTCTAGGGCATGGCAATTATATTCCACCAGAGGCATTTTCAAGAAAAGAAATATTGAAGTGTTTCTTCAATCACACATTCTTACTTTTCTCCTGTATTCATGCTACTGAATGTAACAGTTGGGACTAATTCTATAGTTCAAAGATAGGAAATACAATTTCCTTTCTCTCAGAAGCTCAGGACATTGCTTTTGATCTTTTCTAAAAAACAAGAGTCCACTGCTAGTCAAGTTTGCTTCCTTGATTTTTCTTTTTGTTTTATTACATATTAATGCCATAATACTTAGCTTAGAAACAGGTAGTTTGAGTGTTTCTTATCCTAGTATCAAAATCACATTAGTTTTTGCTCTCCAGACCCTCTAAATCTACTAAACCATAATAATTCTGGCTCAACGAAAAGGAAAATGACAAAAGCTCTACGTGTTTATCTGGCAATCAGCTTTACATTTTTTATATTCCCTTAAATGAGTAAAATATGCATCTATATAATTACAAGTTTGGTGATAAAAGGGGAAGTATATTTGTGCTAATGTGTTTATGCCATATTTTGTAGTAGGGAAATAGAGAAACTTCAGGACAAATTATTCAATTTATTACATAGACTTTCATGAAATTTATATAAGTAAAGCACATTTTTGATTTGCATTTGTAAATAAACTACTGCTTTAATGTTTCTGTCCTTTGAGAAATATGTGCTTTTAGATTCCCCTCTGCTCTCATAAAGAATATATATTACACCAAAAGAATAAATAATAAACTTTATAGCAGAAACTATTTTCCTTGGAGCAAATACAAGGTTTTCTCAAAATAATGTTCTTTTGGCAATCAAAGGCCTTTTTGGTTTTAATCTCTTGGATATCTCTTTGTATACTCTATGTTTTCTAATGTAAAAGGCAGAGATTAATCAGCAACTTCAGAAGTTGGGATGAAGGCAATTCAACTGGCACTAAGAGTGGAAAAGTTTAGGTAAATCATTTTAAAGACTGGCCTGGTAGTATTAAAATTTACAAGCAATAAAACTAGAGCACTTCATTAAAAATATATATTCCTTAGGTCACACTAGGACTAAGGAACTAGGGAAAGAGAGTGTACTGTTTGACTAAAGTATATAAAACCCTAGGGATTTTTATGATTTAAAGATGCCTGATGAAAGTCCCTGATGCAGTGTCTCCTATTAAAATAACTTGGAAAAAACTTAGAGAAAACACAAGGCAAAAATTCACACCACTACTAAATTCTAGGGTTGCTGAAAACTTGCTCCCAATATTAGGAGAGATTTCCTGAGATTACAAGGCCAATAGGCTAGAATAAGAAACACAACCAATAACAGGAATGTTTAGCCAGAGGAAATAGAATAAATGTATTAAGATAGAAAGTAACATGCATTGTTTTTTCAGCCCCTTGTCTATTCCTTAGTTCAGAAGTAGTAAGTCCACATGAATAGCAAACCCAGTAGTCAACCATTTCTGTATGAGCATTACTCCTTAAAAAGTGCCTTAACCTTTTTCCCAAACAAGGGACTTTAATATTTCTTTTTTTTTTCTTTTTAATAGGATGTGGAAGGTGAGTAACATAGATGACGGTGGTCCAAAAGTACAGAACTTGCTGTTATAAAGTAAATAAATTATGGGGATATAATATATAGCATGGTGACTATAGTTAATCCTGTATCATATATTTTTTTAAAAAATTATTTTTCTTAAGCTATTGCATGAAACAAATGAAAAACCTGTCAGTAAGTTCGAGATGAAAACTGGCAGAAGTTAATTTTACCTTGGCATATGTAGTTCCCCAGATCAAAACGCAACATATAATGGAAGCAAGTATTTTGATTAGAAGAAAAGAGCACATAGTCTAAAATATGGAGATGAAGGAGTTAGAGATACTGAGAATGGGATGAGGGGATACTCATCACCCTGCCCTTCAGCCAAAAGTTTGAAGAAGTCATTTGAGTAGAATCAAAGGCAGAAAAATATATTGTGATTATCATCACACAATAAATTTGCCTTCTGAGATAGACAAATAATTGGAAAATAGATAACATGGTTCTAAAATATTGTACCTTTAAGAAAAGGGAACATAAATTTTATCCTACAGTGTAAGGAGAATAAAATGCTCTGAATATGGGTAATCAAAAAGAACATGTTGGAAAATTGCCTGATATCTAAAGTTCATAGGATGCAAAAAACAAATACAAAAGGGATTATGAGAGAGTAACAAAAGGGATTATGAAAGAGTAACAAAACGTGTAGAGAAAAGAAAATGGTGATAAATGTAAGAGACTGAGATAAAAGGGTAGGTGTTTGAGGTAGGAAAGATGATAGGAAATCCAGTAATGCAAGTGCAAAATTAGAAGTTACAATTGACACAGTGAAGAACACAACCATATTTTTCTTTTTGTCTTCTTAAATGCTTTTAGTTTTTTTGTTTTGTTTTGTTTTTGTTTGTTGGTTGGTTTGCTTTTGCCATAGCATGCAGCAACTTGATGTGAAATCTCAGTTCTCAGAGCAGGAATTGAACCTGGGCTGTAGCATTGAAAGCGCCAAGTCCTAACCACTAGACCGCAGTGGAACTCCCTAAATGCTTTTAGTCTTAACTGCAATATTTTTCATGTTGAATTTGCTGAAGCCACATATTTTGTAGTCAAGCATGCTTATGAAATAAATATTCATATTGAGTTTATATGACTCACAATTCCACATATTACAGATTTTTTAATATACATCTACAAACCTCATTTTCTTCTCACTTAAAAAATCCACTCAGAATAATATTTAAATTACATTTACACATCTAATAAAGATATACAGTCATTTTAATACCTCTGTACTGTCAATCGTTGATAGGAAAGTATAATCTGACATGTTCTGGATTTTTCTCTCTAGTGGACAGTGACTTTGAATGTGCTATAACTCTTGGTTAGCGCAGTCTTTCCCTGGGATGTCATCTGCCATCAGTGTGTATTTTTGTTGTTGTTTGTTTGTCTTTTTGAGAAACTCTCCTGTCCCTTGCCAGGTAAAAACACAGTTCAAATAGATACGTCTTTTTCCTCTTAACAGTCCGTTGCATTCCTCCAATTGGAACTGGTAGTTTTAAATACAAATTAATTATAAGATTGTTTGCAAACTTGTGTTAATGAGTAGTGTTATATAAGTTTATAAGTTTAAAATTTAATCTAGACCAAGGGATATATTCCTTCTATGGACTGAAATACAGCCTTTCTCTGGGTGGCATCAAATTAATTGTTTTAAAGCCCAATTTTAGACTAGTTTTATATCAAAGGGAGAGGAATATATAAAGACTTTCTATATAGCCCCTGCCTCCACACATGCATACATTCTCATTATCAACATCTCCCGGAATGGTATATTTGTTCAATTGATGAACCTATACAGACACATCATCATCATCCAAAGTTCTCAGTTTACATTAGGGTTCACTCTTGGTATTGTGCATTATGTAGGTTTGGACAAATATTTAATAATATTTGATGACATATATCCCTCATTAAAGTATTGTACAGAATATTTTCACTGCCTTAAAAATCTCACATGCTCTGCTGCCCTAACCCTTCCTTCCCCATAATCCTTGGCAACCACTGTTCTTTTCCAAGAACTTCATAGTTGGAATCATATACTATGCAGCCTTTTTAGATTGTTTCCTTTTTTTTTTTCATTAAAAAATGCTTTATTGCTGAAAAATGCTTCCAACCTTGGAGACTTCAGTGAGTTGCAATATTTTTGCAACAGTAACATCAAAGAACAGATCACCAGAACAAGGATAGTCATAGTGAAAAGGCTTGAAATAATTGTGAGAATTACCAAAATGTGACACAGAGACATGAAGTTTGCAAATGCTCTTGGAAAATGGCACCAATAGACTTGCTTGAGGCAGGGTTACCACAAACATTCAGTTTGTAAAAACAGCAGTGTCTGTGAAGCACCATAAAGCAAAGCACAATAAATCAAGGTATGCCTGCAATTAAAGCCCCTATGTATTTTGGGGTGGTTTTATGTCATACACTTGTGTCTGGATTTCAAACAAAATTCTTTCTTGATGTTTTTGTCAAAAAAGATCCCATCAGAACACCATGTTTGTTTTCTCATTGGTTTTTCCCCTCTGAGAAGATCTCCTCACAAGCATGGACACCAAATAGCACCTCTCTTAAAAATATATCGTGAGAGTTTTCAAACTCATATTTTGAGTTGAGCCCTCTGGGTACTCATGATGTCTGTTGTTATTGTTTTACACATGGCTAAATGATTCCTCAACATTGATAAAACTCTACCATGTAATATCATTGCCTAACTATGTTGATTGCTGAGCATGTTTTATTGCTTGTTATTTTACATTCTCTCTTCTGGGTTTCCTTCTCCCATTGTGAACATGCTTTAGTCCTCACTAGCTCTTTAAAAGTGCCCTAATCAAGCCCACTTATGACTGTCCTTTGGCACACCTGGCCTTGTCTCTCGACTATGCTTTTAACAGACTACTGCAGTGAGTGTGGATCAGAATCAGCTGGAGGGATTGTAAGACCATAGGCTGCAAGGCACCATCCCCACAGTTTCTGATAGGTAGGTTTGGAGCAGGGCTGATCATTTGAATTTCCTAACAGGTTCCCAAGTGATGCTGATACTGCTTATCTGAGACCTCACTTTGAGACTCCGGGCTCTACCAGTGTTCCTCCTTCCTCATTCTGTTTGTCAATATTCACAGTTTAAGCTGCTTAACCCACACTTGATTCAGCCCCACACAGGTAGGAGGAATACAAACTTTTCTTTCATTGGTTCAGTACCATGACGTAACTCTGCTTACTTTAGGGCTGATGATTGGATGCGGGTGGCAGAGGTGAGGCTTTGATGAGGTTTTTCTGCTCCCTCACTTCATTTCTTTCTGTATTCCTTGCTGGATGTACTGGGAATAGGACACTTTGTTTTCCTTCACTCAGTTACTTCTAGAAGCTGAAGATGAGCAGGTATGTTCACTTCCCGCATCTGGGAATCCACCTGGTTGGTTTCTGAACATTTGTGACCCTATGCTTACCTTGGCATTGTTGGTTTGCCTGTGCTGATTTCTCTCCGTTGCTTGGTATTAAGATTTTGAAGTTTGCCTTTTCTGAGGCCGGTGAGCCTAGTATTCTGGGTCTGGCATTCCTGAGCCTGACTTCAAATACTCCAGACTACCTTCTTCTCTGCTTTTCAAATATGATTTATTTATTCAGTTGAACAATATTGTTACTGTTTTTATGAGTGCTGCCTATTCTTTCCCTCCCTTGATTTCTGTGTTTCCAGACCCCTCAACCCCAGGCTCCATCTCCCTCACACTCTGAGACTCAGTACTGGGTTGTTATTTTTTTTTTCCCCTCTGTGAAGGATTACTTCTTGGGTAAGATCATGCACCTTGGTTAGAAGGTTTTAATGCCACCTACATGCATGACTTAGGTCCAAGTAAGTCAAATACTATTTTTTCCTTTTTAACCTGTGTCAAGGAAGTCTATGGGCCTGCTTTGTAAAGTATAGTCAGAGGACCAGTGGCGTTCAACATATTAGTGGGTCTCATTAGAAATGCAAAGCTTCAGGCCCCCTCTCAGATGTACTGAGTTAGAATCTACATTGTAACAAAAGCCCCAGGTGATTTTCATGCACATTGTAAAGAAGCGATATATGTTATAGGGCCTTTAGGATGAACTGCTTTCACTTGAGTCTAATTGACTAGCAACCTCACCTATTACTTTTTCTAACTTCTTTATTATCACTGATGTAATTTTACAAACCTATGTTGGGTGAGTTTCCCACTGACAATGTAGTTTCAGTCTTTTTTATCAATGGTTGTTCAGCAGTTTGTTGTGATTTTGGTGTGCTTGTGAATGGAGGTGAGATCAAGGTCCTTCTACTCTACCATCCTGTCTTTCCCAGATCACAGTTACCATTTTCAAACATTGAATGACTGATGACAAATTCTTTGATGACAAAAAAATTGAAGTACTCTTCCAGATAAATTTGTAGAGATAAAAATGAGTGAAAATATTGAACATATTTGAAGAAAATATTGAAGTTAATGAGGAAGACTTAGATGCTATTAAATGATAACTAAAAACCTGAAACAAAGGCAGTAGTCAAAAATACATTTTTTTTTCTTTTTCACCCTGCTTTTTTTTCTATGGCTACAGCTGTGGGACTTGGAAGTTTCCAGGCTATGGAGAAGATCAGAGCTGTAGCTGCTGGCCTAAACCATAGCCATGGCAATGCTGGATCCGAGCTGTATCTGTGACCTATGCTATAGCTTGTGGCACTGCCAGATCCATAACACACTGAGCAAGGCCAGGGATTGAACCCACATCCTCAAGGACACTGTGTCAGGTTCTCAACCTGCTGAGCCACAATGGGAATTCCCAAAAATAAAATTTTTAACTTTGCATAGCTAGTGGAAACATTGCATAGGAACATATCATAGGAAAAAATTAGTAAGAAAGAACCATTCTTAGACTTATCCTGAGCAAATTTTTCTATTCAATGGCTATATTTATATGAGCTTCAAGACAGGAAAATCAAATTATATAAAATGTGGTATAATAAGAAGTATAGGGACTTTCTGTTGTGGCTCAGCAGGCTACCAACCCAACTAGTATCCATGAGGATGAAGGTTTGATCCCCAGCCTCACTTAATGGGTTAAGGATCCATTATTGCTACGAGCTGTGGTGTAGTTGCAGACATGGCTTGGATCCCACATTGCTGTTGCTGTGGCGTAGGCTGGCAGATGCAGCACCAATTCAACCCCCCTAGCCTGGGAACTTACATATACTGCAAGAAAAAAATTGGTCTTTGTCCCCAGTTCTTTGCACCCAACTCCTCAAATCCTTGGAATTTCCTTAGTGATAGGAGTATTTTTTTTGTTGTTACTCATCATGAATATCTTTTGAGTACTTTTTAGTTTATGCTAATGAGGTGGTTTAAGATGGGGCCTCTGAATAGCCTTTGGATGGGCTGGCCACCAGAAAAATCAAATGATCAGAAGGTTGGAACTTTTAGACTGACAAACTGACCTCTGGGAAAGGGAAAGGGTGAACTGCAATTTAAATTCTGTAAAAACTCTTGAACAAGGAGTTCTGATGAGTTTCTGGGATAGTAACTGCATTCACATGCTGAGAGGATGGCACAATCCATTTACCTGGGGATAGAAGCTCCTGTCCATGTTGGACCTCAACCTCAGGACCCTTTTGGATCTCTTCATCTGGCTGTCAATTTGTATTCTATATAATATCCTCTAAAATAAACAGGTGACTGTGAGTAAATGTTTCTCTAAGTTCTGTGAACTGCTCCAACAAATTAAACCAGAGGAGGGAGTCGGGGGAACCTGATTTATAGTTGGTCTGTCAGAAGTACAAATAGCAACCAGGAGTTATGATTGGTATCTGAAGTGATGGCAGTCTTGTTGAGACTAAGGCCTTAATTTGTGGGATCTGAAGCCAGCTCCAGGTAGATAGTGCTAGAATTGCATTAAATTTGTAGGACACTCAGTCAGTGTCCATTGAAAATTGGAGAGTTGCTTGGTGGAGTTTGAAAAGGAAAAAAAAAAAAGAAAAACCACTTTGAACAAAGGAACAAAATCCACATCGATTTCACACACCTCTACAACACCAAGGTTTAGAATAAAATAGAGTGTTATAAACAGAGTTTTGGGAGAAAAAGATTAGAAACATAAAAATTGAGAATCAGGCAGATTTCCTTTCATGTATAAAACAAACAGCAGTATTACCTCATACTGAGGAACAGAAATAAACCACTCAAGCACCATTTAGAAATATTTAGTTGAACATACATGTCAGTCCATCTAAAAAAAATAATCCATCTGTGTAACTAGATAGTGGAAGTCAATAGATAGAAGCTTTTGTGAGATGACAAACTAGTTCAAGTCATTTAAAAAATTGACAGCTTGATTACAACCGTCAAAAAAACTACTCTTGAAAATATTTTAAAGATGAATACCAAAACTCTCATTTTAAATATCAAATGATATTAACAAAGTCTAAAGTCTTTGAGGTTACTGGATAAAGTTGGGAAAAAAAATGTTGGACTATTCCTGTTATTTGTTAGCATCCCTCAATCTAGTAATTGCTCCACTTCATCCAGTTTTGTTAAAATTGGACATTCACGATGGTTTCCAGTTATTAAGGGATAGCTAAAGAGATTATGGTATGCTCATTTGATAGTGTTTTATAGATTTACAAATCATAATTTAAAGGACAGTTAATGACTATATGAAAATGGATGGTAGAAAATAATAGGATACAAAGACGTCTATCCAATTTGATACTAGGTTTGATTAAACACTCTACATGTGTACATATTTATAGATGTATAGATCATACATATAAAGTGCCATTCAAAATAATTGATTCTAAAAATTTGCTTGTAGGGAAATACTTCAGGTGTCATTAACTTTCATTATAAATAATAGATACACTAGCCATTTTATTAATGGAAACCTCTGCTATTGTTTTGAATTTTAATGATGTGCTATTACAGTTACATACAGTATATAATGGATAGATATCTTTCCATTATACTAAGAAAAGTAAGAATTAAAAGTAAGCAATACCAAGGGATTAATCTCCAAAATTTATAAACACTTCCTACCACTCAATACCAAAAAAACAAACCCCATCTAAAAAAGGGGCAGAAAATCTAAACAAACAGTTCTCCAAAGAAGACATGCAGATGGCCAAAAAACACATGAAAAGATGTTCAACATCACTCATCACTAGAGAAATGCAAATCAAAACCACCATGAGGTACCACCATACCCCAGCCAGAATGGCCATCATCAAAAAGTCTACAAACAATAACTGCTGGAGAGGGTGTAGAGAAAAAGGAACCCTATTACCCTGTTGGTGAGAATGTAAATTGGTGCAACCACTGTGGAAAGCAGTATGGAGATTCCTCAGAAAATTAAACATAGAAGTACCATTTGATCCAGCAATCCCACTCCTGGGCATCTATCCAGAGAAAACCACGACTCGCAAAGATACGTACTCCATTGTTCATCGAAGCACTCTATACAATAGCCAAGACATGGAAACAACCTGATGTCCATCCACAGAGGAGTGGATCAAGAAGCTGTGGTACATATACACAATGGAATATTACTCAACCATTAAAAGGAACAAAATACCAGCATTTTTAGCAACATGGATGGACCTAGAAATTATCATGCTAAGTGAAGTCAGTCAGACAATGAGACTGCAACATCAAATGCTATAACTTACATGTGGAATTTGCAAAAAGGACAAAATGAACTTCTTTGCAGAACAGATACTGACTCACAAACTTTGAAAAACTTATGGTTTCCAAATGAGACAGGTTGAGGGGTGAGGGATGTACTGAGGGTTTGAGATGGACATGCTTTCAAATTTGGTTGTGATGATTGTTGTACACCTATAAATGTAATAAAATTCATTACATAATAAAAAAATCTATAAAAAATTTAAAAAATAAGCAATAGCTGGGACTTTGTTCTGCAGTAACAGCATTCAACATTTTATCATTTTTGAGGTAAATGTTTATATAAGCACAAACCAGATAGTGATTTTTAAAATAAACTTGGGAGTCAATATTTAACAAAAGAAATGTGATTTTTTTAAATACAGAATATATATTTTAAGCATAAATATAACTAGCTATATATGTGCATATCATGTTGGGAGAAAATTATAAATACAGAGCTTGTCATGAATATTAGTTACATATACATATGCAGGGAGAAAACTGAAAAGATTTCCATTTAAACATGAAAGGTCAAATATAACATTTGTCAACCACATCCACAACTTCACATAAATGGCAGTAAAGACACTAAAACATATACAGGCATACATACATATATATGAATTTGAAAAATGAAATTGTAGTGGAAATGTCAATAAAAACTTAAAGTTAGAATTTTGATACAGTAGTAGTAAATAACATCAGACTTGATGAATGCTAAGGATTTATATATATGTTTTCCTCTATAGAACCTTGGAAAAGTCCAGGAATTAAGAGGTAGTGGGTTATCACTGATGGTAGGGTATGGATGGTTTTTAAAAAAAAACAAAAGGATTGTCTGAAACTGAGAAACACTTAATATATGCTAACAGAAGATGAGAGGTTTAGTTTGGAGAAGTTGATCCAGAGGAAATCTGGATTTGGAAAACTGTTGAGGGGGAAAACACCAGAAGAAGAGAGGAATTAAGGGAAAAAAAAAAGAAAATCATGCTGAGCAGAAATAACCCACTCTGCCTATCAATGTATAGCCGAGTACCACCATCCATTTGAGGAACAGCTCCTACATGAAAGGCTCAGACAAAAGGGATAACATATTGAAAAATGAAAAAAAAAAAAAAAGAGCAAATACAGGAACACACTATAAAGTTATAAAACAAACTAATATAAGAATATTTTAAAAATAGCTTTAGTAAATTAAAATGTGGTGGCAAAACTTTAAAAATCAGTGGGAATATTATAAGGTAAATTTGAGGATATCTCCCTGAATATGTAAAAATAAAAGAGATAGAAAGTAAAATTTTAAAAAATAATACATTGCAAAAGTTTATTCCATTGAATATTTATGGGACAGCTACTGAAAGATACATATCTGTTAAGAAAACATGACACATGGACTTCCCGTCGTGGCGCAAGGGTTAACGAATCCGACTAGAAACCATGAGGTTGCGGGTTCAGTCCCTGCCCTTGCTCAGTGGGTTAAGGATCCGGCGTTGCCGTGAGCTGTGGTGTAGGTTGTAGACATGGCTGGGATCCCGCGTTGCTGTGGCTCTGGCGTAGGCCGGTGGCTACAGCTCCGATTCAACCCCTAGCCTGGGAACCTCCATATGCCTTGGGAGCGGCCCAAAGAAATAGCAAAAAGACAAAAAAGACAAAAAAAGAAAAAACATGACACATGATAGCTACTGTACACAAAGGAGAGAAAAAGGAAAAATATTAAATCCATGGAGACTAGAAAGTCGTATAAGGAAGGAAATATAATAATACACTATATAGTTTAACCATCATTAAAGTTTACATAATAATGTAAAAAGTGATTTGGCTGTGAAGTATAATTGTAATATAACTATATTGGAAAGATGTGATAGAAGATATGTACTAGGAAGTCTTCAAGCTATGTAAGAAGGCCAAATATTTTTTTTCATGTTTTTTTTCATGTTTGGAAGTGCAAATAATATATGAAAATAGGAGTTCCCGTCGTGGCGCAGTGGTTAACGAATCCGACTAGGAACCATGAGGTTGCAGGTTCGGTCCCTGCCCTTGCTCAGTGGGTTAATGATCCGGCATTGCCGTGAGCTGTGGTGTAGATCGCAGACGCGGCTGGGATCCCGCGTTGCTGCGTGGCTGTGGTGTAGGCCGGTGGCTACAGCTCCAATTCAACCCCTAGCCTGGGAACCTCCATATGCCGCGGGAGCGGCCCAAGAAATAGCAAAAACAAACAAACAAACAAACAAAAACAACAAAAAAAAACCTGAAGAATAAAAACCATATGATAAAAAAATATATATATATGAAAATAAATTGTGAAAAAAGTAGTACCTGGTATTTATATAGATGAAGATAAATCTGAAAAGAAATATCTAAAGTTTAGCTGCATCTGAGAAATTGTAATGGGGATTGTGAAAAGCACTGTTTGATCTTTTAAAGTATTAAATATATAAAACTTTGATTTAAAAAATGAAATTTCAAAATAATGCCAAAAAGAAACCAACTAAAATGTTTAACAGATGTATCTAGGTAGTCAGATTATGAGTGTTTTTTTTTCTTCCTATTACTTCTCTAAATTATGAAACTTTAATAACCCTGGATTACTATTATAAACAGATTTAAAAGACAGAGAAAAAATTGAGAAAACTCAACAATTGTGATTAAATATAGCTTACTGTTAGGGGCAAATTATCACATTTAAAAAGATGAGCAATTTCTGGAAATATATTTTACATAAGAGAATTACTATGCATGTTAAGGAAACGGCCTTGTACTTTATCAGGTAATTTAAAGATTATTAATACTTATTCTTTGAAGATCAACTAGACAACCTAAATAAATGGATTTGACATCTTGTTAAAAAAGAAACTATTCCATTATAATTATTTGTTACACTTTTCTGAAAAATGCTGAATATTAGTCTCACTTCATCAGTGTGAAGCATTTACTTCTAAGTGAGAACAGATGGTTTTTATTACAAATTTAGAAGATTTTTTTCCCCCAATAACATTGTCTGAAGTTATAAATGGGATTTCCCAGACTTACTTCATTTAGGGCCATATGTTTAAGAGAAATCATGCTTACTCATAAGAGCCAAAAAAGGATGCTAAGCAAAAATGGATTTGTTTGACATCTGAAACATATTACAAAAGGTCTCTTCCTATCATAAAGAAACATCTGTTCTCTGTGTTGTTCACACAACTTGTTACTAGATTGCCATGTGAAATACTACTGCCACAGCATTGCTTTATGCCACACACCAGTAAATACAATCAATACTGTCAAATGATACCGTTAAATAAATTCTACCCAACATGTCCAAAACCAGCAGAGTTGTCCTGCAATTAAATAAGAGGAAATTTTATGAGTTCTTAAATTCAGTTTGATTACATACATAATTTCATCTCTAATTCTAACCCCCCTTGAATTATGTTTAAAATGCAGATGCTCAAAAAATAATTGATCTTATATTTGAGGAAATAAGAAGGTCTCTTGATTCATCAGTAAAATAAGGTTCATTTAAGTTTTCCCTATCTTCTAAGAAATACATTAGTGATTTCCAAATTCTGTATTCATTAACCTTGATGGTTATTGTGTTTTATCCATTTCCAGTAAAGGAACTTTGAATTATCCTGATCTAATAATTTTCTAAGTTCTTAAAATAGTCAGGGAAACAAAATCTCAAAATACCTCAATAACCCAAGCCAGAATTTTTAAATGTTCATAGTAAATGTCTTTCATTCAAATAAACATTAATCCATTAATGTCATATGCACTTCAAACATGTTCAGCTCATCCATGTGGTCCTCCTGTAACTGCTGGCTCTTTTAATGGGATATTTCCATTCCTGGTACTATGTTTACTTTCTATACTATGTGGATAAATATGGGAGAAAAAGACACTTTTCTAGCATTAACAATGGGGGAGTGGGATTTATACCATCAGTTGTGAAGGCCCTCTTAGATTTCTAAACTTCTCTAGGTAGAGGTTAAAAAAAAAAAAGGCTTATTCCCTTTTTTCTCAACTTTATTGGTAATTCAAAAACATAATCTAATCAATTTGGTTCAATTTAATATTTATGAAGTTTTTAGTTTAATTCTCTGTGATAAATGCTAAAAAAAAATAAAGCCCTTAACTTGGGGAATTCATAGACCAAACCTGGAGGCAGTAATATTAAAAATACTGAAGATTGTACCTCTCTCAAATGGACATTAGTTTCTGAATAATTTTTTCCTATGGAAATTTCCAAGTAGGCACACACATAAAGAGTAGTCTGAACCACCAAGGAGCCATCTATCAATGTCAATTAGTATCAGCATATGGCTAATTCTGTTTCATTTGTAAGAATCCCATTCTCCCACTCTCAAAACACGGCTGGATTATTTTCAAGCAAATTCAAGATGTTATTTCATTAGTAAAATTTCAATTTCTACTTCTAAGAGATATTATTTATTTCTCATAAATTTATTAATAAATATTAAAATATTGTGCTTAATAGAGCAAGAGCTCTAAAACCACATTATCCACCTAGCTTCATTAGTTAAAAGAGGAGGGAGAGGAAAAAAGAGTGTGTCATAGTCTGACTGTGACCTCTGACAGTGACCCTGTTTTTTTTCAGACCATATATGGCACAAAGAGGCTTTTCAAGCCTTCATGCCTTATAGTTACTCCAACCTATATTTTCAGTCTTATAAATGGTGATTCCTGTTCACATTCCCAAGCCACATCGCATCTCAGTCATTTCCACTCCGGTCTTTCAGGCTACATAAATTACTCTGCCCTTTGGACTTAACTCTTTTGTTTCATTTACTCATGAATTTGTTTGAGTGATTCTCTTCTTGGCCAGTCATTCTTAGTGGGAGGAAAATAAGCTCCTGAGGGCAGGACTGTATTGTATTTGTATGTATTGTATCAGAGACCAGACAAATACCCAACTTCTAAAAAGCACTTAATATATCTTAAAAGGATAGGCAAGACAAATTTCTCTTTATTAGTTTAATTCCCAAAGGGCTAAGATTAACTGGTTTTATATCTCCCTTGGCATATAGGGGATTCAATAAATGTCATAATGGTCCTGGGGAGATAAGTCATCTATATCAGAACACAAACAGGGGTTAACCATGCATTTTTGTTGCCCAGTCCTTAGTGATTTTAGGATTGTTCTTGTTACTGTCACAGAAAACCTAGACTTAATGTTACAAATGGAAATCTGCCAACAGATTCTCTAATGTTTTCTCTAAGATTTTTTGACAAAACGTGATAACTTGAGATGTAGAAACTTCACATTTTTTGTTTTATTTTAAAGAGATATACTAATTCTAACAAAATTGTGATTGCACACTATTTTGACACTATTTCAGGACACTGCCTGTACAATTTGCAGAAAATGAGAAAATCACAATGTCTTTTCTTGATAATAATATAGATTTTGGTCAGGAAAACATTAAGGAAAAAATAATATTGATCAAAAGGTACAAATTTCTAGATAAAAGAGGAATAAATTCTGGAAATCTAATATACAGTATGGTGATTAGAGTTAATAGTACTATATTACATACTTGAAAGTTGCTAAGAGAATAGTTCTTAAATATTCTCATCACAAAAATGAAATGGTAATTATGTAATAGTTTGGAATTGTTAACTAATGCTGTGTTGGTAATTATTTTGTAGTGTATATGTTTCAAATCAAGACGTTACAAAATGTTATATGTCAGATATGACTCAATAAAGCTGGGAAAAATCAAAATTTAAGAAAAAATATTAGCAACAAAACCACAAAGCATGTACTTTTGAGAAAAATGGCAAACTGAATCCCCTGTGACAGCTAAATTAGAATCAATTAGAAACAAAATTGACAATAGTGTAATCAGAAACAAGAATATAAATATAGGTAATATATCAAAAAATGGTAAATTTAAATTAGGCAAATTTTCTTTCTCTGTTCTTACAGTCTAAGTTCAAAATTTCTATAGAGTTTCCATACATGGCAGGTTTTTTTATCTTGTGAAATGCGGTAGGGCTGATAGGCAGACTGATAGGCACCCATGCCAGTGTGATATTTACAAACATATTTTCACAGAAACGCATATATCTTTAACAAACATTATGAATCTTGAAAAATATAAGCATTCAGAATATTTAACTTCAGACCAAGAGAAGTGATGGGAATGGGAAGTGGTAGCTTGGTAGGAAACACAATTATTCATATACAGAGAAACTTAATAATTGCCCCATTAATGAAGACGGGGTTGGATAAGCCTAGAAACTCATTGATTTCCTCATCATTTTACATCAGAGGGCCAAAGCAAATTTTAAAAAATTTTCCTGCTACTTGGCTAATTTTGTCCATTATTAACAAATATTTATTGAAGACTACTCCATACTAATTGTTGTATCTTATGAAGGACGTACAATGAAACTGTGTTCCTTAGTTCAGTGAGAATGAGAGTCATGAAAACAAGGGCATTAATCTATGAAGACAAAACAAGTAAACACATGTGTCCTAAAATATCATGACCATATTATAATTTCATGTAATATTTAGATAAAACACTGAATAATTCTCCCAACAAATATGGGTAAAGTATAGTATATCACTGGAAATTATATATAGGCATACCTCAGCGACATTGTGGGTTCAATTCTAGACTACCACAATAAAGTGAACATTGCAATAAAATGAGTCACACAAGCTATTTTTGGTTTCCCTGTGTATATAAGTTATGTTTACATGATACTGTAGTTGATTACGTGCACAATAGCATTATGTCACAAAATGGATATACCTTAAATAAACAAAAATTTGTTGCTAAAAATACTGACCATCATCTGAGCCTGCAGCAAGTCTTAACCGTTTTTCTGATGGAGGGAGGGTCTTGCCTCTATGTTTAAGGCTGCTGACTAATCAGGGTAGTGGTGGTTGTGACAATTTCATAAAATAAGATAACTGACATTTGCTACATCGGGCAGACTCTTCCTTTCATGAATAATTTCTCTGTAGTATGCAAGGCTGTTTGATCTCATTTTACCCACAGTATAACTTCTTTCAAAATTGTTGTTTCTCTCAAACCCTGATGCTGTTTTATCAATTAAATTTATGTAATATTTTAAATTCCTCGTAATTTCTACAATATTGACAGCATCTTCACCATGAGTAGCCTCCATCTAAAGAAACCATTTTCTTTGCTCATCTGTAAGAAGCAACTCCCCATCAATTCACCATGACATTACAACAATCCAGTCACATCTTCAGGCTCTACTTCTAATTCTAGATCTCTTGCTGTTTCCACCACATCTGTAGTTAATTCCTACTCTGAAGTCAGATTTCTTGAAGTCATCAATAAGGGTTGGAATTAACTGCTTCCAAATTTCTGTTAAGGTTGATATTTTGACCTCTCCCTATCAATCATGAATATTCTTAATGGCGTATAGGATGGTGAATCCTTTCCAGAAGGCTTTCAGTGTACTTCTTCCAGATCCATCACAGGAATCACTATCTAACATATGGCAGCGATAGCCTTATAAAATGCATTTCTTAAATAATAACACTTGATCCAGAGTGAATCCACAATGAATGTTGAGTTAGTAGCCGTGAAAACAATGTGACTATTGTACATCTCTATCAGAGCTCTTTGGGCAAACAGATGCTATGATCAATAACATTTTGAAAAAAAAAAAAAAAATTCCTGAACAGTAGTGAGTTAATTCACTACTCACTATTCCTGTCAATAGTGAGTTAAAAATATCCAGTAAACAATGTTTTAAACAGATGTGCTGTTATCCAGGATTTTTTGTTCCATTTATAGAGCAAAGGCAGGGTAGATTTTAGCATAATGCTTAAGGGCCTTAGGGTTTTCAGAATGGAAAATGAGAATAGGACTTAACATAAATCACCAGCTGCATTAGCCTCTAAAGAAGATAGTCAGCCTATCTTTAAAGTTTTGAAGCCAGACATTGACTTCTCCTTTCTAGTTATGGCTTCTCCTCTCTAGCTATGAAAGTCCCAGATGACATCTTTTTTTTTTTTTTTTGGTCTTTTTGCCTTTTTCTAGGGCCGCTCCTGCGGCATATGGAGGTTCCCAGGCTAGGGGTCGAGTCGGAGCTGTAGCCACCGGCCTACACCAGAGCCACAGCAATGTGGCATCCAAGCCGCGTCTGCAACCTACACCACAGCTCACGGCAACGCCGGATCCTTAACCCACTGAGCAAGGCCCCGGATCGAACCTGCAACCTCATGGTTCCTAGTCGGATTCGTTAACCACTGAGCCACGACGGGAACTCCCCAGATGACATCTTCTTCCAGCTGAAGGCTGTTTCATCTACATTGAAAAGCTATTGTTTTGTGTCTACCTTCATGAATTATTTTAAATCTGGATAAACTGCTACAACTTCTGCATTAGCACTTCTTATGTTATCTTACATTTTTATATTAAAAAACAACTTTTTTCCTTTAACTTCATAAACCAGACTATCCTAGCTTCAAAATTTCTTCTGCAGCTTCCTCACTTCTTTCTGTCTTCATAGAATTGAAGAGACTGGGGCCTTGCTCTGGAGTTAGATTTGGCTTAAGGGATTGGTGTGCCTGGTTTGATCTCTGATCTAGACACAAAAACTTTCTCCATGTCACAAAATAAGGATATTTTGCTGTCTTTACATTTATGTGTTCACTAAAATAACCCTTTACATTTACTTCAAGAACTTTCTTTTGCATTCACAACTTAGCTATTTGACAAAAGAGGCCTAGCTTTCCATCTCTTTTGGCTTTCCACATGCCTTTCTCACGAAGCTTAATTATTTCTAGCTTTTGATTCAGTGTGAGAGATCTGTAATTCTTCCTTTTCCTTGAACACTTAGAGAAGATTGTAGGGTTGTAATCTGGCCTCATTTCAGCATTGTTGTGTCTCAGTAAATAGAGAGAGAAAAGGGAGAGAAACATGGGAGAAGCTGGTTGGTGGGACAGTCAGGACACAGACATTTATGGATTAAGTTAATTGTCTAATATGGGTGAGGGTGGTGGAACTGCAAACAGTTACAGTAGTAACATCAAAGATCACTGACCACAGATCACCATAATAAATATAATAATAATAAAAAAATTTGAAATGTTGCAAAAATTATCAAAATACAACACAGAGATATGAAGTAAGCAAATGTCATTGGAAAAATGGTGCCAATAGAACTTGCTCAATTCAGGGTTGACACAAACCTTCAATTTGTAAAAAAACAAACAAAACACCATAGTATCTGTTAAGTACAGTAAACCAAAGGTCAAAAAAGGAGGTATGCCTATACATAAAAAATGATACTGGATAATCAGTAAACCTGATATAAAGTGATAGACACTAATGGACTATTATATCTTATTGATAATTGAATATCAAGTTATTGAATGAAATATTTAATGGTGAAGTGGTATGCTATTGGGAATATGTTTGAAGATAATTCGGTGGTATAGTATGAGTTGTAGAGGTTGAGTAGAAAGCGAAATTGGTCATGTTGATGCTAATTGACAGACTGACAGGTCTATAGGGTTAATTGGATTCCTCTCATTACTAAATTTGTGCTTATATAAAAATTTCCATAATAGAAAGTTTAAAAAATAACATTGTAAATTAATGAGTTAATAAGTGTTTAAAATCATATGACATTTAGTATTTTATATTTATGCTCACAGTATTTTAAATGAAACATTTTTCATTGTGGTTTTACAAGTTTGTGCTGGTTACACTGACTAAAATTTGAATGAAAGGCTTAAAATAAAGTTTTAGCCTCAGGATGCTATGGAGTAAAATGTTATCTTTTCATATTGATAACACTAAAAAATTTAACTTCTCAGCGAACACAGTTGATGTTAAGTTTAGTATATCCAAAAGGAAATTCATCTCTTTTTAGAATTTGTTTTCAAAACTTCTTTTTTTTTTTTTTTGGCTTTTTGCTATTTCTTTGGGCCCCTCCCAAGGCATATGGAGGTTCCCCGGCTAGGGGTCTAATCGGAGCTGTAGCCGCCAGCCTACACCAGAGCCACAGCAACACAGGATCCGAGCCGCGTCTGCAACCTACACCACAGCTCACAACAACGCCGGATCCTTAACCCACTGAGCAAGGGCAGGGACCGAACCCGCAACCTGATGGTTCCTAGTTGGGTTCGTTAACCTCTGCGCCACGACGGGAACTCCCTGTTTTCAAAACTTCCAATAGAATTCAGTATATTAAACAATTCAAAAAATGTTAATATGTTCTAATACTTCTACAAATGCACTAGAGTGAGAATTAATCTTTATAAATAGGTTAAAGTTATATAAGATATGACATAACCATAAAAGTTATTTTTAATAGTGTTACTTTTGTGTTCTGAATTTTCATAAAGTAATACAGAAATGCTTTTCAAAATCCACAAAAATACAGGGTTATCATATCTTTAAATCACCTGATTCCTTTCATATACAATTTGAAGTTTAAAAATAGTAAAGATTAAATCTATGAATCTACTGATATAAAATTGTACATTAAGATCAAATAAGGTTTTTTTTAAATGTAATAGGGGATACTTATTTTGTTTATTTATTTATTTAATTGATTCCCTGCCCAAGGTGGAATCTTGGTTCTTGGGGGTTCTTTGTGAGTTCTGGTATCAAACATCAGTGAACTGGAACATGTGAGATAATGGATTGTTTATACATTGTAAATCTACTTTCAGTGAGCTGGAAATGTGGTAGATAATAGGTTGTTTATGATTTGCAAATCTGTTCAGTGAGCTGAAAATTTGTCAGATAATGGGCTGTTTATGAATTCTAAATCAATATTCAGTGAGCTGGAACTATGTTGGATAATGGGCTATGTATGAGTTGTAAATCTGTTTTCAGTGAACTGGAAACATGTTAGATAATAGGTTGTTTTTTAGTAGTAAATCTGTTTCAGTGAGCTGAAACATGTAAGGCAAGGGGTTGTTCCTGAATTGTAAATCTGTTTTAGTGAACTGAAAACCTATTTAATAAAGGACTCTCTATATGTTATAAATCTGTTTTCAATGAGCGTGAAATGTGCTGGAATAATGTGTTCGTTTTGACTAGAAGATTCCACTTTACTTGAAACATGTCACCTAATAGATTCTTTATGAGTGGTAGATCTATGTTCAGCCATTTAGATATATGGAATGATGCTACCCTGTTTACATAAGCATCTTAACTTTAATCTGTTTTCAACATGTTGTTGTCTCCTGAATAATGGTTCTACTAGATTATGGGTAATGGAGTAGATAGCTACTAAAGATCTATTTGCAGTGGTGTGGAGCCCAACTAGTTTTTAAAATATATCAAGATTTGTTAATCATTAACAAAGTTCCCCTGCTACTCAGGAAATGTTATAAAATATAGAAGCTATGGATTCTAACTTCACTGGATTTATATCAAACATAGATATGTGCCATGTAAGAAATGGGGACATTCAATGAAGCAGAGTGAACACTGCATTTAGCATGAGCTAAGATGCAAAAGAAGACACTTGAACTCTCAGTGGGAAGACAGCACAAACATAAAACAAATAGAATGTAAAAAAGTGTCAAAATACATGATCAAAACAAAACCAAAGAGCTTCATTAGGGCTAAGAGACTAGTGAGACTGGTGAGAGTAACTGGATGTGAGGTGGATAAAAAATAAATTTATGAGTCAAGAATATACTTTTGGTAATAGACTTCACCATCTTATCAAATTTTTAAATATGCAAGTGTTATCAATAATCATTATTTCAGGCTTCAGGAATATTGGAGAAAATAAATGTAAATGCTATTTCTAGTTTTTATTTAAACTAATGCTAAATTTCTCAATGTGGTAAATGTTTCTAAAGTTTTTCAGGAAGTATGTATTATTAGAAGTCTCTTGAAAATTATCACTGATGTCCTATCCTCTTCCCTGAAATTAAACAAACTCCTATTCTGTAAAGACAATTATTTTCTCAACTTTTATTTTTTTATTTTTGTTGTTGTTGTTGCTATTTCCTGGGCCGCTCCCGCGGCATATGGAGGTTCCCAGGCTAGGGGTTGAATCGGAGCTGTAGCCACCAGCCTACGCCAGAGCCACAGCAATGTGGCATCCAAGCCGCGTCTGCAACCTACACCACAGCTCACGGCAACGCCAGATCGTTAACCCATTGAGCAAGGGCAGGGACCGAACCTGCAACCTCATGGTTCCTAGTCGGGTTCGTTAACCACTGCGCCACGACGGGAACTCCTATTTTCTCAACTTTTAAAGCCATTTCTTCTAAGGTTCATCTTGATATTAATAAATAATGTGCTTATACTTCATTGGTTTTTATTATTTCTAGGCAATCTCAGTATGGATACCTAAACTTCTTGTATATTTTAAATACGTTTTTTGTTTTGTTTTGTTTTGTTTTTAAATTTCTATTGTGTTGTTCACTGCAAAGCCCAATATTATTACTAGCCTACATTTCCTTCCTTGGATTTTTGTTTTTCTTGTACCTAAAAACAGTCTTTTGAACTTGCTTCATTTTCTGTATCCCTGTCTTTAATTCTTTATAAATGATACACCAGTTAAACATGGAATCATATTCAGGGTGCTCTTGCTTTGATTTTGAGCTGGCATTGTCTATGCCTGGTAAACCATTTTTATGTTGGGACATTTTGTTTGGGTTATGTGATATTCTCTTACATCTGTCAGACCACACCTCTCTCTTTTGTTTTATTATCTTCCTTTGAATGATGCACATTCTTCTTTAGCTTTCTAAGAAAAGTAAATCAGAATTAAATATTGGGTGACTATGCATGTCTGAAGATATCTTTGCATCAAGATAATTTGATATAATTCTAACTTGAAATTTAGTTATCTCCAAACTTTGAAAGCAGAACTCCATTGATGTTAAAAAGCAACACATCAATGGGAGGAAAAAGTATGTATACATATATGTGTAACTTGGTCCCCATGCTGTACAGCAGGAAAGAAAAAAAAAGTTAAATTTCCTTCTCCAGCTTGTTCCTTAGAATGTAATTGTTTTTTCTCTTTGTAGAAAGAAAAGAAGCTCTTGAGTTTTTACTTCATATTCAGGTTTGGTTATTTTATTTTGTTTCTTAACCTAAACACTTGATGAAATTTTATAGTATGAAGAATCATGTCCCTTAGACCTGAAAACTTTGTTATATGTTATCACTTCTTTGTCATATATTTTATGCATTAAAACTTCAAGTATATTATCTTTTTATCCTGACCCTAATCTACTTGTCTTTTCTTCAGTTTTATAAGCATTTTCACAACTTTATTTCCCAAACCTTTAACTGATTTTTTTAATTATATATTTGATTTCCAAAAGCTTCTTCTTATTCACAGATTATTCTTTTCTAAGAGCAACCTGTTGATTTTATTGATGCATAGCTTCTTAGAATGTCTTCATTATTTTAAAAAGTTTCCATGATTCCCTGCTTATCCATTTTCTATAGCTGATTTTTTGCTGGTCAGTTGATTTTTGGTTTCTTTTTTTCATATTTGGGGTATTTCTCAAATATTGGTAATTTGGGCTGTATATCCAGCATGAGTTATTAAAAAGTTGATCAGAAGCTCTGTGTCAAGTATATATCTCACACTAGATGTTGAGAATTTTTCTATAGGGAATCTCAAAACAGCAAGATCTTGAGATCTAAATGCTTAGACCTATCACTTTCTCTGGAGAAAAATTCTCCTGTAGTCTCTCTGAGCCTGTAATTAACATCAGGTGTTGACAAATGAGGCAAAATAAACTTGGAGGCCTCAAATATTTTTGTCTTCAGCCTTGTTGCCTCACTTCTGGAAAATCAGGGTCCCCAAGTCCACAGATTCTCGTAGGTTATTCAGGGTGAATGAACTCACTATCCCTCCCTGTAGTGACTTTTAACTTAAATTTCCTCTATTTTGTTAAGCCTTTCATGAAATTTTACCTGCTCTCTTCTAAATATGTTTCTATTTCTCATCACTATTTCTCCTTGTACGCTTGCTTTTGTATTTTCACTTTATTTGTTGTTGTTTTTACTCACATTTCAGTTGCATTTAGAAAGGACAAGTAGCTAGGTGTATACTGTTGTATATTCTGTTTTGTTAATAATGTCACTACTCATGTTTTCTCATCATTTGTGTTTGTTACCTACTACCTTTGTACCTCTGAAACCCATTACTTCTTGTCCCTTCCAATTATCAGAGATAAAAGATGATTTAATGAACTCATACACATGGTCTTCTACAGACAATAGTGAAATCATGTAGCAATCATTATTAAGTAATTTAAAATGGTAAATAAATACTAACAATTTAGTTACCTTCTCAAATTTCTCTCTAATGTATCTCCCCTTAACAATTGTACAGTGTCTAGGTATTAATGATACTAACAAAAGTGCTAGAAAACATGAAATTAGAGTAGGGAGTTCCCATCGTGGCTCAGTGGTAATGAACTTGACTAGTATCCATGAGGACTAGTATCCAGGGTTTGGTCCCTGGCCTCGCTAAGTGGTTAAGGATCTGGCATTGCTATGACCTGTGGTGTAGGTTGCAGACATGGCTCAGATCTGGCATTGCTGTGCCTATTGTGTAGGCCAGCAGCTACAGCTCCACTTCTACCCCTAGCCTGGGAACTTCCATGTGCTGAGGGTGTGACCCTAAAAAGACAAAAAAAAAAAAAAAAGAAAAAGAAAGAAAATAGAGTAAATATTTCCACTTTTGTTGTGGGGAAATTGTAATTAGATCACTGGAAGCCTATAATGAACGGAGTTACATTGCCAGTGTTTTAAAACTATGAGTATACAGAGAAAAAGTTAGTTTAAAAATTGTCCCCTGGATTAAATCCTATGAGTGAGCAAGCTAGATAGTTCTGAACTTATTTTTCTGTGAAAATCATTCACTATCTATTAAAATCTAGGTTGGCTATAGGTTTAACATCTTATTTCATATATTTCCTATGCGTATAATATCTCTTATGATATACTCCAAAGGTATTTCTTATATTTAAACTGTCCCAAGTCATGATAAACATTTACAAAAAATAATACTTAAATTATATCACATTACAATATATATGAGAAATAAATTTCAGAATATATACCTAGTTGTGATTGATGAAGATGGCAGAGTAGTAGGACATGAAACTTAACCTACTCCCACAAATACACTGAGAAAGAATTTACATGTGGAACTATTCACACAGAAAATTTGCTAAAAACTGCCAGAATATCTCAGGATTATGACAGAGCAAGAAAAACTTCAGGAAACCAGATAGGGAAAAAAAAAGAAGAAAGAAGAAAAAGATGTGAAAGGAAATGTGATGGGACCTATACCCCTAGGAAGGACCTGGAAAGAAGAGAAGCTCCTTCACCCTGGGAAGTTCCCCCAACAGCAAGGAGATCAGCCAGGATAGAGGAGGAACTGTAGACAGTCGGTGTAATGCAGTTAAAACAGAAACAGTCTTCTACAAATGGTCAGTGCTACTGCAAATGTATGTGGGTGCCAGCAGGCATCAAGGAACAAAAACTCTGGCCTGAGATCAAACTAAAAGAGCTGTGACTGGCTATGTGGGAAAAAAATAAAACAGGTTGACTGCATGGAAAAAGTCTGAAGGGACTAGAGTTTAGAAGGACTAGAGTTTAGGGTGAAGAGACAACCCACAGAATGGAGGAAAAATCTTTGCAAATCATGCAACCAACAATGTCTTAATCTGCAAAATCTACACACAACTCATATAACTCAACAGCAAAAGACAACACAATTGAAAAATGGGCAGAATACCTAAATGGACATTTCTTCAAAGAAGACATACAAATGGCAAGCAAGCACATGAAAAAATGCTCAACACCATTAATTATTAGAGAAATTATATCAAAAGCAAAATGAGGTATGACTTCACATGAGTTAGAATAGCTCATTAACAAGTCAACAAGGAACAAATGCTGGAGAGGATGTGGAGAAAAGGGAACCCTCCTTCACTGTTGTTGGGAATGTAAATTGGTACAACCACTATGGAAAACAGTATGGAGGTTCCTGAGAATTACCATATGATCCAGCAATCCCACTCCTGGGCAATACCCAGATAAAACTTTCACTCAGAAAGATACATACACCCCTGGAGTTCCTGTCATAGCACAGCAGAAACAAATCCGACTGGGAACCATGAGGTTGTGGATTCAATCCCTGGCCTCGCTCAGTGGGTTAAGGATCTGGCATTGCCATGAGCTGTGGTGTAGGTCAAAGATGCGGCTCAGATCCTGCATTGCTGTGGCTGTGGCATAGGCTGGCAGCAATAGTTCTGATTTGGCCCCTAGCCTATGAACCTCCATATGCCATGAATGAAGCCCAAAAAGAAGAAAAAAAAAAAGATACATGCACCCCTGTGTTCATTAGAGCACTAAAGCACTATTCACAATAGCCAAGACATGGAAACAACATGAATGTCTATCAACAGATGAATGGATTAAGAAGATATAGTAAGGAGAGCCTTTGTGGCTCAGTGGTAATGAACCCAACTAGTATCTGTGAGGAAGTGAGTTCAATCCCTGGCCTTTCTAAGTGGGTTAAGGATTTGGCATTGCTATGAGCTGTGGTGTAGGCCTGTAACTGTGGCTCCAATTGGACCCCTACATGGGGAAACTCCATATGCTACTGGTGCAGCCATAAAATTAAAGACAAAAAAAGATGTGGTATATATATATATATATATATGATGGAATACTATAATATATATACTATAATATATATATATAATATATATATATATGATGGAATACTATAAAAAGGACAAAATAATGCCATTTGCAACAATATGGATGGAACTAGAGATTCTCATACTAAGTGAGGTAAGTAAGAAAGAAAAAGGCTAATACCATATGATATTATATGTAGAGTCTAAAACAGCAGAGATGACCTATCTACAAAACAGAACAGATCACGGACATGGAAATCAAACTTGTGTTTGCCAGGGGGAGTTAGGGAGAGAAGGAGATGGATGGGGAGTTTGGGCTTGGTAAATTCAAAGTATTACATTTAAAACAGATATGTAATGGTGTCCTACTGTATAGCACAGGGAACTGTGTCCAGTCTCTTGGGTTACAACATGATGGAAAATAATATGAAAAAGAAAAAAAGAATGTATGCATGGCTGGGTCACTTTGCCATATAGCATAAATTGAAGAAACATTGTAAATAAACTATGCTTTAAAAAAATATATGGACTGTTTCAACTAGGTGTTTATATATATATATAACCTGAGTAATTATCTTAATTCTGTCATTTATCTTTTATCCCTGAAGATTGTTAAAAATTTGTGTAACTCCATGATAAAGAAAAGCAGAACTATGCAAATGTTTATTTTACTATAATTTAGAATAGAAAAAAAATACTAGAAGCAAGATTATTTGTAATCAACAAGAGAATAAAATATGGTACTTTCACAATATGTAGTATCACTTAGCTAGTAAACAGAATAAATACCAGTTCATTTGAAGATGTGAATATTTCTTGAGGGAGGAAATTAGAGATTACAAAATAGAGGAGAAACAGTTCAGCTTTTATTTGTGTAAGTATATAAACATAGGTATTTATATAACATTTTTAAGTTGTATAAGTTAAGGAATACATATACAGATACTTAAGAATACATATCTGATATTAATATGAACTCCCTTAAGATGGAAGAGAATGATAATGTAAAGGAATCAAAAATGAAAAAAAAAAGTAATTATACCAACACCAGGTAGAATTAGATTAAGATAAATTTTTATAAATGAGAACAAGAGTTAATGCGAGGTATTATGAAAAGTCTTAGAATTTATCTAATTCTCTAGACATTAATAACAATAGAATTTCAATTGAGAAAGAATATTATTTTCACTGGAATGGATACAGATAGAATCAAATAAGAAAGATTCTGAAAATTTCACAATATTCAATGTAGCAAACTATTTTTATCTTGCCAGTGAATATCTGCTTTTAAATAAAATTTGAGAAATATAGCCTTAGGTCTAAAATATCAATTCTCAGTGGTAACTCCATTTCTTCTGGGTAAAATTTTATATGTATAGAGGGAAAATTGCTAAATGCTAACCATTTCAGAGTGTTATCTGTAAATACTTTAGATTGCAAAAGTACTGATAACAGAAAAGTTAGAGGTTTTAATAATGACCCACTGAGTGTCTGATTTGTAACTGGACAAAGGGTAGTAGTTAAGAAAGTACATTAACTTTATGAAAGTAATTTTAAGCAAAACATCATGTTTAGTCTTCAGAATCTAGGAGTATATGATTAATTCAGTTATATATTAAATGACATGCTTTGTACAAAAATATAAGTTATCAGCCAAGTGTTAATTTGGTTTTTGGTATTTGACTTTCTGAAATTGGCTGATACTCCAAAAAAGATCCTACTAAGGCACTAAGAAATAAAAATTGAGGGTAAATTACAGGCTATTGTACACAGCCCATGCTGAAAATACATTGGTAATCATTATCACTGAGTATTCACAGCAGGGGCATTTAGGAAAGTTATACAGTGTTCTAGGAGCTTATGCCTAGAACCAAACATATTGAATATAACCAGCACTGTCACATAATATGCCACTTAAATAAAGGGGCTGTACAAATTTTTCTTGAAGTTAAAATAATTTTTAGTGTTTAAAAGACACTGAATAACTTTTACTGTTTTGGCAAGTAAGATTTGCTGGTTTGTTAACCATCCAAAATAAGTAAATTAGTATTCCAAAATTCCTCAAGAATTAATTCTACCTAGAAGAAGAAAATAGTTATAAATTGAAATAAATATTCCTTCAGGTTTTTTCCTCTTCAATTATTCTCTCCAAATTAAAAAAAATTAGAAAAGAAGAAGAAAAATAACTAAAAAACAACAACAACAACAATGAAAAACAGAACAAGAAACAAGCAAAAACCCACAAGGAAAAAAAATGAAGATGAAAGAATGCCTCTTTTTGAAAAAATAGCAAAACATCTGCTGCATATTTTACAGCATCATCCTAATGATAAGTAATAATGTCAAATGCTAAAAATATTTCTCTTGTTTTAGACCTTTATTTAAATAAGAAAAATAGATTAGTATCATAATATAAGCAGGCACTATTGTGAAATAGACAAGTGAATCCATAGTTTGTCTAGTAATGCTGTTTGTCTCTGTGTTCAAGCTGGAAATACATTAAAGAAATCCTTACATTCAAAATTGTTAGATGTTTTTTAATATATTTCTGTGATAATCCAATGTAAAATCACTGTGTAATGGCTTTCAACAGACAGAAATACATTAAAAAATAATTCAAATACTGTTATCTGGAATGTCTTTCTTTGAAAAGATTAATCTGATACAATAAAATGAAACGTTGTTTTATTCACTGTAATTTCCACACAGCAAATTCAAACTTCAAAAATAATCACTTTCATATTTAAACAACAAAATCAAGTCTGACTCTTTGATAAGAATCAACATTTTGCATCTTTGCTACAGAGATTAAAGAGCTTTGGAATCAGGGATTGATTAATCATTTCAACCACTATTGTATTACAAGAAAATAGAGAGGAAATTTGTTTACATATATTATTCTAAGAGAAGGTCATGCTGTGACATAATCTGACGATGTTGAAATGCAAATGCTTCAATTGGACATTATTGTTATTCATAGAAAGTTGAACTAAGTTGTCAAATATTTCCTTCTCCCTTGACACTTAAAATAGCAGGAAAATGCAGTAACTGAAGATTCATTCATATTTAATCATTTCAGAAGAAACTGTTTCAAAGAAAAATACTTTTAGAATTCATATTACCAAATGGATTCAAATTTATACCGGTCCAGCATTTTTTTCCAATTTAGACTCTAAGGAAATAGGCAACCAACCATAATATTTATAAACGTGACAGAATTCCTATTGCTCCAAGTCAAACTTCTGATAAATAATTAAATGCTTTCATAAATGCAAGTCTTAATTACTTTTCCCTTTTCTCATGGACTACTCCAGTGGCCACCTATGCACATTTTCTTTAATCAGAATATTTGAAACATGTCCTCTCTTACAGAGTCTCATGGGAACTAAACAAAAACATATTTTAATTTCAAGACCATGTACTGCCCTCCATGAGAAAAACCTGATGTGTAGGTTGTGTACCCTTGAAGGAAAATTCCCTGTTAAGCAAGGTAACTCTTATACCATGTAGACAGCAAGATGCTAAAATGTCAGATAGTCACAAGAATTCACTGGAGGAATTATCTTAAGAGTAAAATTTTTTTCTCCCTAGGTAATCGACTAGAAAGTATGAGTCTTCCACAGTCCTGCCTGCTGGCAATCTATTTATCTTATAAACAAGGAATTTTCTTTGTCTTGAAGAATCTCACTTTATAGTCTAGCTGTCAACTTCATTCATTCCAAAGGACCACTTCAGTGGACTAAATCTTTTAGCATGATCCATTTATTACACACACACACACACACACACGAAATAAATAGTTGCCTCTTAAAATGTAGAGGTGAGTGTTGGGAAGGGTCCTCAACTTTTGATATCTGTGAAGAAAGACTTAACATGTTAAGTCTTGACCAGTTCTAAAGTTCCTTTGTCTTATCTAGTTACAAACCAAAAAGTATGATATTCATACAAATACCTGAAGGCTGGAGAATGTCATTTGGTATATTAGGATTTTTGTTGTTACTTGAGTAAAAATATGACAAGGATGGTATTTATTCTATGCTCATGCTCAGAAATTGTTAAATTTAGTCAAGCATTCTGATATCATCAAAAACCATTTCCAAGGATTTCTTTTAGGAAACAACTCAATACATTTTATTTCAAATTCTTGGCTTTAAAAACAGGACTATTTAAAGAAGTTTTCCTAAAGAGTCAAATTTTCCTGTCAATCTACAAAATTATAAGTATCTTAACAAGGAAGTTGGCTTTGAGATGCAAAAGGGAAAAAACAAAGAAAAAAGAAACTTGATGTTTTGCCATTAGAGAATTACCCTGTGTCAACAGTGGCACCTCAGATAAAGCTAGCACAAACTCTTCCTAATGGACCAAATCTCCAGCTCCTTCCCTTGCATGAACACAAAATATTTCTTAAAAGTCCCTTGCTCAAGTGCACAAAACAGAACTTATTTATTATTACATATTCAGAATAAATCTGGGTGCTGAGACTGCTGGTGTGTTTATAAGGAAGAATTTAGACAAGAACAAGTTTCCAGAAAATAAGGTGCCTTGACATGGTGTGATTGTAGATAATATTTGCTTCCTAATTGACAAGGGAAGAAACAATGTTTATTTTTCTCACTGTTATCACCATTCCTGGGACAGAACAGGCAGGCAATAAATGTTAATTGAACAAATGCATGAAAAAAATTCAGAGTAGAGAATCAACTTTGTTGAAAACTAGAAAAAAGTATGTATTTTTAGGTTTGTATCTATGACTACCTTGGCCTCAAAACTATCCTTCAGATATACCCTTGAGATACCATGCATCCTGAGACATTAGGTAATGGTATTAGACAATTTAGGTTTCATTTACACTGAAGAAAACAAATGTTTACCTAAAGAACAACTGATACATGCACATAAGTCTTGGTTTGCTAAGGTTTCAGGCTAGGGTGACTGCTAATAATGTTTACTCTCCTCGCATATACCTTGTATTATCAGATACTTTAAAATTCAGTTACTTTTCTGCATGTAATTGCTCTGTAGACTCTGTTTAGTCTACTGGAAACATTTGAAAACTCTGTGACCTATGTTTCAATACCTTTAAGAATCTATATGTCCCCCTTTCTCTGTAGCACATAAATCTTTTTCCAGCTCCACAGATGTTTTCATTATCTTTAATACACATAATTCAGCTCCATCTATATGTCTTTATTCAGCTCTCAGAACTGAAAGTGATTTCTCCATCCTCTCAGAGCACATGCTTTGTAGCTCCCTTAGGACATTAATTACATTTTGCCTTTTTTATAGTCATTTACAAATTTGTCTTACTTTCTTCTGCTATATAAAACAAAAAGGTCTTAAAAGTAGAAACTCTATTGTGTTCATTTCTTGATCACTTTTATCATGAAATGCAGTGTTTTTCAAATAGAACACACAAGTTTTTAATGTCCTAAAACAATGCACATGAAAGCTGAAGAATAAAAGGCTTTTTATTGCCTGGCATGTTATAATATTTCACTTCAAATAAATGTATATGTTTACATTATTTTTCTTATTTGAAATCATATTTTTGAAGCTGTACCTGAGTTTTAACGCAACAAGATCAGAATAGATTCAATAATGGTGATGTATTTTTTTTATTTTGTTAATATGACTCACACTGACTAAAATTAATATCATCCCTAGAAAGTCACAATCCATTTCAATATTTCAAAATTTCTGATCTGTGAAGTATTCGATATTATGAAGCTGCTATTCTTATAAGACAGTTTAATTTAAAATGTATTCTACAAATTAAAGTCAACATAACTGTATATATTCATCCAATTTGTTTATAACCTGTCTCAGAATTTTTAGTCTGTCCCTATCCTATATTTGGTATACTTATCTGGCCACCATTGGTTTTAGAAACAAAGCCAAAATATTTTCTTAAAAAGAAGGAACATTTAGAATGCCACATAGGGGTCTGGGGAATGGACTGATGCATATATAATGAAACCAAAAAAAAGATGAAATTTTCAGATATGTTCTCTCACAAGAGAGAAGTAAAAATCTGGGAGTTAAACCTTATATCGAAGATACTGATGTGAAACCAAGGGATAATGGAAGGAACAAGAAATGGAAATAAAATGGTAGACTGCTGCTAAGAGCTTCAAATGCCAGGTAAAAAGTTGCCTTTTGTTGAAGACTTTTGGTCATAGTGTTTCTATGGGTCTTTTTTTTTAAATTTGAATAATAGTTGATTTATAATGTTTTGTTAATTTGTGCTGCATGGCAAAGTGATTCAGCTATATGTATATTTACACACATTTTCTTTTCCATTATGGTTTATCACATGATATTGAATATAGCTCCATGTGCTATACAGTAGGGCCTTGTTATTTATCCATTCTATATATAGTAGTTGGAATCAACTAGTCCCCAACTCCCAATCCAACTCTCTCTTACTCCTCTCCCCCTTGGCCACCACAAATCTGTTCTCTATGTCTATGACTATTTCTGTTTTGGACATAAGTTTGTCATATTTTAGATTCCACATATAAGTGATATCATATTGTATTTGTCCTTCTATTTCTGACTTACTTCATTTGGTGTGATAATTTCTAGTTCCATCCATGGTGTTGCAAATGGCATTATTTCATTCTTTTTATGGGTGAGTAGTATTCATTGTATATATGTACCACATTATCTTTATCCATTCATCTGTTGTTGGACATTTAGGTTGTTTCCATGTCTTGGCTACTGTGAGTAATGCTACTGCAAATAATGGTGCGTGCATCAGTTTGAATTATAGTTTTGTCCAGAGATATGCCCGAGATTGAGATTGCTGTATTATATGGCAACTCTAGTTTTTTGAGGAACCTCCATACTGTTTTCCATTGTGACTGCTCCAATTTACATTTCCAACTATGGTATAGGAGCATTTCCTCTTCTACAAAACCACTCCAACATTTATTACCTATAGACTTTAAAATGATGGCCATTCTGATCAATGTAGTACCTCATTGTAGTTTTTATTTGCATTTCTCTAACAATTAGTCATGTTGAGCATATTTTCACGTGGCTTTTGGCCATCTGTATGTCTTCTTTGAAAAAATACCTATTTAGTTCTTTTGCCCATTTTTCAATAGGTTTTTCTTGTTTTTTTGTGGTTTTTTTTGGTATTGAACTGTTTGCATATTTTTGGAAATGAAGCCCTTATTGCTAACATCATTTGCAAATACTTTCTCCCGTTCCATAGGTTATCTTTTCATTTTGTTTATGGTTCCTTTGCTGTGCAAAAGTTTGTGATTTGGTTAGGTTCCATTTGTTTATTTTTTATTTTTTTAATCTTTTTTTTAGGGCCACACCCACAGCATATGGAGGTCCTCAGACTAGGGGTCAAATCAGAGCTGTACCCATTGGTCTAAGCCATAGCCACATCAACTTCAGACCCAAGCCTCATCTGTGACCTAAACCACAGCTCATGGCAATGCTGGATCCTTAACCCACTCAGAATTGCCAAGGATTGAACCTGTGTCCTCATGAATGCTAGTCAGATTTGTTTCTGCTGAGCTATGATGGGAAGTCCCCATTTGTTTATTTTTCCTTTTATTTCTTTTGCCTTAGGAGAATGATCTAAAAAAAAATCATATGATTTATGTCAGAGAATGTTTTTCCTATGTTCTCATCTAGGAGTTTCATGATGTCACATTTTATGTAAGTCTTTAGACCATTTTGAGGTTTTTTTTGTGTATGGTGTGGGGATGTGTTCTAGCTTCATTGATTAATATGATATTTTCCAACTTTCCCAACACTCCTTGCTGAAGAGACTTTTCCCCATTGTATACTCTTGTCCCTTTGTTGAAGATTAATTGACCATAAGTGTCTGGGTTTATTTCTGGGCTCTGTATTTTGTTCCATTGATCCATATGTCTGTTTTTATCCCAATTCCATGCTGTTTTGACTACTGTAGCTTTGTAATATTGTCTGATGACTGAGAGGGTTATCTCCTGCTTTGTCTTTTAGGGTTCCATATAAATTTTTGAATTTTTTTTTTGTTATGTGAACATGTCAACAGTAATTTGATAGAGATAACATTAAATCTTTAGATTGCTTTGAGTACATGGCAAGTTTAACAATATTAATTCTCCCAATGCAAGAACAAGGGATATCTTTCTATTTCTTTTAATCATCTTCAATTTCCTTTATTAATGTTTTATTATTCTTGCCAGTTAAATCTTAAACTTCCTTGGTCAGTTACTTGTGGTGAAGCAATGTCGGGTAGGCCTGCTGCAGTTATGTTTCTAATAACAAATCCTCTAGAATTATATGACTCTTCCAAGGATTATTAATTGGTAATTAGCTTCCTTTTGCAGTTGAAACAAATTACTATAAATTTGGTGACTTAAAGCAACACAAATTTATTTTTACATTACTAGAGGTCAGAGTTCAAAATATGTATCATTAGACTAAAATTAAGGCATAAGCAGGATTGCATTTCTCCTGGCAGCTCTAAGAATCATTTTCTGGAGTTCCCATCGTGGCGCAGTGGTTAACGAATCCGACTAGGAACCATGGGGTTGCGGGTTCGGTCCCTGCCCTTGCTCAGTGGGTTAACGATCCGTCGTTGCCGTGAGCTGTGGTGTAGGTTGCAGATGCGGCTCAGATCCCGCATTGCTGTGGCTGTGGCGTAGGCCGGTGGCTACAGCTTCGATTCGAGCCCTAGCCTGGGAACCTCCATATGCTGCGGAAGCGGCCCTAGAAATAGCAAAAAAAAAAAAAAAATCATTTTCTTGCCTTTAACAACTTCTAGGAACCACCTATTCCTTGGCATCTTTCAAGTGCATCCCTCCAAACTCTTCTTCAATCTCTACATCTTACTAAGTAATCCTTCTGCCTCTGTTTTATGAAAACCCTTGTAATTACATTGCACCCGCCAAATAATCCAAAACAATCTCTTCATCCCAAAATATTTAACTTAATCACATCATCAAAGTCTGTTTTACCATCTGAGATAATGAATATATAGGTTCCAGGTTTTAGGACATGACACCATTGGGAGCCACTATTCAGCTTAACACAACTGTCTCTGGCCCTCAAAGATTCACATCTACATCAAATGTAAAGTAAATATATCTCATCTAAAATCACTGAAAGTCTTAATCTGTTTACAGAACCAAGTTAAGTCCAAGATCTTATCCACTTTAAAATTTTAACATTTATCATCTTACTCAGCTATGTGTGTAACTCTGAGTATGATCCGTCTTTGTACAAAATTCCTTTCCATTTGTGGGCTGGTGAATATAAGCTTAGATAGATAGAAGTTCCAAAACACAATGATAGGACACTGCATGCCAATTACATGCATGGAATGTCATAGATGTTCTCTTTCAAAAAGAGAGGTAATGAAAAAATAAAATGAGTCATCTGTCCCAAGCAATTTTGAAATACGGCAAAGTAAGCTCCATTAGTTTTCAAGTCTTGGAAAAAAATCATCTGTGGCTTAAGGGTCTCCTTTTTATAGCTTTAGCTCTGCCCTTTGGGACATAACTCTATTCCATGTGTTTATAAAATAATAGAAATATGAACCTATTTCCTGCCTATAGAATTTTGGTAGTCTTAATCTTATTTCTTCCTTTCCCTGTAACTTTCAGTCCACGCTAGAGGTGTTTCTGCTGGTATAATAGTCTTAAAAACCTTGTAATTTTTCTGTGCATGTTATGGAATTTGCACTATTGGATGATATGCTCTTCCATAGTTCTTTCCAAAGTAATTCCATCATATCTGTTGGCTTCCACTGAGATGACAGAGGGAATACATGAGTCACATGATGGATCTCTTTAAAGAGTCCTATATGGGATGAAATGCTATTACATTTTGTTCATTTTAAGGCACTAAAAAATGATTGTCTAGCTACCACTGGCTTCAGAACACACTTTCTGATAGTGAATCTCCTAATTTTAGGGTCATTTACAAATTGGATAAGCTGAAAACTTACACTGTCAAGTCCCGGTTCCTTGTTTCATAATAGTTTTTTCCTCAATTTATCTCTTTCCTTTTACATTTTACTATGTAATCAGAGAGAATAAAACAATACACTCTTCAGTAATTTGTTGGAAGTTATATATACAACTTCTGTTTTCTATATAACTGTATAAAACAACTGAGCTGTTTTCTAACCCTGTATTACAAGGATTTTCTTCCAGTTTCTAGTAACATATTCTTCATTTCCTTCTGAGCCTTCTTTAATTGTGCTTTTAGTGTCTATATTTCTACCAAGAATTTGTTTATGGTGATTTAAATATTCTCTAAGACAGTATAGGTTTTCTTTGCCATACTACTCACTTCCTTCTGTGTAGTCACATAAAATCCGTATATCTAGCAATGGTCTTTTCAAGACAATGCAGATTTTTCTGTTGTCTCCAAAATTATTTAAGCTTTTATCGGTTACCCAATTTCAAAACCACATTTTTAGTTACTTATTATAGCAGCATCCAACTTCCAGGCAACAAATATGTATCTATTTCCAGTTGCTTCTATAACAAGTTACCACAAATTTAGTGATTTTTAAACAATAAAAAATTGATCATTCCACATTTTTAGAGGTCAGAAGTCTAAAATCAGTCTCACAGTGACAGTGTCAGCAGATCTGGTTCCTTCTAGAAGTTAGAGGGGAGAAGCTGTTCTTTGTATATTCACGGTTCTACAAGCTGATGGTACTCCTTGGTTTGTAGCCACATTATTCTTGGCTTCTATTACTATATCACCTTCACTCTATGCCTTCTTACTCTCTTATCTTCTTATAAGGACTCTTTGGATGTTATCGGGTCTACCCAGATAATCTAGAACAGTCTCCCTTATTTAGTCACCTGATTGTAGATTTAATTGCTCCTACAAAATACCCTCAGGGTGATATCTGGATTACTTTTTGATAAAATAACTAGGGGCTTATAGCCAAGACAAGGTAACACATGAAAGTGACCATGAGTTTTATAATTTTATAAACTTAAAAAGAATAGTGTTAATGGTAATAGTAGAGTGATCTTAAACAAAATTTTAACAATTTTCTAAACTCATCATACATTTTTGATAAGTTAATGTATGCTAAAAATAGATAAAAATTCAACATGGAAGGAAATGTATGACTAAAAATAAACACTGCCCCTTTCAAGAATATTTGATTATTATATCACACCAAATAGAAGCATGCTTATTTTATGCTGCTATTAGTATGCTTAAAGTCACCAAATAATCTTCAATTATGACAGGTTTTAATGAAATATAAATTTATTGCCTGAAAAATTATTTTAAAAGTAGGTAAACATGAGGTCAGTAGTCAGCTCTGATTAGATTATCATCTCAATGTCTGTTTTGAATAGTAAAAGAACAGAACTTGATCTCCTTTTTAAGTTGTGAGAAATAGCACTAAGAAATGTAGAATGAATACAATAAGTGTAAATAGCCTTTGATATGAAAACTCTATTAAGCTTAAAAATAAGGCCATGTTTTCATACACATAATAGCCAGTGTTCTGTTGGAGGAATATTTCTATATGAGAATTATCCCAAAGTTTACAAATAAGAATATTAATCTGGTATAGGTGATTTATGTCAGGTAAAGAAGTAGGTGTGTAATTTAACTCCCATAGCAGGTAATCATATTTAAGTTTCAGGTAAAAAAGAATGCAATGTATGAAAAAGAAATCTTCTATAAAACATTAGAAAATCAAATGCAATAATACACTAAAAGGATCATTTACCATGAATAAGTATATTTATCCCAGGGTTGCAAAGATGGTTCAATATCTGCAAATCAACCAATGTGATATATTAATAAACTGAAGAAAAAAATCATATCATCATTTTGTTAGAAAAGGGAAAGCTTTTGATAAAGTTCAATATATACATATGATAAAAACTCTTAGAAAATGGGTATAGAGGAAATATATCTCAATATAATAAAGGCCATATATTACAAGCCCACAGATAATGTTCATGGATTAGAAAAAATAATATTGTTAAAATTACCATACTTCTCAAGGCAATCAACAGATTCAGTGCAGTCCCTGTCAAAATACCAATAGCATTTTTTTCATAGAACTAGAAAAAATAATTCTAAAATTTGTAATGGAAAGACCACAAATAATTAAAACAATATTGAGAAAGAGGAACAAATTGAAGGTACCATGCTTCCTGATTTCAAACTATATTACAAAACTAGTCATCAAAATCCAACAGTACAGGCATAAAAATAGATCAAAGGAACAGAATAGAAAGCTCAGAAATGTATGTTTATACTTATAAGGGCTATTAATCTACAACTAAGGAGGCAAGAATATACACTGGGGGAAAAGATAATGTCTTCAATAAATGATTTGGGACAATTGGACAGCTACAAGCAAAAGAATCAAAGTGGATTACTCTCTCGCACCATACACAAAAATAAAATATATTAAAAAGTTTGCAAGACATGCAATCACATAAACATGGACTTTTTTTTTTTCTTTTTACAGCAGCACCCATTGCATATGGAAGTTCCCAAGCTTGGGTTTGAATCAGAGCTTCAGCCACAGGCCTGCACCTCACTAGATGACAACACCAGATCCAAGTCACATCTAAACCTGTGCTGCAACTTATGGCAACACTGGATCCTCAACCCACTAAGCAAAGCCAGGGATCAAACACACACCCTCATAGAGACTATATCGGGTCGTTAACCTGCTGAGACATAATGGGAACTCTGAAAAGTGGCCATTTTGATCCTTTCTCCTCACAAGATAAATTTGCTCTTTTCATTACAATTTTGACTTTTTGAAATTCAGTGTGTCTTATAATTTCACATTAGGAAAAGTTAAAAAAAATGCATATGAGGTTTGGATTTTAAAAAATTTTAGTTAACACAATTTTAAAAGGGTGGCTAGGTTTCTATTTACCTAAATTATTGTCCCAAATAGCCATCAGTTAATTATTCATTCCCCTATAGTATATTTCTCCTTGCTCACATACATTGTGAGATGTGAAAGAGCATAGAAAAATATTAAACTCTTTCACATATCAAGTATTTAATTGTGCACCTATTATGTACCAAACACTATGCTGTACTTTAGGGATACACTAAGCAACATTTTAACTCCTTAGTTTTTCCAAAACATGATTTTCAAATCAAAATATCAATGTACAAAAAATAAGTGGACCATCATTGCTGTTCATTTTTGGTGAATATCATGCAGTAATAAATAGAATACTGCTATTTCCTAGGGAAGAAAAGCAACTTTGTAAAGATCTAGCAAAGATGATTAAAAAGCCATAGCCTGAGAATATGGAAAACCACCTGTCATGGATGAAGTAGTGGCATGGGACTCAAGGGAGAAATGGGTTGTCAGAGAGGGGTCAACAATTTCAAGTGAAATGAGGTCACTGGCTTTGCCAAGCAAAAAATCATTCATGTCTGTTATCAGAAACAAGGAAGCATATGAAAGATAGCAATGGTTGATGAGTGAGTAGAATGAGTCAGTGTGTAGAGATCACTCATTTTAAAAATGTGGTTATGAAAGGAAAAGTGAAGAGGACAGTGGAAAGCTGAGAGAGATTTGTTCATAGTTTTATTTTTAATGTGAAGGATAACTGAATGTGATTTTATATTTAGGAGGACAGCTACTGAACAGGGAGAAGCTAAATTTGTAGAAAAAGAAAGAGGGGGAAATCCTTGGACCAGAAGAAAAATGGTTTAACTGTAAAGTTTAGTATGAAAGGCCACCTTCTGAGATAAAAAAGTAGAAGAAGATTAAAATGAGTAAAGGGGAGCAGATGAGATTGGGCACATTCAGGATGGTATGGGCGTAGGATTACCAATGAGATCCTGCTGTATAGCACTGGGAACTATGTCTAATCACTTATGATGTAGAATGATAATGTGAGAAAAAAGAATGTATGCATGTATGTGTAACTGGGTCACCATACTGTACAGTAGAAAATTGACAGAACACTGTAAACTAGGTATAATGGGAAAAAAAATAAAAATCATTTATATATATATATATATATATATATATATATATATAAAACTGGGTCACCATACTGTACAGTAGAAAATTGACAGAACACTGTAAACTAGGTATAATGGGAAAAAAAATAAAAATCATTTATATATATATATATATATATATATATATATATATATATGAGTAAAGGAGTTCCCATCATGGCTCAGTGAAAGTGAATGTGACTCAGGTTCAATCCCTGGCCTCACTCAGTTTGTTGAAGATCCATCATTGCTGTGAGTTATGGTGTAGGTTGCAGATGCAGCTCAGATCCTGCATTGCTGCAGCTATGGTAAGCCAGCAGCTACAGATCCGATTCTACCCCTAGCCTGGAAACTTCCATATGCTGCGGGTGTAGCCCAGAAAGACAAAAAAGTAAATAAATAAAAAGTAAAAAATGAGCAAATAATAACAAATGATAATAATGGTAAATAATAGTAAAGGTAATAGCTGACAATATTTGAAATGTATATATATATACACACATACACGTGTGTAACTGTGTTTGATGTGGTTGTTACTATTATTCTTATTTTACAGATGAGAAAACTCTGAGGTGTTAATAATTTACAGAAATCACACAATTACTAAAGAGCAGAACCATGATTTGAGCAAAGGAGTCATTTTAGAGTCCCAATTCTTATCTGCTATATCTCAATAAAACTGATTAATTTTGTAAATGAAAATTAGTGAATCTGAAGATATTTTCTTAACCCCTCTACTTTTTCCCTGTAAGATAAGGAGAAAATTTCTGAGAATGGTGAGGGCAAGTATGGAGTTTTAAGATAATAGCAAAGAAAACTGCAGAATCATATGTGTATTTCATGTGTTTTCTCCCATAAAATGCCTTTCCTTTGGAATGAGATACAAACAAAATTTTTGTGGAATTTAGTAGATATTCATCAGAAAGATCAATATTACTAAATTTCCTATTTATACTGTAGTGTTCAATTCTTGCCTATGAGACTTTCAAAATTAGCATAGATCTTAATGCTTCTAAAACTTCAGAACATATTAGCATTTAAAGCTGGATAAGACATTCAATTTTTATTTTCCCTTAAAAAAACAAAAGGAAGTGTTATATATATAACTAGTTACAAATCTACATATATGTTTTCTCCTAAAAATAATCCACTGGTCCCAGCCTTTGAATATCATATTAGTTTGCTAACACAGACAAGGTGGCTTAAACAACAGAAATTAATTTTCTTATAGTTTTAAAGACTGGAAGTCTGAGATAAGGCTGTCAGCAGGTTTGGTTTCTTCTCAGGCCTCTCTCCTTGGCTTGCAGATGGTCACCTTCTTGCTGCATCCTCACACGGTCTTTGTTGTCTATGTCCTAATCTCTACCTCTTATAAGGGCACCAGTCATACTGAGTTAGGGCCCACCCATATGACCTTATTTTAACCACTTTGAAGGCCCTATCTCCAAATACAGTCACAATATGAGGTACTGGGGGTCGGGATTTCGACGCATAAATTTAGGGTTTGGGGGAGGGGAGACCATTTGATCCATGACAAAGAACATTAAGAGAATCTTAAATGTTTGTTCCTCTGTCTGGTCAGAACAAGAGTAGGATTACTTCAACAGCAGGTTTGAGCTATCCTTTTCCTCAGCATCCTTATTACTCTGGAATAAAAATGAATTCATAATTATGAGCTTTCATACACTGATAATTATTTTTCTTTGCTAACAAGTAAAGAATTAAGTAAAAAATAATTAGCATATTTAGTGTTTTGTGAATCAAGAAAAAAGTAAGTCAGCATCCCTTCTGCATTGTGACTTTGTCAAAACAGCAACAAACTTTCTCTAGTGGCTCCTTCAGACTGAATTAAAATTCATTTTACCTTTACAATCAAAAACAGCTATTACCTGACCAGAATAGTTTGGGCCAGGTACTATGGTGAGCACTCTATTGTCACCGTTTTCATTAATCTTCAAAGTATAAGTTGATGCTTATACTTTCCCTAATTTTCAGTTAAGGCTTAAACAGAACCTAAACTTGAATTCAAGTCTCACTTACTCCTAAATCCATGCTTTTAATCTCAACAGAGTACTAACCAAATATCTCTAGGAATCAATAAACATAATGATGATGAGGACTGAATAATATGACCTAGATTTTGATATTACAAAAGTGAATAAGATAAATATCTAAAAACATAATTTTGTGATGGCTATGTGTAAGAAAAGATTTAGCTATCATATTTGCAATTTTAAATATGATTTGTACTCTTTAAGAAAATATGAGTAGTCCTACAATCATGCAAATAACACTATTGATTTTTGCGGATCTTAAATGGCAGCACTGCATGAAATGGTTTACTGCATTAAATGTGTGTGTGAAGTTAAGCTACATGGGTATAAGTTATGAGAATATATGACTCCATAAAAGTAGCTTTATTAGCATTATTGAACAAAAATATTACCTCATTCATGATGGTTACCAAAGAGAAAATTTATTTGGCTATGGCTCATGTTTTCAATGCTAACAATTTTTACAATGTTGTTATATATAAATTACATTTCTGGCTTTTCAAATGAAGAGTGCTGAATAAACATGGAATCACGTTTCTCATAATATATAGCATAATGTACTAAAGGCACAGTAATTTTTTTTCTTTTTTTTTTTGCTTTTTAGGGCATATGTAAGTTCCCTGGCTAGGGGTCAAAAAGGAGCTACAGCTGCTGGCCTATGCCACAGCCTCAGCAACACCAGATTCAAGCTGCATCTGTGACCTACACCACAGGGCAAGGCAATGGTGGATCCTTTAACCCACTGAGCGAGGCCAGGGATTGAACATGCATCTTCTTGGATACTAGTCAGATTCATTTCTACTGCACCACAATGGGGATTCCCACAGTAAATATTTTTGAAACAAATGAAATAAAGTGAAAGCAAAAGAACCAATACGTTAGCATTATTTATTAAACCATTCACACCTAAAGCTGAAAGAGTAATAGCTCAAGTTAATAAAGGATATTTTCATATCAGTGAAATAAAACACTCCAAATACTTTTTATGAAGAATAAATAAATAAGATATATATGGATTAAACCTGATGTAAAGTCCTTTTAAATGAGAGTAAGCAGATTCTGTTCTTGGTAGGTACTAAAAGAATATTTGACAGATTGAATTAAATAAGGCAATAATAAAAATGATAATTTAACAGAGGTCTGTAGGGAGGTGATAATTTAGGAGTGCAGTATTGTCTTGTGTAAAAGTATTATACTACTTGACAACTCACTGTGATTCCGTCTCCTCAGTCAAAGATAAGAAAATATTAAATTTGGGTAAAGCTCTTCTTTTTTTTTAAGATTATTCAAATCCAGACACTAAAATTCATTTCTGCTTTACTACTAATCCAATTACTTTTGTAAGGAACGAAGTAATAGAAAAGGAGCACTTGGTGTGTACTCACTAAGTAAGGTAAACCATTATATAGATGAGATTCATATTCTGTGCCTAAGAAAGTTTGTGCATAGGAAAAACAAGAATGGCATATGTGGATATAACCACAAACCATATTATGAAGTTGCTTCTATTTTAAGAAGCCATCTATTACCAGATGATTTTAAAGTAAGATAAATGTTTGTTGTCTTAATATTCTCAGAACATATTAATAACCTGATTCATAAGCAGAAGTCATCAGTTTATCCTTATGGTCATTGGTCAGAGTTCATTATAATATGACAAAACTGGCAGTTCAGACCATCTACTCTACAAAGCCCCTTCCATTATACTGACTGCAGAGATTTCATTTTACTCTGAGTGACCAGAAAATTCTGTATATACCCCTACCACCCTTGTGTCATACTAACTTACAGTTGTGTCTGCCAATAAAATTGTCTCTACCTCCTTGTAAATTCCAAAAGGGCAAGGATCTTGGTTTTCAGAGAAAATAGCATTCCTTCCTTTGGTGAATACCTACTGATTGTTTAAGTTCCAACAAGTCTGCAGAAGGGTTATCCTTTCCCAAAGGCATTTGCACAATAGTCAACACAGTGCCCTGAGGGCCTACAATGGGCTGTGCTGGAAATGTACTAATGTGCAAGGAAAAGAAGCTATTTCAATAAAAAGAAAATGATATTATAATAAAGCTATTTGCCAATTGTGCAAACTGAGGAAGATGAGCTTATCTCTGACTTCAGGGGTGTGTGTGTATATGTGTATGTGTGTGTGTATGTACCACATGTGTATCAAGAAGGAGGTATACTAAAATCCAAAGTGTGAACACAAGAGAAATACAAGTAAGGAAACAGCACATTCAACATCTATCTAGAGGCAAAAGAGAAAATGTCTTACTCAATACGTTGCAGTTGTTTAGTAGAGTAGACATTTAAGAAATATGAATAGAATAATTTGGGTTTACATTCAGAAAATAGAGACTTAGCCTCCCTAATCTCTGAATCTTTACAGTTCGTATATACAAATTATACAGAAAGAATCCTCTGCGTTTGAGCATGTAGAACACTTATGAATTGATTTTCACTCTGTATAGCTTAAATAACCCACTTGTCATTAATACCTCTTTGGAATGACTGTAATATGTAATGTGTTAAGTACAAGTATCTGTCTGAAATTTTGCTTTTTCACTCTTCTCCATTGCTTTGTGAATATATTTTATAGTAATATCAATAGAGATAAATCAGACTGAAGGAAATGTTAGGAAGTTTACAAAATAAGTTATAAATAAATGTCTAATATTATGTAAGAGGTATTTAATCAATTGTTGAATTTGGATTCTAAGTAAAAATATATGCCTCATGTCATTTCTGATAAAATTGCTTCAGAAATTACGCTTCTATTTTTATTTTGGAACAAATGCTTATCTTTTTGCTGAACCCTATTCTCTGCTTAATATTAGTAGAGTAGAAAGGTTATTGGAGATGTCTTTTGAGTGATGGTGACTAAATTAATCTCATTTCCCCTTATTATCCACCAAATTAATAGTTAAAACTAACAGGCAATTTCACAGACATTAGCTGTTCCAGACTTAAACACCCCTGTCATCCTAAGCATGCAGGTTACTATTAGGTGACCTCCCTTGCCAATTCTTTTCATCATGTTCGGTCCATTCAAATCCCAGGGTTTTGCGAATATAGCAAAAACACAGAACTTTACACCTACAAAGGATTTGCCATTTCAGACTTTTATGAATAAATGAATAATTCTAACATACAGGTTTCTAAATAACATTATCCTTCAGGTTCAAAAGGGAAAAGATACTTATGAGAATGTGCCTTATTACATGATGCAGGCATGTAATGCATACTTATATTTGTATGCATTATATTGTATACTTATATTTGTATATGTAATGCATACTTATATTTACCAACATTCTCATTTAGGTTTCTTTTTCAGATTTTATCTAGTGTTGTTTCTATCTTGGTACTCAATTAAACATAAATTTTCAGCAGTCTTCTAGTTGTAAAGGATGGAAGACAGAGAAGTATTAGGATCTTTGGAAAATCAAATGCTTCTAATGATAGGAATTCATTTTATCACCTTGAATATATTACTTTCTATTGTTTTTTCATCTCCAGCCCCATTTACTTATGCTACTGAAATTAGCATATTCTGTTGTTATCAAATGAATATCTTCTGTCATGCAATTCTAAGGAAAAACTAATGTCCAGAAGATGTATGAATTGAGTGTACAAGCTCTAGAAACACTGAGAAGTAATTGCGAGCTATGGAGCCCAAGTGCTGTTCACTCACAGAGGTCCCTCTCCTTAGGGACAGTCTACTTTCTTCATTCATAGTATTTGAAAGGTCAGAGGGAGAAATTACATCAGTTCTTCAAAATCTTTGAATACTACAGTGGTCATTTTAAATCTGGCTAGATTATTCTAAATTATAATGAAGTAGCTCTAAGAAATGAGCCAACTAAGGAAAATGAAGGCAACAATTCATAATAGTTTATGCTCATCGAGTGCTTACTAAATTCTAGGTACTGTTCTAAGCAACGTAAGTTAGCTATTTGCATCTCATCAACCTTCTGAGATTGTGAATAACATTCTTGTCTCTAGAAGAGAAAACTGAGGTAAGGAGAGATGAATAATTTGCCCAAGGAGATAGCTTGTAAGTGAATGCCAAAGGAGGAGATGGGTTGAATATAGGTAGATACCTACCTCGTTCTAAAATCCCTGCTCTGACCAGTATTCTACATTACCCCTCATATTTTCTCTATATTTCCTCCCCTTGATAATTATAACAGTCCAACCAGGCAAGCAATATAAGTCAAATAATTGTTTTTACTTTGCAAATGAAGCTTTAAGACAAGACCTCTAGCAACCTAATTATATGGCTGGTATATAGTAGTTTCATAATAGTTATTTTAAATTATCCACTGAGTGATGAGTTCTGTTTTAGGTTATAAAGGGTGAGGAAAGAGTATATGCAGTGGACCCTGCCTAAAAGAGCTTACCATTTCTTTGGGGAGATCAAATAGAAATAAAAGAAGAGCATATAGTAATTAAAGGAATAAGGATGTAAAGTACACATGAAAAATCTTCAATGTTTTTTAAAAGGGAAATCACTATGGGAAAAATCCACATCTTTTAATGCCATGGAGGGATGTGAATTGAATTATAATGATCCCCCAAAGTAGAGACCAGTTGAACAGTCATAAAAATCTTTTCTCTTCTAGTTTAACAACATGAGTAAATACATGGAGTTTTAAAAAGAATGTGTATGTTCTTGAGACAAAAGGGTGTTAATAGGAATGGAGGAAAAGGTCAATTTTACACAGTAGATAGATTTTGGGTGAGCTAGATCAACTAAATGTGGATCACACAACACCTGGAGAGGATGTAAATGAATTAAAATTTGAGATGCAGAAAGTACTGACTTAATCAGTGTTTTAGGAGAAAATTCAATGAACTGTTCTCCATGTTAGAAACTTTTAAAATCTTAAGGCAGGAAAGGGGAAATAAGGAGATTAGTAGTTATTCATCAATGAAGGAATGAAAACATGTTCTTTAATAGTGACAATGGATAAGAAAAGCACTTGGTGGATAAATGGCTCAGGAGATAAAGGAGAAGAAGAAGTCAAAAAAAATAATTGTAGGGCTATATCCTGACTGGAAGAAAAGTAATGATTTTACTAACAATGAAAATAGGAAGGTTTCTGATTTTTAGATGGAAAATTGACTTTGGTATGTTGATTCTAAGTTGACATTAAGAAAATAATTGGACATTTTCAGTAAATGTCTAGAGATTTCACATTTCCATTAGTGAAGAGATAAATTGGCAGTTTTGGACCTGAGGTAATAATAACTAAATAAAGATCCCAGAATGATTGAACTGTCTAAAAGGGAAATAGGGAGGGAGGAAGTTTCTGTAGGAACTGCACTTGTACAGTCGAAAATAGAAAATATAGGGAGGAGCATTTGGTAGTATAGGGACATGATAGGAAAACATTAAATATCTCTTGGTTCAGATTTGGGAAAAAAAATGAGTGTGGTCAACAAAAAATTAATTGGATAATGAGGAAGTGTATGATAATTATAATTCAGATAAAAAACATGCTAATATATATAATATAGGCTGGATGCAATGTAATCAGAATGTGTTCTGAGGGAAGCAACCCTAAGTTCAAGGACTTTTAGGTAAAGAAATGCTAAGAAGTGATCAGATCCAGGCAGTTGTTACGTTATAGAAGAAAGTAGCACTGGGAACTGTGTCTAGTCGCTTATGATGGAGCATGATTATGTGAGAAAATAGAATGTGTACAAGTATGTGTAACTGGGTCACCATGCTTTACAGTAGAAAAAAAATTGTATTGGGGAAATAATTAAAAAATAAGTAAAATAAAGTAAAAAAACAAAATGAGATGAAAGTGAAAACAGAACAAGATTCAAAAAGTAGTATTTAAAATTGTGAGGAGATTGATAAGTGCACTAAGGCATTAGTAACAGTGCTTTCTTACAGGAAAGACTGAATGAAAAGGAATGAAAAGGAGGAAGACCACTGGTTTAAATTGTTTAGGAAATGGAAATGTCTCCTGCAAATACTGTAGTTGGAGGAAAGTACTGGTTAACAGTTAGCTTTATCAATAAAGCTTTATGTCAGTAAAATAGAACTACTTATTGAAAATTAAACAGTATAGAAATTTTTTAAAGTTACCAAGGTTTGCAAGAGCTGAAAACATTCATTTGAATATGGCTTGAAGTATTATTGAGACTGCTTTTCTGCAAGAGTGGTCTTGCAATCTAAGCCACATGCTGTGTTAGAGTAGATGTTACAAATAAGACTGAAAAATTCTGAAATAAATTTATCTTTACTTACACTATTTTAAAAGCAATATAATTAAAACCTAAGGAAAAATCTGTACATTGATTTCTGCCTTAGGAAACTTATATTCACATAATGGTTTGCTTTAGTAAAAATTATTTGAACATTATATCTGTCAGTGCTTTCTTTTTAATTTTTTTAAAATTTTATTCAAGTATAGTTGATTTACAGTGTTGTGATAATTTCTGCTTTACAACCAAGTGATTCAGTTATACATGTACAAACATCCAGTCTTTTTCAGATTTTTTCTTTAAATGGATTATAATAGAATATTGGGTAGAGTTCCCTGTGCTATACAGCAGGTCTCTCAGCACTTTTAACCAGATATATTATACTGAAAAGCTTACAATAACAGCAAGTTGAATATGCAGATATCTTGATTTCTGATAAACTTGTTCATTCTTCTATTATAAACCTAAAAAACTAAACATATTTTAGTGGGTATATTAAATTGAAATCTCTTGACCCTTCAAATAATAACAGACAGCTTTACTTCTACAAATAATAATTATCTTTCAAGAGGAGCTTTAGATTCACTTGTCCTTGCCTATTTCTACAGGTGCTCTACTGTTTTCTTAAGAATTTTGAATTCATCATCCAGCCCCTCAAAGACCTATTTGTAATTCACAGTACATTGATTTCATCTGCTGAATTCATGACATACATCTCTCAAAAGGAAAGAAAAGTTCTAATATGTATACTTTCTTTTATTACTTTCTGTGAAAAATGCCTCTGCTAACACTATATCACAGATTTTTCCCCTTAGTTGCCATTTACAACTTCCTCACTCAAGTCAAAACTACAAAAAAAAAAAAAAAAAGGTTTTCAGTCACATTGCTTACATAAAAATGAGGGGCAATTAGAGTGGCTTAATAGCAACTAATCACAAAGGATTTGTGAGGAAAATTCAGCATTATTTGAGCTAAATCTGAAAAAGTTTATATTCTTGAAGTCTGACAGAATCAATTCAGTGCTTTGAATCTGTTAACCTTTCATAGTTTTGTTATAACTTTTCCCTACTAGATAATCCTTTCCTCTCTCATTTTATTTCTTTGCTATCCAATACACATTAAATTATAGCTCATGTATGAAGCCAGATATTATTGGCATTGCTAACTATTGGCTGTCAAGAAACATTATATAATTAATAAAAAAGAGTTTCAAAAAGCCTGGCTAAATTTTAATGTATTATTTAGGAGTTCTGGAGATAGGCTAATAGTCACTTATACAATTGTGTTGATTGCAGATGTTGGAAATTCTTCTCCTCCATGTATGTGTCTCCTCCCATCAGAGTTTATTTTTCCATCCTCTGAATCTGGACTTGGCCATGTGGCTTGCATTGACCAGTGAGAGATTAGTGAATACGGCTTTTAAAATGTTTGCATTTGGAGCCCAGCTCTTTCCTGGGACTCTGAGGCCATCCCAAGATAGTCTGTTATGTAGTGAGATATTTGTGACCCAGTAACCCAGAACACAGCCTTCCAACTTTCCAGCATATAAAGAAGGCCATCCTTGATCATCTAGCTACCATCTGATGTGCCAGTTGTCCAGAGATCTGAAAAGCTGACACAGACAAGAGGAACCATTCAGCCAACCCATAGAATAATGGGATAAATAAGCAGTTGTTTATTTAAGAAACTGAATTCTGGAATGGTTTGTTATACAATCAAAGCTGTTTCATATAAAATTCTCTCTCAATTCCTAGGGATCAAAAAAGAAATATATATAATTATGCTTAAACCGTCATTTAATACAGAAATTACTCTGATCAGGGATTAGTAGATTCACTATCCCCAATCTCTCTCACCTACTGACACTTCACTTGGCAATGAGCCAATACGGAGACATTTATTCATACCTAAATCACTTTCTGCTCCTAAAATTCACCTAACATCTCTACAATTGATTGATTCTCTTAGAGCTGCATCAGTTTTCCAGTCTCCTATTCATCCATTCCTCAGTTCCTAATCTGACTCATTAACTAAAACACTTTTTAGAGCTCACCATAGATTTCTAGTTTGTGGATAAACATTGGCTCTAACTCTCTTTCACATGGATATGACCCAGAAGTTTCTGATTATGCAAACAGAAAGCTTGTCGGACCATCTAACATAATATACAGGGGTGGTCTTCTGAGCCTGAACATCTTTACAGAAAATTTTTCAGCTACTTTTTTGGTAGGTTCGTGTTTCTCACCATGGCAATCCTGATTATTAGCCCACATTACCTACCATTCCTTCTATTGTTGTCAGCTATTCCGACACATCTATGAAGAACTGTGCAACATTTAGTCTGAATGATCTTAACACCGGTGACTGAAGATTCTTGAGTTCTCCTTGTCAGTTCTCTGCCTCTAAGACCTGAACCAGCCTCATATTGACCTTGTGGAACTTCAGTAGAAGGTTCTACAAATGACTCAAAATTATAGTTTCCTTCTCTAGCATGATACCCCTCATGAATTTTTCTACCCAAGGTTCCAGTGTTTCTTGTTCAGGTATGTCATTGCCTTCTGGCCCTGGTCTTGATTGCTGTTGTAGGGTAAGAGACTTTAGAATTATCCTGCCTAAGGAGAGGTTATAGTATGACACCCCAAAACATGCCACTTTATCAAGAGGATTATTTTGAGCTGAAGAAGACTGGGAAACAGTAGATGCAGGAGAAGGTCTACTCTCATCCCATTTACCTAAAAACTGGACATAAATTTCCCTCTGTGAAGGTCCCTTCTCTTTTACCAGGAATGATCATTATCACTGGATATGAAGGTACCACTGAAATGTGTCTGCAAAAACATCTTATTAAATAACCCTTATTTTCCATTAGTTTCTCCCATATATTTACCTCCCTACAAACAACTGCCTCTAGAAGCCCAAAACTCTTTACTTTGTTTAACCATTTCTCTATAATTTATCACCCTTTGGAAAAATTGTGTGTAAGCTCCTGGATTTAACTACTTCTTTAGGTCTTCATTCTCTTCCATAAAGGTCTACATGTACATATTAAAATTAATATAAAACAGTTGTATGCCTTTTTTCTTGTTAAGCTGTTTTTAAATTCAGTTTAATTTGTGTTTCACTGACCATAACAGGGTCCAGAAAAAATTATTTCCTTTCTAACACCTGCCATAGGCCATCTTCTGTGAAAAACACCAATATCGAGAAAATTTGAATTCATGAATGTTATAGTGAAACTAATTTATAGCCTGCAACATAATGAGGAAGAGATCCCATGTTATCTTTTCCTTACCACTAATCATAATTCACTTTAGATTTTGTTCTCCATAATTAATAACTGTTACCCTCTTTCTTCCTTTGGACCATAAAAATTATTCCATGCCTCACCAGTTGCTGACTCCCTAGGCACAACTCTCATTCTTTGATTTTTAACTTTTTCTTATCTTGGTAATTTCAGTATCTAATAAAACAGTACTTCATTATACTTTTACAGTAGTTGCAATTATCTAAATAGGTAATCTGAAAATTTATTTATCTAATAAGTATAACATGACTAAAAGTTATTTCTTTTATGAAATCTTACAATTTTAATAGCTAAAATTCTTACACTTTGAGGCTGAATATCTCTAGGATAATACCAAACAAATAAAAAAAATGAACACATTTTTTTAAAAGCTGACATTTTACCTTTGAAATTGCAAAAAGAAAAAAGTAACATAATGTATTTTGGACACTCATAAAAGAATATAGAGCTAGCCTATTTAAAGAGATAAATATTTTTAGTGAAATACATTTTAAGAGAAGGCATATTTCCACCAATAGCCTTGAGTATAGAAGTGGTAATATAATGAATAATACATCTTACTATTTTGTTATAAATGCTTCAGAGTTTTAAAAAGAAACACATTAAAGTTGTGTTAGAACCAGAGTTCCTACTGTGGCTCAGGGGAGTAAGAACCTGACAGTATCTGTGAGGATACAGTCTTGATCCCTGGCCTTATCAGTAGGTTAAGGATATGGCATTGCTCCAAGCTGCAGCAAAGGTTGCAGATGTGACTTGGATCTCACATTGCTGTGGCTGTGACATAGGCCGACGGCCACAGCTCCAGTTAGACCCCTAGCCTGGGAACCTCTATATGCCACAAGTGTGGCCCTAAAAAGTCAAAAGACAAAAAAAAATACTACTATGTATCTTCCATTCCAAAAATAATATATCTCATTATTTAGCATATTTTCAACATTACATTCCTTAAAGTAGTATCATTTGGCAACATTTTTATTGTATATTTTAATCAAATTTTTTTTTGTCATTTTATTGTTGTACAGTATGCCATTATTCTCTCTAAAAGTACAGTTGCCAAAGTTTACTCTAAAAGTGGGAATTGCTACATGGAAGAATGTGTACTCTTTCAATATTTCAAAATATTGCAAAATGGCTAAAGTGTACAAAATTGTCATTCTCAGTAGTATTCTGAGAGTCATGGTTCCTCCACATTATCAACCTTCAAAAAAAAGTTCCCAAATTTGTGGGTAGAAAATATCATCTCATTGTTTGATGAGGAATTTCTGTGATGATTGGTGAGGTTGATATACTTTAATATAATTTTGTTTCCTTTTCTGAGAACTGCCTCCTATCATAACTTTCCCAAATTTCTAGTACATTTTGTAGTGGTACATTACAAACTCCAGTTGCAATTCTTTGTTACTTTTAGTAAATACAAATATTTAAAGCTAGTGTTTTGTTTGTTTTGAATTTTAAATTTCTTTATATGGGAGTTCCCTTCGTGGTGCAGAGGAAACAAAGCCAACTAGTGTCCATGAGGATGAAGGTTCGATTCCTGGCTTTGCTCAGTGGGTTAAGGATCTGGCATTGCCATGAGCTATGGTGTAGTTTGCAGAGGCGGCTCAGATCTGGTGTTGCTGTGGCTGTGGCATAGGTCAGCAGCTATAGCTCTGTTTTGACCCCTAGCCTGGGAATTTCCATATGCCCCAGGTACAACCCTAAAACCCTGCCAAAAAATTATGTTTTCTACTGCAAAGAGATTTTAACTTCAATGAGGTAAAATATACTAAATTTACACTTTCTGTGTCTAATTTTTGAATTATGTTCCCATCAGAGTTCGTAAATATATTCTTCTATATTTCTTTGAAGTTAAAAAATATCACATTTACATCTTTAATGTACTTGGAACTTATTTTTTATTGGTAATATTTTCTTTTAAAACATTTTTATTGAAATACAGTTGATTTACAGTATCATGTTAGTTTCAAGTGTACAGCACTTGAAACTATTCAAATTTTCTTATTCAGATTTTTTCCCTTATAGATTATTATAAATTATTGAGTATAGTTCTCTGTGCCATAGAGTAGGGCCTTGTTGTTTATCTATTCTGTATGTAGTGGTGCTTATATATTAATCCCAATCTGCCAATTTATCCTGCCCCTCCCCCACCTCTCCTCTTTGGCAACCAAAATTTTGTTTTCTATGTGAGTCTATTTTTGTCTTATAAATAAGTTAATTTGTATAATTTTTAAAGATTATACAAATAAGTGATATAATATTTATCCCTCTCTGGTTTACTTAACATCATAATCTCAAGGTCCATCCATGTTGCCGCAAATGGCATTATTTCATTCTTTTTTATGGCTAATATTCCATAGCATATCTTCTTTAGCCATTCATTTGTTGAATACTTAGGTTGCTCCCATGTCTTGACTATTGTAAATAGTGCTGCAGTGAACATTGAGGTGCATGTGTCTTTTCATATTATAGTTTTGTCTGGATGTATGTCCAGGAGTGGGATTGCTGGATTACATGATAGCTCTCATTTTCATTTTTGCAAGGAACCTCCATCCTGTTCTCCATAGTGACTGCACCAATTTACATGCCCACCAACAGTGTAGGAGAGTTCCCTTTTCTCCATACCCTCTCCAGCATTTATTATTTGTAGACATTTTTTTTGTTTTTTGTGTTTAGGGCTGCACCTCAGACATATGGAAGTTTCCAGGAGGCTAGGGATCAAATTGGAGCTGCAGCTGCCAGCCTATGCCACAGCCACAGCAATGTGGGATCTGAGCCACATCTGTGACCTACACCACAGCTCATGGCAGTGATAGATCCTTAACCGACTGAGAGGCCAGGGATCAAACCCACATCCTCATGGATACTATTCGGGTTCATAACAGGGTGAGCCACAATAGGAACTCCCTATTATTTGTAGACTTTTGATGATTTTGACCCTTATGACTGGTGCGAGATGATACCTCATGGTAATTTTGACTTGCATTTATCCAATAAATAGCAATTTTGAACAACTTTTCATGTAGCTTCTTTGGAGAAATGTCTATTTAAATCTGTCCACTTGGGGATTGTATTATTTGTTTTATTAATATTGAGCTGCATAAACTATTTGTATATTTTGGAGATTAGTCCCTTGTCATTGGCATCATTTCTCAATATATTCTGTAGATTGTCTTCATTTTGTTTATGGTTTCCTCTGTGATGCAAAAGCTTGTGTGTTTAATTAGGTCCCATTTGTTTACTTTTATTTTTAATTACTTTAGGAGATGAATCTAAAAAAGATAATGGTGTGATTTATGTCAAATTGTGACCTGCCTATGTTTTCCATTAGGAATTTTATAGTGTCCAGTCTTATGTTTAGGTCTTTAATCCATTTTGAATTTACTTTTGTGTGTGGTGTTAAAAACATTTCATTTTCATTATTTTACATGTGGCTATTCAGTTTTCCCACAAGTGCTTACTGAGACTGGCTTTTCTCCATTATATATTCTTGCCTCCTTTTTTTTTTTTTTTTTTTGTCTTTTTGCCATTTCTTGGGCCGCTGCCGTGGCATATGGAGGTTCCCAGGCTAGGGGTTGAATTGGAGCTGCAGCCACCGGCCTACGCCAGAGCCACAGCAACACAGGATCTGAGCTGCATCTGTGACCTACACCACAGCTCATGGCAACGCTGGATCGTTAACCCACTGAGCAAGGGCAGGGACCGAACCCGCAACCTCATGGTTCCTAGTCGGATTCGTCAACCACTGTGCCACGATGGGAACTCCTCTTGCCTCCTTTATTGTAAATTAATTGACATGGGTATGTGGGTTTATTGCTGGACTTTATATCCTGTTCCCTTAATACATATTTCTCTTTTTGTTCTACTACCAAACTGTTTTGATGACTATAACTTTGCAGTACTGTCTGAAGTCAGGGGGCCTGATTCCTCCAGCTCCATTTTTCTTTCTCAAGATTGCTTTGGCTATTCAGGATATTTTGTGTTTCCATAAAAATTTTGATTTTTTTTTGTTCTAGTTCTGTAAAAATTGCAATTGGTAATTTGATAGGGATCACATTGACTCAGATTGCCTTGGGTAGTATAGTAATTTTGACAATATTGATTTTTCCAATTTAAAAACATGGTATGTCTTTCCATCTTTTTTGGTCATCTTTGATTTCTTTCATCAACATGTTACAGTTTTTAAAGTCCAGATATTTTGCCTCCTTAGGTAGGTTTTTTCCTAGGTATTTTATTCTATTTGATGTTATGATAAATGGGCTTATTTCCTTAATTTCTCTTTCTGATCTTTCATTGTTAGTGTATAGAAATACAAGAGATTTCTGTGTATTAATTTTGTATCCTCCAACTTGACAGAATTCATGGATGATCTATAGTAGTTTTCTGATAGCATCCTTAGGATTTTCTATGTATAGTATCATATAATCTGCAAACAGTGGCAGGTCTACTTCATGTTTTCTAATTTGGATTCCTTTTATTTATTTTTCTTCTCTGACTACCATGGCTAGGACTTCCAAAAATATGTTGAATAAAAGTGGTGAGAGTAGACATTTTTTTTTTTTTTGTCTCTTTAGGGCTACACCCACCACATATGGGTTTCCAGGCTAGGGGTAGAATAACACAGCCACAGCAAGACAGGATCTGAACGTCATCTGTGACCTACACCGTGGCTCACAGCAATGCTGGATCCTTAACTCACTGAGCAGAGCCAGGGATCAAACCCATGTCCTCATGGATACTACTCAGGTTCTTTACCATTGAGCCACAGTGAGAACTCTGATGTCTTTTTCTTAACGTATTTTTCTGAAATACTTTCAGGTTTTCACCTTTGAGTATGATGCTAGCTGTGGGTTTGTAATATATAGCCTTTGCTATGTGGAGGTAAGTTCCATCTATGCCTACTTTCTGGAGAGTTTTTTTCTTTTTTGTCCCACCTTTATTTAATTATTCAAATGAATTTATCACATTTGTAGTTATATAATGATCATAACAATCCAATTTCACAGGGTTTCCATCCCATAACCCAAGCACATCTCCCCACTAGTATTTTTTTTGAGTTTTTTTGTGTCTATGTCCATTATTATTACTGTCCTGTAATTTTTTTCTGTTGTATCTGTTTCTGGGTGATGGCAACTTCATCAACTCTGCAAATTTTTAGAGTAGTTTCAGAAAGATAGATGTTAACTCTTCTCTAAATATTTGATAGAATTCACCTGTGAAGCCATCCGATCTTGGACTTTTGTTTGTTGGGAGTTTTGCAAACACAGATTCAATTTTAGTAACAATTTTGTAATTAGTTTGTTCATGTTTTCTATTCCTTTCTAGTTCAGTGTTGGGAGATTGTAACTTTCTAAGAATGTGTCCATTTTTCTAGGTTGTTATTTTATTGGCATGTAGTTGCCTGTACTAGTCTCTTACAGTCCTTTGTATTTCTGTAGTGTTAGTTATAATTTCTTTTTCATTTATAATTTAGTTGATTTGGGCCCTCTCCCTTTTTTTTTGCAGTTTTTTTTTCTTGATGAGTGTGGCTAAGGGTTTATAACTTTTGTGTATCTTTTCAAAGAACCTGCTTTTACTTTCCTCGATCTTTTCTATTGTTTTCTTAGTCTTTATCTCATTTATTTCTGCTCTGATCTTTACGATTTTTTTCCTTCTACTAACTTTGGGTTTTGTCTTTCTCTGGTTGCTTTAGGTGTAAGGTTAGGTTTCTTATTTGAGATTTTTCTTGCTTCCTGAGGTAAGACTGTATTGCTCTAAACCTCCCTCTTAGAACTGCATCCTCAGGTTTGGATGATGGTGTTTTCTTTGTCATTTGTCTCTAAGTATTTTTTTTTTATTTGCTCTTTGATTTCTTCAGTGATTCATTGATATTTTTAATAGCATATTGTTTATCCTCCATGTGTTTGTGTTTTTTGCAGTTCTTTTCTTGTAGTTGATTTCTAAAGTCATAGCATTTTTGTCAAAAAAGATGCTCAATATGATTTCAGTTTTCTTAAATTTAATGAGACTTGCTTTGTGGCCCAGTGTGATATATCCTAGGGAATCTTCCATGTGCACATGAAAAAAATGTATCTTCTGCTTTCAGATGAAATTCTCTATAAATAGCAATGAAGCCCATAAGTTCTGTTTCCTTATCAATTTCCATCTAGATGATCTGTCCATTGATGTAAATTGGGTGTTAAGTTACCCCCCTATTATTATGTTACTGTCAGTTTCTCCTTTTATGGCTGTTAGCATTTCCCTCATATATTGAGGTGCTTATATTATGGATCCATATATATTTACAATTGTGACATCTTCGATTGTCCCTTCATCATCATGTACTGTCTTCCTTTGTCTCTTGTAACAGTCTTTATTTTAAAGTCTACTTTGTCTGATAGGAATATTGCTACACAAGAGCTTTCTTTTGATTACCATTTGCATGGAGTGTCTTCTTCCATCCCCACACTTTCAGTTTGTATGTATCTCTAGATCTGAAGTGTGTCTTTTGTAGACAACATATATAAGGGTCTTGTTTTTATTTCTACTCAGCCAGTTTATGTCTTTTGATGGGAGTATGTAATCTGTTTACATTTAAGATAATTATTGATATGTATGTTCTTATTGTCGCTTTGTTAATTGTTTTGCATTTGTTTTGGTTGGTCTTTTTTTCTTCCTTTCCTCTTGTTCTCTTCTTTTGTGATTTGATGACTATCTTTAATATTGCATTTGGATTCCTTTTTATTTTGGTGTGTATATCTATTATAGATTTCTTTTGTTTGTGGTTAACATGAGGATTTTTTTAATGACTTTTATTTTTTCCATTATAGCTGGTTTACAGTGTTCTGTCAGTTTTCTACTGTACAGCAAAGTGAACCAGTCACACATACATATATACATTCTTTTTCTCACATTATCCTCCATCATGCTCCATCAGAGTGACTAGATGTAGTTCCCAGTTCTATACAGTAGGATCTCATTGCTTATCCTTTCCAAAGGCAATAGTTTACATCTATTAATGCCAAATTCCCAGTCTGTCCCACTCTTTCCCCCTCCCCCTTGGCAACCACAAGTCTGTTCTCCATGTTCATGATTTTCTTTTCTGTGCAAGGTTTCATTTGTGCCATATATTAGATTCCAGATATAGGCAATATCATATGGTATTTGTCTTTCTCTTTCTGACTTACTTCACGCAGTATGAGAGTCTCTGGTTCCATCCATATTGCTGCACATGGCATTATTTTGTTCTTTTATATGGCTGAGTAGTATTCCATTGTGTATATATACGCCACATCTTCTTAATCCATTCATCTGTCAATGGACATTTGGGTTGTTTCCATGTCTTGGCTATTGTAAATAGTGCTGCAATGAGCATGCAAGTGCATGTGTCTTTTTCTAGGAAAGTTTTGTCTGGATATATGCCCAAGAATGGGATTTCTGGGTCATATGTTTGTGTTTACCATGAAGTTTTGATATTGTATTCTATAAGTATCACAGTTGTTTTAAGTTGCTGAACTCTTAATTTCAAATGGATTGTAAATACTCCGAATTTGTATTCTCTTCCTCTCATAATTACTTGTCTTGGTATCATTTGAGTGTGGATGATTTCCTACCCTTACTGTATGTTTTTCCTTTACTGGTGAGCTTTCCCATTTCTTAAGTTTCTTTTTTCTAGTTGTGGCCTTTTCTTTTCTGCATAGAGAAGTTCCTTTAGCATTTGTTGTAAAGTTGGTGCTGAATACTTTTAACTTTTGCTTATATGTAAAGCTTTTGAGCTCTCCATCAAATCTGAATGAGAGCCTTTCTGGGTATTCTTAGCTGTAGATTTTTTATTTTTGTCACCCTAAATATATCATGTCACTTCCTTCCAACCTGCAGAGTTTCTGCTAAAAAATCTTCCTATAATCTCATGGTGATTGCTTTATATGTTGTTTGTTGCTTTCCTTTTGTCACTTCTATGTTTTTTTAATTTAAAAAATTTTATTGAAATAGAAATGATTTACAATATTATGTTAATGTCTGCTATAAAGCAAATTGATACAATTATATATGTACACATACTCATTCTTTTTCAGATTCTTTTCCCATATAGATTATCGCAGAATATTGAATAGTTTCCTGTGCTATATTGCAGATCTTCATTGACCATACACAACAGTGTCTGTTCCATGCACAACAGTGTGCATATGCCAGCCTCAAACACCCAATACCCTCTACCTTTCCTTGTTGCTTTATATTTGTTTATTTTCTTTAATTTTTGTAAGTTTGATTACTATGTGTCTCAGTAGGTTCCTTCCTGGCTCAGTACTGTATGGGACTCTGCATATCTTGGACTTGGGTGACTGATTCCTTTCCCATATTAGGGAATGTTTTGGCTATTATCTCTTTTAATATTTTCTCAGGCCCTTTCTATAATTCTTCTCTGGAATCTCTATCAGGAGAATGTTAGTGCATTTGACCTTGTCTGAGAAGTATCTTAAACTGTTCTTATTTCTTTTCATCATTTTTCTTTATTCTGTTCTGTGAGACTGATTTCCACTACTCTGTCTTTCAACCTACTGTTTCATTCTTCTGCCTTATTTGTTTCTGTTATTGATTGCTTCCAGTGTATTTTTATCTCAGTTATTACATTCTTCAATTGTGTTTGGTTGTACTTTATATTTTCTCTTTGCTAAAAACTCCTTGTAACTTCTTGTTCTGTACATTCATTCTTTTCTTGAGTTCTTAGATACTCTTTATAATCATTACTAGGAACTCATTCTCAAGTAGATTGCCTATCTCCACTTCACTTAGTTGTTATAAGGGGTTTTATCTTGTTTATTCATCTGGAACATATTCCTTTGCCATGCCATTTTTTAAAAAATTTGTATTTATATTTTTATATGTGTAGTATCATAGTTACATTTCTTGATCTTGATCATCACCCAAGGGCCAGGTACCAGCCAATACTAGTGTAGTACTGTAAGGTTCTAAATCATAGTTTCCTTGCTTCTGGTGGGTGAGGCTGGTCTGGAGTCTTGTTCAGGCTTTCTGGCAGGAGGGGCCAATGATGGGTAGAACTGGGTTTTGGCCCTCTAGAGGGCAGATCTAGAGGGCAGTATCAAGGGGTGTGTCTAGGGGTGGCTGTCAGCTGAGGAAGTCTTTAGGCAGCCTGTCTGATGATGAGTGGGGCTTTGTTCCTTCCATCTTGGTTGTTTGGCCTGAGGAATCCCAGCACTTGAACTTACAGGCTGTTGAGTGGGGCAAGGTCCTGGTGCTAAGGAGCCAAAACTGCTGCCTACAGTCAGAGTTCATGTAATTCCTTCCTGTCTCTGCCACCAGATTTTAAGAGCCCATGGAGAGACACAACTTCCCCCTATGCTGTCTCCCACTCCAGGACTAGAAAGTAGGTCTTGTTCAGGGTCCTATGTAGTCACTGCTTTTGTCCTGGGTCCTGATGCACATGGCATGTTGTGTGTATCTTCCAATAGTGGAGTCTCTGTTTCTCCTAGTTCTGTGAATCTCTAGCAATCAAGACTCACTGGCCTTTAAAGCTTAATGCTTTGGGGGCTCCTTCTCACAATATTAAACTCCTATACTGGAAAGCCTGGCATGGCTCAGAGCTCTCATTCCTACTGGAGAACATCTGCAATATAATTATTCTCCAGTTTGTGGTTCACACACCCAGGTGATATGGGATTTGATTAGGTGGCAGGTGAGCCCCTCCTACCATCTAGTGGTTTCTTCATTGTGTTTTTGGATGTGGAATATCTCTTTTTTTTGTAGATATTGTAGTCTTTTTTATTGGTGATAGTTCAACAATTATGATTTTGCTGTGCTTGTAAGAAGAAATGAGCTCAAGGTCCTTTTAGTCCACCATCTTTTCTGTAATTTAAACTTATTTTTGAATACAGTATGACCTGGAGATAGAATTTAGTTTTATTTTTCTATGAAAATTATACTAGCAAAATTTATTAAATACAGCTCATTATTTTTCAACTGCTTTGTAACACCATCATGGTAACCTATAAAAATTTATCTACAAGATATATATGTATTAATGTGCTTTAAGCCCTCTGTTCTTTTTTAAGTATTCCTTTGCTAATATTACATTGTTTTAATTACTATGATTTTAATAAGTGAAATTCTTGACAAAGAGAGACAATAGGTTTGTATTTCTTCAAAATTTCCCTATCCATTATTGAAGTTTTGCTCTTCCATGTACATTTTAGGATCAGCATGTGAAACTGAATGAAAAAAAAAAGTCTTTTGACTTTTTTTTTAAATGAAAGTTGGAATGTTTATTTCAGGTTCTCTCTTGGGTTTGTGTGTGTGTGTGTGTTTTCTTTTTTGCCACATAGGCAGTATGTGGGAATTCCTGGGCCAGGGATTGAACCTACACCACACAGCAGCAACCAGGCCACAGTGGTGCGAATGCAGGAGGCTCAACCTACTAGGCCATCAGAGAACTCCCTCTTTTGACATTTTGAATTACATTAATCTTATAGAAACTTTGGGACAAATTTCCATAGATATGGAAATAAATTTTTTCAAATTTATGGTCATTAATATGGTCATTTATGGTCATTAATATTTTGTAATATTTTCCATTAGGATCTTATGCATACTTTTTAAAAATTATAGTTGATTTACAATGTGCCAATTTCTGCTTTACAGCAAAGTGACTCAGTTATAAGTATATATACATTCATTTTTATATTATTTTCTACCATGGTCTATCCCAGGAGATTAGATATATTTCCCTGTGCTATATAGTAGGACCTTTTTTATATTAATCCATTCTAAATGTAATAATTTGCATCTACTCACCACAAACTCCCATTCCATCCCACCCTTCCCCCTACCTCTCGTCAACCACAATTCTGTTCTCCATGTCTGTGAGTCTGTTTCTGTTTTTTGGAGATAGGTTCATTTCTGCCATATTTTAGATTCCAGATATAAGTGATATCACATGATATTTATCTTTCTTTTTCTGACTTCATTTAGTATGATAATCTCTAGTTGCATGCATGTTGCTGTAAATGGCATTATTGTGTTCTTTTATGGCTGAGTAGTGTCCCATTGTAAATATGTACCACATCTATTTAATCAATTCATCTGTCAATGTGAATAGTGCTTCTATGAACATAGGGGTGCATGTATCTTTATGAATTATAGTTTTGTCTGTATATATGCCCAGGAGTGGGATTGCTGGATCATGTGGTAATTCTACTTATAGTTTTCTGAGGACCCTTGATACTATTTTCCATAGCGATTTTACCAAATTACATTCTCACCAACAGGGTCAGAGAGTTCTTTTTATTCTACACCCTCTTTGGCATTTATTATCTGTAGACTTATTAATGATGGCCATTGTCATTTTAGTTTTGATTTGTATTTCTCTATAATTAGAAATATTGAGCAACTTTTCATGTGGCTGTTGACCATCTATATGTCTTCTTTGGAGAATGTCTATTTAGATCTTTGCCTATTTTTTTAATTGGGTTGTTTGTTTTTGTAGTTGTTGAATGGTATGAGTTGTTTATATATTTTGGAGATGAATCCCTAGTTGGTTGTATCATTTGCAACTATTTTCTCCATTCTGTAGGTTGTCTTTATGGTTTCTTTTGCTATGTAAAAGCTTGTAAGTTTGATTAGGTCCCAATTAGGTGGAAATGGGACAGACCTTAGAAAACTTTGATATGATTTATGTCAGAGAATATTTTGCCTATATTCTCTTCTAAGAGTTTTATGGTGTCATGTCTTATGTTTACATCTTTAAGCCTTTTTGAGTTAATATGTGTGCATAGTGTGAGGTTGTGTTCTAATTTCACTGATTTACATGCAGCTGTCCACTTTAGTTTCCCCAGCAGCACTTGCTGAAGAGACAGTCTTTTTTTCCATTTTATATTCTTTTCTCCTTTATTGGACATTAATTTAACATAGGTGTCTGGGTTTACTTCTGGACTCTCTATTCTGTTCCATTGATCTGTAAATCTGTTTTCTACCAGTACCACACTGTCTTGATTACTGTAGTTTTGTAATATTGGGCTTCATTTCCAAAAATATAAAAATAGCTCATATAACTCAATATCAAAAAAATTGAAAAATGGCACCAAAAAATCAAATACCAAAGGAATAAACCAATACTATCTTGAATAATAGTGGTGAGAGGGGGCATTCTTTTCCTGTTCCAGATCTTAGTGAGAAGGCTTTCAGCTTTTCTCTGTTGAGTATTAAATTGTCAGTGGGTTTGTCATAAATGGCTTTTATTATGTTGAGATATGTTCCCTCTATAACCACTTTGGTAAGAGTTTTTACCCTGAATGGATGTTGAATTTTACCAAATGCTTTTTCTTTAACTGAGATGATCATGTGGTTTTTGTCCTTTTCTTGCTAATATGGTGTGCCACGTTGATTAATTTGCATATGTTGAACCATCTTTCTGAACTTTGGATGATTCAAAGCTCATGTGTGTGATCTTTTTAATGTATTATTGAATTAAGTTTGCTAATGCTTTGTTGAGGATTTTTGCATTTAAATTTATTGGTCTGCGATTTTCTCTTTTGGTAGTATCTTTGTCTGGTTTTGTTAATAGGATGATGGTGACTTTATAGAATGACTTTGGGAATGTTCCCTCTTCTTCAAACTTTTGGAAGAGTTTGAGTAGGAGTGGTATATGTTCTTCTTTTGTACATTTGGTAGAATTCACCTGTAAATCTACCCAGTACTGGAATTTTGTTTGTAGGGAGGTTTTTTGTTAGTTTTTGTTTTTCACATTCTATTTCACTTCTAAAGATAAGTCTGTTCAAGTTATCTATTGTTGATTCAGTTTTGGTGTGCTGTATGTCTCTGGAAAGTTGTCTATTTCTTTAAGTTTCCAGATTTTTTGGCATATAATTGTTCATAGTATTCTCTTATGTTTTTTTTGTTTGTTTGTTGTGTTTTTGTATTGCGGTGGTATCAGTTGAGTTTCCTCCTTTTTAATTTCCTGTTTTGGATGCTTCTATTTTATGTGCATATATGTTGATAAGTATAATATCCTCTTCTTGAATTGATACTTTTATCATCATTTATTGCTAGCTTAACAAAGTATTACTTAAGCATATGTCTTAAGTCATTATAGAATTTAGGGAAACTATTTTACCTTATTTTTGATGATGTTATTTTTCCACCAAAAAAAACCCTGTTTTGTTTACCTAAAACAAAACATCAGCATGTATCCTATATATTAAGGATATTGTTCTGTAAAACTGAAACATATATACCAAGTTATAATGTAAAAATACAAGGCTCCTTAATGTGGGTTACAGTTAAGTTTGAAGACATTATTTTAAGATTTGTTTTTCTGTGAAAATATGTAGATGTACTCTTACTGATCTTGTATGTCTAAATAAGCTTTATTTCATTTTGAATAACATTTTAGTCAGTTACAGAATTATATATTTCCTTAGCATTTTGGAAGTATTTCTAATGTTGCCAGTGAGAAGTCTGCTTAAATTCAGTTATTCTTCCTCTACATGAACTGACTATTCCTTCTAGTAGCATTTTAAGGTTCTTCCCTTTTTTATGATTCTCTGAAGTTTTACTTTGATGGCTGACTTAATTTAGTTATTCTGTTTAGCACTCAGAATGCATTTTCAATCTAAGGATCTATTTCTTTCATTTCTAGTAAACATCATTGTCACTTTGAATGTCAACTTTCTGGTTCTTCCCTCTCTTCTCTGCCATTTGTTAACCTCTACTAGCTATAATCATGTTGAATCTACCAACTTACCTTCCAAGTTTCGCAAGGGCTCTCTGTTTTGGGTTATTTTTCTCTAATTTACATATAAATGAATTAATTAGCATCCCATTTGTTCATTTGCACTTTGATTAGTCCAATATAAACTTTATAAATTGGGATTTCTTTTAATTTTATTATGACTGTTTTTCATTTCTAAGATTTTTTAGTTTTTTTATTTTAATTATTTTGACATATAATTAAGATCTCTAACTGCATTATTTCTTGTACTTTTTATAGCCATGTATTCGTTTTCCTCTCTGAAGTCCTCAAAAAATTACACAAATCTCCTTCTAATTGTTTTTGTTTTTATTCATCTGCTGAATTATGGGTTTTGTTTAGCTTTTTAAAAATCCATCTATTGTGGAATTTGAATTTGCAGGCTCTCCTTAAGTAAATTACTTATTTTTAACCCCTCTTCTAGCACTTGTTCCTTTTAGTTGGGTGGGTCAGTTGCCTTCACTGGGCTTCTGGGCCATAATATGTAGCCAAGTCTTTCATATTTCATTTGGGATTTTGCTCCATAGGGCATATGAGAACTTAGAGAGCCATCAATCTGAAAAAAACTGATGTGAATGTTGGCCACAGGATTATTTCTATAGTCTCTAGGGTAAAAATTTCACACATGAAATCAACCCATGTTGGAGATGGCACAGCTTTATTTTCTTTGGGGTAGCCGCACCCCTGCTCCTGGTTTATTCAAGATTTAAACCTGCTCCTGTTCCTCTAAGGGTCCATATTCTAGGGGCTAAGAAGTCTAATGTTTCAGTCATTCTAACAGCTTTGTATTTCTTTCCTATTTATTATTCAAAGAAAATCTTGTTTTTTGAAATAAGCATTTTCTCATTTTTTATTTTTAAAATAAATCACTGTTACGTTTTTAAAGCCAAAGATAACATCAGTGTGTGAGTTTTTACTATCATCTTGGCCAAGGGCTTGGCTCTTCATATATGAAAAGTGAAACATGGTATTTTACTTTTTCCATACTTTTAATTCCTAGAGGTTACAAAGTAGATATTTTCACCTTTATTTGTCCACATCTAATAATACATGGCATGCTGTGAGCATGTAATACACATTTAATTGTATTTGGTGGCTCTTTTCATCTGATCTTTTTAAACCTCAGAGCAGGAAAAAAAAAAGATTCTACATGGATTTAAAAGATAAAAGAGAGAGCCTTCATCCTATCCTTTCCCCATATTCAGATATATAAAGGATCTAACCCTAAATCTGATTGGTAAAACTATTTAGAGCGCTCTAATATCTTTAAATAATCATATATCCTTAAATTTATATTGTGGTAACTAGTGAAAAATGTAACAGAATGAAATGTGTTATTCCAGATTTACCAAAATGTAATTCCAAGAGGCTTCTTGATTAAGATGTCAGAGGAAAAGGCTGAGTTCACCTCTTCCCACAGACACACCAAAAGTACAAAATACATGTTGAAAAATTATTTCTGAGAATAATCTGAATAGTAATAAAACAGATTTTATATAACCAAGGATATAAATAAAAGGCTACATCAAGACAAGAAAAGGAGCAGAATCATGGTCTACCCAGAACCCACACAGCCAGTTCGGTGATGCACAAGCAGGATGGATAGCACAACTGCAGCATTGCCACCTAGGAACAAGGGCTCTGAGCAACACATCACACTCTACAGCCCAGGGCATTTGCATTGGAAAGATGAGCCTCCATAACATCTGGCTTTGAAAAATCAGTGAGGCTTATATCAGAGAGCCACAGGGCTGTTGGAACCAAGGCTGATTTTGAAAAGCGTATGTACCAACTCACTCATTACAAGTTACAAGGCAAAGGCAGCAGTTTGATGATCACCTGGATCATACAATAAGGAGATTCATTGACTGATTTTAGGGCATGTGCCTGAGTGTCAGGGATCTGTTGGAACATTATCCAGGTACAGAAGTGATGAAAGGTACCGTGTTTTTAAACTCTTCTGCTACTTAGCTGGCCTGGTGCTGGCAGGCCTCATTTCTGTCAATCTCCATCAGCCCAGCTAATACTGAGCATGTTGCACCAGTGTTCCCAAGGACCTACCTTACCCAAACCAGCAAGTACACTAGTCTGAAAACAGTTTCTCTCCAAAGCAGCTCTTGCTCTGAGGGGCCATCCCACCTTGTGGGTGTCCTCAGCTGGCAACTACATCTCTCCAAAAAAACTCCCAATTTGGGGATCCATCTCCACCTATTAGAATGTCCACAGCAGTTGTAGTCAGAGCGTGGATCCTGGGGGCCAACTTCAGCTCTAGTGCACCTGTAACAGTCACAGCCCAACCAAATTAGGAAAACACCCACAGCACCAAGAGCACCTGACTCTGGTGACATAGGCATAGTGCTTCCAGGCCCAACAAGATACTTTGTACAAAAAGACATTCTTTCAAGACCAAGAGATCTAGCTGATATACTTAAATCCTAGAAACAAATACAGAGAGTTATGCATAATGAGATGACAAAGGAATATATTTCAAATTAAAAAAAATTTCAGAATAGAAACTAAATAAAACAATCAAGTTACCTGATAAAAACTCAAACAAATAGTTAAATAAGCTCACCAAATGTGGGAGACAAATGAATGGACTCAGTGAGCATGTCAACAAAAAGTGAGAAAATATAAAAAATAACCAACTAGAACCAGAGAATAAAATCACCAAAGTTAAAAATACACTAGAGGAAATGAACAGCAGATTAGAGGATGCAGAAAAGATCAGCTATCTGGAAGGCATGAAAGTGGAAACCACCCAACTGGAACAGCAAAAAAAAAATAATAATAATTCTATAAATTATTATAGTTTTAGACCTCTGAAATAATACCAAGCAAACTAAGATTTGTACTATAGAGGTCTCAGAAGGATGAGAGATAGATAATAAAGGGATAGAAAATCCTTTGGAAGAAATAATGACGAAAAACTTCCCGCAAATGGCAGAGGAAACAAGCATCCACATCTAGGAAGCACAGAGTCCCACAGCAAGACATGTTATAATTAAAATGTCAAAAGTTAGAGTCTTAGCAAGAGGAAAAAGAAAGAATTACATATAAGAAATATATTTTTAAATCCTAATGGTAAAAGCCAACATGTAGTAAAGGTAGTGGGTGAACTACCTATAAAGCTAGTATGAAGGTTAAAAGGAAAATTCAGTAAAATTCCCTACATCTAAAATAATTAGATAGCAATACACAAATAAAAACGATGTAAAATGTGACACCAAATACACAAATTGTGAAAGGGGGCAGTAAAAATATAGTACTTTCAGAAGGTGCTAAAATGCATGCAACTGTCAACTTAAATAAAATCTATATATGTAGGTTGTTATACATGAACCTCACGGTAACCACAAACCAAAAATCTAAAACACAAAAGATTATAAACATAACACTAAAGAAAGTCAACAAATTGCAAAGGAAGAGAAAAAAAGAGAACAGAAAATAACTGCAACCAACAATAAATTATTAACAAAATGGCAGTAAGTGATCAATAATCACTTTAAATATAAATGGACTAAATACTTCAGAAAAGACAGGGTGGCTGAATGGATAAAGAAACAAAATTCATAAATATGTTGTCTACTAGAGACTCATTTCACATCTGAAGACACAGACTGAAAATGAAGGGATGGGAAAAGATATTCCAATACAAAAAAATAAAGTTGGGGTAGCAATGTTTGTGTCAGACAAAACAGACTTTTAAACAAAGACTTACAAGGGACAAAGATGGGCATTACATAATGATAAAATAATTAATTAAACAAGGGGATGTAATATTTGTAACTATCTATGCATCCAACATAGCAACAAAATGTATAAAGCAAAGAATAAGATACAAGAAAAGACAGTAACATAGCAGTAATAGGTAACTTTAGCACAACCACTTGTATACAATTGATAGATCATCCAAATAGAAAATCAATAAAGAAACATTGATTTAAATGATATAGTAGACCAGATGGACCTAATACATGACTAGAGAACATTTCACCCCCAAATAGCAGAATATACATTTTCAAGTGTATGTTGAATAATCTCCAGGATAGATCACATATTAGGCCACTCAAGTCAGAGTGGCCCTCATCAAATGTCTACAAATATTAAATGCTTGAAAGGGTATGAATAAAAGGGATTCCTCCTACACTGTTAGTGGGAATGTCACTATGGAAAACAGTGTGGAGGTTCCTTAAAAACTGCAGAGTTAACACATGACCCAGCATTCCCACTCATGGACATACATCTTGGGGAAATAAGCAACAACAAAACCTTCTAATTTGTAAAGATACATGTACCCCAGTGCCCACAGAAACACTGTTTACAATAGTCAAGACATGAAAGCAACCTAAATGTCCACTGGTCCATTGACAGATGAATGGACACAGATGTGGTATATATCTTTATAAACACATATATGTATGTACACACGATGTAATAGTATTTAGCCATAAAAAATGAAATAATTAAAATAATGCCATTTGTAGCAACATGGATGTACCTAAATATTCTCACACTTGAGTGAAATAAGCCAAAGAAAGACAAATACATGATTTCACTTATATGTGGAATCTAAAAACAATATAAATGAATCTATTTACCATAAACAGGAACATACTCAGAGACATGGAAATAAAACTAAATATTACTAAAGGGAAAATGGGTGGGGGTGAGATAAATTAGGAGTATGGTATTAACAGTTTCACCCTACTATATATAAAATAGATAAACAACAAGGATACTGTACAGCACAGGGGAAACTATTCATTATCTTGCAACAGCCCACAATGGAAAATAATCAGAAAAATTATATATGTATATATAATTATATATATGCATATATATAACTAAATAACTATGCTGTAGGCCTGAAACTAACACAATATTGTAAATCAATTATAATTCCATAAATAAAAGAACAGAGAACCTGAATAAACATTTTCCAAAGACATCCAGATAGCCAACAAACACATGAAAAGGTGCTCAATATCACTAATCCTCAGGGAAATGCAAGTCAAAACCCCAAGGAGATATCACCTCATAACTGTCAGAATGACTGTTATCATAAACACAAAAATAAGTGTTGCCAACTTGAACACTGTTGGCGGGGGGTGGGGGGATTGGTATAGCCGCTATGGTAAAGAAGAGTATGGAGATTCCTTGAAAAATTAAAGGTAGAACTACCATATGATTTAGCAGTTCCACTCCTAGGTAGCTATCCCAAGAAGACAAAACAAAATGATATAAAAGATATATGTACTTCCATGTTCATTGGAACATTATTCATAATAGCCAAGAAAATGAAGTACCCTAAGTGTCCATAGATAGATGAATGAAGACGTGATTTTAAACACACACAAAGATACACAGAGTGTACCTTACAACACTGTTTTCCTTTTGTCTACTAAATAAAATCAAACCCCCTTATCTTGAATATTAGTACACCAGTGTTCACTGTACCATTTTCACACTAACCAAAAGGTAGAAATAACTTGTGTGTCCATAAAGAGATGAATGGATGAATAAAATGTGGTATATATACATATGACAGAATACTATCCAGCTGTAAAAAGTGGAATGAACTTCTGATACACCCTATAATATGGATAAACCTTCAAAACATTATGCTAAGTGAAATATGCTATACACAATAAAATATGGTATGAGTCCACTTATATGAAATAGATACAATATCCAAATTCATAGAGAAAGAAAATAGATGAATGGTTGCCAGAGAATAAAGGTAGGGGAAATGGGAAGTAATTGCTTAAACAAGGTTTTTGTTTAAGGAGATAAAAATGTTTGGAAATAGTAGTGAGTAGTGATGGTTGCCCAATATTGTGAATGTAATTGTTGTCACTGAATCATACTACTAAAATGTTTTATATGTATATTTTATCTATGTTTTAACTAATTTTAAAAACATACCAAAAACTATTGAACTGTACAATTGAATTGTATAGTATATAAATTACATCTTAAACTATTTTTTGTGACACTTCTTATCTTAGCAAACAAAACCTTTAATATTGGACTCCTCTCTAGGACTTTGGCCTCATCTCACATCAATTCATGCCATACAACCCATGTTCTAATTATACCAAATGATGTGTTACTCTTTGTTTATGGTGTGTTCTTCATGTCTTTATACCTAAAATTTTTTGAGCCTTTGGTCTAGAAGAGTAGTTTGCAATCTCTTTGACCCAAGGACTATTACACTCTTAAAAAGTATTGAAGACTCCAACGAAATGTTTGTATATGTGAGTTATGTCAACAGCTATCACTATATTAGAAATTTAAACTGAAGTATTTATTTTAAATATGTATTAATATCCTTTAGAAAACAAAAATGATTGCACATTTATAAAACTATAAATTTTTTCAATGAGAAGACAGCACTGTTTTTATCATTTTATAAGTTCGTTTCATGTCTGGACTGTAAGAACACAGCTAGATTCTCACATCTACTTCATCATATATGCTGTGTTGTTTTAGTTGAAATTTGTGAAGAATATATAGCTTTACTTGGATATGGAGTTGGAAAAGGGAGGAATGTTTTTAATAGCCTTTTCAGATAATTCTAAATATGCTTTTATACTACAGCAACATGACAAGTGGTAGTTACTTAAAGGTTAGCTTCATTGTGGAATCAGAAACAATAGTGATGAACTTTTCATACTCTATTAAAATTCATTGATCTAGCTTAGACTCTGGATGGATCATTTACCAAGCATGATTTTTGTCACATCAATTGGAAATGTTGGTTCCCTGAGTCATACATATCTTCCAAATGTTGACAATTTCTGTGTGCAACACCCCCCAAATCACACTACTGTAACATCACTACCCATGTCATCAGAAAAGCCTTTAAGTACTGGGAAAATTTTAAGCTTACTGTGGTGAATACAACTCTTCTAAAAATTTATTTTTTACTAGAAAGCTTAATTTTTTAAAAATTACTTGCAACAAATATTGTAGATCATTTTCTTTATAATAGCAGACTCATATTCATTCTACCACACACCCAGGTTTGAATAACCATAGTTTGCCTTGTCCTCATTATTTCAAGTAAAAAATGATGTTCCTTAAAATAAGCATGAACTCAAATAATGACAGAAATCTGTGGTTTCCTTCTGGCAACCATTGTACTTCAGAATGCAACAGAACTGCTTTATATGTATTTAATCACACAGAGTATTAAGGAGATGTGTACTAAAGGATCAAGATTTAATAATTTATTTTTACTCATTCTTCAAGGACATTCTCAAATGAAACAGGATCTCTCTCTCTCTCGTTTTTCCTGCTATTAAGTGGTAATATAAAATACAACTACTACTGGCACTGCTTGGTGGCACTGTCTCAATAGTGCTAAGGTACCAGCAATTTAGCCACAATGGCTTTTGCACAATTGATGCAAATGTCAACACAGCAAAAAAGGCAAGTATCTAGCACTATTGTTAAAATAGTTTTGATCTCTAGACTCCTTGAACACGTATCAGGATGCTCAGGAACCAGACTTGGGGACCACAGGTATAGAATTCTTCCTCTTCTCCTTCTCCACTTCACTCATTAGACACCTGTTGACCCTTTAAATTTCCTTAAATTCTTCTTAAACTGTGGCTTCTAAAGGTCTATGGACTCATAGTCATCTTTATACCTAGGGTGCCTGACAAAGAATCTGGAGCAGAGAAAATGAATTAATAAGTTAACAGGTTATGGCTGCAATGTGAGCACTTCCAACTCTGAATTATAGCAGTCTAGAAAATCAGAGGACCAAAGAGCATTGCAATGTAAATGTCATAGAGATATACCCAAAGAACCAACAAATCATCAATATGTCTGAGCTCTATGATCAGTACAGTTATAGTGGCATTTTCATACACATGCCAAAGGGGCATGTGCTGGGATATACAAATTGGTATGAAATTATCAACAAGTATGATAATCTACAGAGTAAGGGAACAGGAATATGTATTTACATACACTTGAACTGACTTGGAAAGACTGAGTCGGATTTGATTATGGAAAAAGGATTGTGAAGGATATTAAATACTGAGAGAACAAAATAAACAGTGGCATGCCTCACATAGGATTGCAATGATAATATGAAGCTTGATGTAAAGTATCTATTTTCCTTATGAGTGAACATATGAGTAGATAGTGGATCTCACTGAGTATCTGGTAAATATATATTAATGTAAATTGACTTTTTTTACATACTAGTCATAAACTAAATTATAAAATTATTGAAGACAAAATTGTGGGAAAATAGGCCTTTTAATAAACAACTGATGAAAATGTAAATTTATGTGGTTGTCTTGGAAAGAAACTTGACCAGTTATAAAAACTTAACAGATTGATTTTGTAATTCTATTTCTAGGATGCTATGCTAAAGAACTACTTATATGTGTAAAAAAAACATTTATATGCAGAAATGTTCATTGCGACATGGTAGGTAAACACCAAACACAACCTAAATAATTATCAAGAAGAAACTGGTTAAATAGTATATCCTTAGTAGAGGATGTATACAGACTTTCAAATCCTTAGTAGAGGATCTATACAGACTTTCAAAACATAGAGCCTTATGTATTGAAAAAAAAGCTTTTTAAGATATAGAATAAGTGAAAAAAGGTGAATATTGCATATACAATCATTCCATTTTTGTAATTACAAATGATACACAAACATAAAACTGTGGAGGCATAACAGTGGTCACTTATGAGTAAGCGAATTGAATTGATGTTGCAGTGATAAGGCAGAAGCTTCATTTTAAAATCCATATTACTTGAACAGTTTACAATAAATGCATGTATTATTTTGCAATTTAAAAAGTAATGAAAAAGACTGACCCCAGTATAGTGAAATTGGAAAAGAGAGGAATATATGGAAATCATATAAAGGGGAGAGAGATGTTGAATGAGGCATATGAAGCTAATCTCTGTAAAAGTTGGATGACAGGAAAGATGTTTGTCTAAATTATATAGATAATTCACACAATACTATGTTCTATAAAATATAAAAAATATTAGATCATTTTAATATATATAACACATGTATATATTATCCATACACACACAAAATAACCTCTGATGTTTGAGAAAATAAAATTCACCAAATATAATTAAGTTGATATTCTTAAAAATATAATTTCAGCCACTGGAAGAAAATAAGATTAGTAAATTTTATACTGAAAAATTATTTTCCATGAATTTTAATACTTATTTATAAGAAACATTATAAAGAAATATATTGAAAGTTCCATGATTAGAAGCTAATGGTCATAATATAGATGCTATACATGCTCACAGACAATTGCTTCTTTTACTTTTGGGGCTTTGGATGATATAGTTGCACTCATTCTTGAATATAAACTCTAGGAAAATATAATTGCTACATGCAATTCCCATTCTAATTTCTCTACTAATCCAAATAATACTCTTTTCCACAAAACTATTTAAATATAAATTTTTGTACTTACTTTCAACAATGACTTGTCTGTCTTCCCAGTTATCTTTAATAAGTTGTATATTTCCAAAATGCGCATCACTGTAAAAGATTCGGTTGGTACCTTTTCTTCTTTGATTATAGTCAAAAGCCAAGGCTATCACATTCTTAAAATAACGTGGATTTTCATATGGCCTTATTGGTGAATTTAAATTGGTTTCATCAGAAAGATGTATACTTTTTAATATGGTTCTCCCTGAATACAGCAAATAGCCTTCATGCCTTAAGCAAGTAACTCCATCCTCTGCCAAATATCCATGGGCACAAGCACAAGTTCTCCAGGAATTTCCTCGATAGAGACAGAGTTGCTGACATCCCCCATTGTCCTTGGCACAAACATTTGTCCCTAAGAATAATAATAAAGATACACACACATTTGTGTTTTTTCTTTTGTTTTTCAGGTAGTTTTTTCTTCTAAAATATTTTTAAAATAATGTTGAAAATTCTAGTTTTTTATCCTTAATTTTTAGACTGGTCAGTAAAAATTTAACCACTATAAACTACTGATTTTTAAAAGATCACTCCAGTTTAAAACCTTGGATTTCTTATTTCAGATATAACATTCTTCTTCTTCCCCAACTTTCAAATAGAAGCATTAAGAATTTCCTTTAATCAGCCAGTTAATTGCATAACTCTATTTTGAAACTTGATACTGAGATTACAATAAGTTTTATATACTGTAATCTTTAGTACAGGTAACTGACTCACTCAAAACATGAACTGAATTCACCAAAACAATTACATGCACTACTTTAAAGTCTGTGTCTATGAAGTATATAAGGTATCAAAGAAATGTATGGTTCCAATGTGCCTAACATCCTAAGTTTATTGGGCATATATTTTTAATCCTAGTTTTGAATTAATGTATAATATGGTATTAAGAGTTCTATATCAGACTAATTCTCTTCTATGAAGCCATCATCTCCAAAAATATTATACCTTCCTTTGATGTCAAGAAAATTAATTAAAATTTAATGAACATTTAAAATAAACATTATAATAGTGGAAGTGATATTTTAAAAAATATCCTAGTCACTGTCATATTAGTTTCAAAACACATAATTTAAAGAAATGATGACTCAACATAATTCACACTAATAGCAAACTTCTGGAGCCATACTCTATATATTAAAATATAATTCCAAAACAACATTCCAGCTGATTTTTATTCTATTATCCTAATTATGCTTTGCAGTCTTCATTAAATATGTATATTTATAAAGTGTTTCTATATTAGTTAGCTTAAACATATACTGAAAATCTGCCAAGTATATTGCATGTCCATATATATGCACTGTCCTGGGCAAAAATATACATGTATGAACTATTATGGATTCATTTCATTAGGCTACTATATGATCTTTTTAGGAAATTTAGATGTAAAAATAGGGTCTTGAGATTTGGACTCACAAGAATTAATCCATAACAAGTTTAATAAATAAATGTAAAAAAAAAACCCATACAAGTCATTTATCATATTAGAGTGCTGACCTTTCTCTCTCACTCGGTTAAAGATTTTAACCTCCTTCAGATTGACTCCAAGACCCGTTCTCATGGTTATGGTTTCCGTGGCATCATTCTTGTGGCCCCTTCTGATGGACCCATTGGCATGTGCTCTGCCAAGAAGTTGAACATACACGATCAACAATCTTTAATTCAAGTCAAGCTAGTTATTTAAGGTGAAGATTACAGATGTCCCAGTAGAAGGGAAAGAAACCAACATTAGTCTGTGACATTGAAAAGGTTGATCCTGGAATAGGAAGAAAAACTGCCTTTTTCTGGGGAAATAACATGGTTTTGTGAGATCCTTTTTGTGACCTTGCTAAGGAATGGCTAATCCTATAAGGGTAAATCATCTAGGGCTAAAATAACATTTTGAGACTCAAATACTTATGAAAAAATAAATTACCTGTCAGACCAGTAGATGTAAGCCCCAAAGACTGCAACTGAAAACATATCCACATTGCTCCCTGACAGCACCATCTCACGATTCCCACCAGTCTCAAGGTCAATTCTTTCTATCTTGTCTGTACGAGCATCACACCAGTACAATTTATTTTCCTAAGATCAATTAAAAAGTAATATTACAAGATGTTTTGTGTTTTATAAAGAAAATAAGACAATGCTACAAGTGGACTAACATAAGTTGGCAGTTAACACACATTAAATACTTAAAAGAAATCGAACAGACCTCATAGTCAATGGAGATGCCATTGGGCCATGCTATTCCCATGCTTACGAGGACAACCTTTTCTGAGCCATCTAAGCGAGCCTTTCCAATGCAGGGCATCTGTCCCCATTCAGTCCAGAACAAGTAGCTGAAATTAAATTGTTGGCTTCTATTAATATGCAGATAAACACAAAAGTGCATAAAAATAATAATTACAGCAATAATGTACTAACAATGAAAATAATCTTATAAACATTAATATACATGTGTGTATATAATAAATTTTTATTATACAAAAATATTTAACCATTCATAGAAATCATGAGGAAGAATTTCCAAAATAACTTTGGTACAGGCCACTCGCTGTCTGAAATGCTTTTTAGCAACTTGCTTTCTTAATTTGTTCCTGTGTATTGTATCTCACACATCATTTCCTTCAAGAAGCCTTCTGTGTTCTCTCTGATTATTGCACCTTGTACTTTTCTTCATAGCATGAATTAGAGTGGCAAATTTCTATTTGTATTTGTCTACAATGTTACTGTTTATTAATATTTTTTGCTGCCACTAGGCTTTAGAATAAATGAGGGAGTAATCTTTTTTCTTGTTTACTATTATAATAAGCAGTAGGTAATTAGAAAATTGTAAAAATAAAAATATTTAAAATCAAATTGTATATAAATTTAAATTTATTTAAATAATGAATGTGTCATAAGTTTTGATTTTGTCCACTTAAATTGATAAATGTAACTATTCTAATTTGAATTTTATAAATTATTTTGTGACTCCATCTTAAAACCTGAATTCATACAAAGCAGATGTTCTTATTTTAATAATCTTATAATACAATGTAATATAGAAGGACTGTGGAAGAAATAAAATATGGAAAGAAAATCCAAAATATGCTGAAGTAAAATAAGATGTCAAAAAAAATGTTAAAAAACAAAAGGTACATAATCCATGCTTTTATTCACTAATTAAGTCAACAAATATTATAATTATATTACAAATTCATGCTTTCAGATGAATTAGATCTATTCTTTTGAAGCTATGCCCACTGAAGTTTTTATTCAGTCTGATAATAGCAATGACTAAAGTTTAGAAAAATATGGAAATGATTCATTTAGGCAAAAATGGGTGTGTATTCTGTGCATATTTGAGTAAATATATAAAAACTATTGTGTATAAAAGAAAGTGAGATTTGTATGGGAAAACCAAAGAAGACCTACATTCATATTTTGTATTATCCATGAAAAATGATACTAAACTACCTAAAAAAATATATATATATTTCCTTTATGCATATTGTTTTGATTTATTTTAAAAGTTGATTTTTTTCTTCCTGAAAATGCTGTATAAATAAATGTGTTAAACTTTTACAACCAGACAAACATGAGGTGTGGCTAGAATCCCAAGTATATTAATCCTGAAGAAACTTGCATTCATATTTACAAGCTCTATAAATCAGAAAGGGAAACTTTATAGCAAGAAATCCAACTAATAATTTATTAGTAAGATCTAGGTTAAAGGAGGCATGGAATATCTATACTTGTATTAAAATTATGATTTTTAAATCTTTAAGTTATATTTAAAAGTTATTAGAAATAAGGAGTTCCCACTGTGGCACGGTGAGTTAAGGATCCAACATCTCTGCAGTAGCTTGGGTCACTGATGAGGCATAGGTTCTATCCCCTGGCTGGTTTAAGGATCTGGCATTGCCTATGCCATAGCTACAAATCAGATTCGATCCCTGGCCTAGGAACTTCCCATTTGCCACAGGTACAGCCAAAATTTTTTTAAAATTATTAAAAATATTTTAACTGAAAGGTAAAATCAGTTGCTTCATTGAACATTTTAGGGAGAAGTTTTAGCATTACTAATGCTTGTTTTTTGTTTGTTTCTTTTGCAGAGTCTGCAGCATGCAGAAGTTACTGGGTCAGGGATTAAACCACCACCACAGTAGTGACCCGAGCCACAACAGTGACAATGATGGGTCCTTAACCTCTAGGTCACCAGGAAACCTCACTAATGTTCTTAATATGACTAGTCAGGGGATGTAATACTGTGAATGAGGCATTTGGGGAGCCAAAATAGACATGTGCTTATTTTTTCAACCTGATTCTTGTAATCTACTTTTAACATAATCCACAGTTCAGATCTGAAAGGAAAATGTGTATAATATACATTTTATTTAATAGTAATCTGCTTTCAAATGTACTAAATGAGTAATAAACATATTGGGTGTGTAGGTCAAATGAGTCATTTAATACATTTAGTTCTCACAACTTTGGATGCTACAGTTCAGGAAATTAATAATCCATACTCACATGGCTGAAAAGGGGGATGCACTCCAGCTTTCCTGACCCAGACCTGTATCATCTCTATGTTGTCTCACCAAATAGAAATATAATGCCACAGTATAATATTCTTATATCAAATGTTATTTTACTAGGGTAAAAAGGGTACTAGGGTATAAAGAGTATAACAAAGATCTCCATACTTAAAAACACAAAATGGAACATGAAAAAATGTCTTAGCGTTGAGAAAAAGTCTCTTTTTCCCCCCAAGTAGTTTCTATTCATTTTAAATGTGCAATATTTCCATGCAGGAGGCTTGGATGAATGGCAAAAAAATTAGGAATTAAAAAAATATTCAAAACAAAACTAACTTGAATAGAGAATTTTAGTCAAATTTTCAGTGGTAATTTAACAAACTATCTATGAAGCCAAAGTGACTGCAGAAATCACTTTTATGGCTAAATATTTATCAACTAAATAAGATTAGAAGATCCTCCTTCTACCAAAATTAAGCAACATTTTATGAATGTCAGGCAAAAAATAATTTATTTGCTCCTTACACGAAAATTGAAAGTAAAGAATTGAATAGAATTAGCACCTTGAGATTCTCTGGGGATTATAAACCAAATGTAGAGAAAGAACACTCTCTAACTTATAAAACGGCAGAGAGAAACTTATGAATAATTTGAGAGTAATTTACAAAGATGTGCTTGAGATGTCTTTAATAAACAGAGTTTTTTTGGTATTTAAATGTGATCTTTAGCAATGGGAAGAAATGAAATGTTTTTCACTGGTTTTTGAGACTTCATGGAAATTAAGATTCAGTGATGGCATTTCAAATTGATGTTGTCCCCATTTGAGTAAAAATTTTGCTGCAACGAATTTTTTGTTAGATTGTATTACATAGCCAGGAAAGTTACCTTTAGAGTATTAGCTTGGTTAATCTAACCCTGGAAATATTTTCAAGGTTACCCTAGATCCAGAAATTTTCAATATTGTCAAAATCAAGTGTTATACTATACAATTGAAATTTCTCTGGATAATAATGTGTCCTAAAATGAAAATCCCTTTATTTACAGAAGCTTAGAGTTACAGAATTTAAAAATTAAAGCAAGATACTCAAAAGTCATTTGAAGGATTATACAAATATTGTCATCATCATAACACAAATCTCTCTCTTAATTAGACACAAGTTTTTGGTAGGAATACGTGCAAAGAACACATATCATGAGTTAACTTCCAATTAATTATTGACATTTGAATAATAGGTAAAATACTCAATTTGGTAGCATTGAAGGTCCTAAAAACCTAGCATATACTTACTGACCCCCAAAAGTGTTTTAATATATCATAAGGCAATTATATGATGTCAGAATTAATTTACACACAGGTTATGCTTAAAAAGGAAAATAAATCTTTTAAAGTTGCAACTAGATTCAAGCTAAACAAGTATATTTTCAAGGTACTATAAATATCTTTGAATAATTTCAAATAAATATATTTTGAGAAATAAGTAATATGAAAATATCCAAATTTGTTGGGGAAAGAGTAAAGGTGTAAAGTGTATGTGGCAGAAAGGGAAGAACAAATGCATCTCAATTTTTAAAGAAATAGCATTAGCCAAGACATGGAGACAACCTAAATGTCCATCGACAGATGAATGGATAAAGATGTGAGATAGATATAGATATAGATATGTAGATAGGACAATGGAATATTACTCAGTCATAAAAAGAATGAAATGTAATTTGCAGCTACATGGATGGACCTAGAGATTCTCATACTGAGTTAGAAGGAGGAAGACAAATACCACATGATATCACTTATATGTAGAATCTAAAATATGACAAAAATGAACTTATCTATGAAACAGAAACAGACTCACACACATAGACAACGGACTTGTAGTTGCCAGGGGGCCAGAGAAGGTTTGGGTTGGGAGTTTGGGAATAGCAAATGCAAACTATTATATATAGAATGGATAAAAAACAAGATGCTATTGTATAGCACAAGGAATCAGGTTTAATGTCTTGTAGTAAACCATAATGGAATAGGATATAAAAAAGAAACTATATATGTATAACTTAATCATTTTGCTGTAAGCAGAAACTAACATAAATTAACTATTTCACAATTAAAAAATAAAAATATTATTAAATGTGACTCATGTATTTTAAATATCTGAATAATAATGAAAAGCCACTAAATCAATCATTTTCTTTGAGTTTAAGGTTCTTTTCTTTGACTATTAAACTATTTTCCTGGAGCATAGATCTGGTTCACAGTTTTTACAATAAACTTACTATTCATATTTCTATCCCTTCTCTAAGAATGATGTAGATAATTTATTAGATATGCAACATAAAATCTGAAATTACCAAAATATTCCATGCTGGCACACACACAAAAAAAATGAACATCACATCACTCTCTTATGTAGTCAGTTGTCTTGGCTAAGAATCAAAATTGTCCCTTTGTCCTCTGCTAGAGTAGGGGTCAACAGTGTTACTTAAAATGTAAGAAAAATACAAAAAATAAAACCAAAGCCCTATAGATTAGCAGTAGTAGCTTAACACTTTCACTGGAATCACTTAGTGATTAATACTGATTGAATACTTTGTAGACCAACATGTCAATGTCTCCATCTCCACAAGCAAAATAAGATTGTCAGTCTGAATACATTTCATGAATACATGAATTGAAATCCTTCATCTCCTATAAGAAATACAGTGTAATGCAGAATATTCTGTGTTCCTGTGAAGGCTTCACCACAGTTCCTTTCCCTTCATTTATGTGCAGTTTTTTGTTTTGAGAAAGTATTGCATGCCTATCCCAAATCACTTTTCAAGCCCTGAATGTGTTATTTTGCATAGAGGCTCTATAATATAAAAATAACTCAACTACAAATAGAACATTCTGCTAAAAGGAAGAGAGTCTAGAGACAGTATAAACTTGAACACTATTTCTAGTTTTTTTTTTTTTTTGGCAGTAGTTTTGTGGATGGTTCTCAAATGTGTTTTTTCATTGCAGTCATGCACTCATTCAACAAATATTAATTAGGTATCTATTAAGTCCTGGAGCTGATGATGTGAATTGAATTACACTTGGTGACCCTTATGAAGCTCTCTGTTTAATGGCTGAGGCAAACGGGTAAATAAAGAATTACCTGAGAAAAATGCTAACAGCAGTGCTTAAAACTTGTTAGTTGTAAGTCTCTGTAAGTCATGAAAGTAGGGGCTTCAGCATTAAAATTATGGAAGTGCTGTGGTGGAAGAAGTTATTCCTATAAACAACTTCAGAAATGAACTTTTGGTGTTCACCAGTGGTTCAGTGGGTTAAGGATTCAGTGTGTTTACTGCTATGGTGCAGTTTCGATCCTTGGCCTGATAATTCCACATGCTATAGGTGCAGCCAAAAAACAAAATAAAACAAACAAAAAAACTCCCACAAAAAACAACATCAACAACAACCCAGAAATGAACTTTTCCTTTTCCTCTGAAGAAATATAATAAAGATACAGGTCATCTGTGTTGCTCTCTCTTTGTATTTAAGCTTTAAAATATTTTTAAGTTATCATTTGTTCTTCAGGTCTTGTTTCGGTTTCTGTTAAATTTTCCATGAGATTCCTTCTTGACTCATTATTTTGTAGTATTAATTATATAAAATAATTATGTCTGTTCCCAGCCAACACTGGAGAAAAAATCTTTAGAAAGAAAATTTTCTTTGCATCTGTAATTCCATATCATGTTAGGCTTATCATCCTAAATTATATTTAATTCCTTATTTTATTTATATATTTACACCCTGCCTTATTGCCCATCCTCTTAACAAATATATACATATACAGGTATGTGTACATATATGACATTAGTTTGCTATTTACATGGTTAACAGTGGTTTTCCTGAGTGAATGGTCCATCTTTTATTCACTTTTCATATCTTCAATACATAACATTTAACGTTTCTCTAGAATCCATGAATTTCTTATGAAATACTTAACACCAAGACTCCTAGAGCCTAGATCCCTAGTGCTCATGAGCTGACTTATAATTCACAAAATATTGCACAGAAAAATGTGTTTCATGACCTCCAACTCTCTTATATAGCAGTCATGTGCAACCTATCCTGAATATCCTACATCAAAATGAAGAAATTTTTATAGGTAACTAGAGAAAGAAATATTTCAAATATTGATCAGATCTCTTACGAAATAAGGGTAAGGTCATACACTGGTGTGTGGCTCTCTGGTCTCCATTCAAAATACCTTGGTGGTCTGGGCCATATGCTCCCTCTATGGGAGGTGGCAGGACTTTCTGACCTCTCTCTCTCCTCCACCAGTTCACAGCTGCAATGGTAGCTGAGGGCATCTTAATCACTTCTAGCCTTTCATTTCTCTTTGCAGTAGAAGAGGTCAGTCAGATCCAAGATTTTTTTTTTTTCTTTATGGGGCTGCACCTGTGGCATATGGAAGTTCCTGGGCTAGAGGTCAAATCAAAGCTACAGCTGCTGGTCTACACCACAGCCACAGTAATACAGGATCCAAGACACATCCAAAACCTATACCACAGCTTTGCAGCAACACCAGTAGATGTATATTATAAATATGCACTTCAGCATTTCTTGGAGAAGGCAAGATGGCAGAAGAGCAGGGGGATGTGCTCGCCCTCTCCCACAAACACAACAACAACAACAAAAAAACATATCTACATGTTAGATTCGCACAGAACAGCAACTAAACCTGGCAGAAGAACTTAAACCTCTAATAATGGCAAGAATTTGTGACATAACTGGGTAAAACAAGAGAAAAGAGGAGAGTGAAAGAAGGGGATGGGTGTTCTCAAAAGGGAACTGTAAAGGAGAAAGGCAACCCACACTACCCTGGAAAGTCACCTAATCGATGGAAAGATCAACTGAGTTGGAGGGATCTCCAGACACCATGAAGAGTAAAGCAGAAGGTCTGAAAAGCAGAGTGAGAGCCGAACAGATCATCTGAACTACTGGCACAGTCACCAAAAACTGAGACGCTCAGGTGGGGGCTGGGCACCAAGACCTCGGCTCCAGAGGTTAGTACCCCAGAGCAGGCTGGGGTTGGCAGTGCAGAGACAGCCTGGGGGACTAGGAAGCCGTTGGTCAGTTTGGCGGTGTGGAGACAGCCTGGGGGACTAGGAAGCCGGGCATCACCGGTAGAGGGAGCAATATGCTAAGGGTTGGGGAGTGGAAAGCTACAACAGAGGGAACCTGGGAGAAGGTCTGGACCCACAGGAGAGGCAAGGTGCCAGTGCTGGGGAGGGGAGGGGAGGAGGGGCGGCCGCCATAGAATACTCCTTGTGCCCCAGTGAGTGTGCTCCTCTGCCAGCTAGCAGAGAGCAGTGCTTCCCAGTGCATCCCCCCTCCCCCTCCCCTGCACGCATGCCTGACCTGAGTCTGACTGCCATCCCGGAGGGCTGGCCTCACCACTTATAGGAAGCCGACCACCTCAGGGGCTTTCCATGCCCTGGCCTGCCCACCCTCTGGAGGGGCGACACCCCCACAGAGCAGGGCCCAGCACTGCCAGCCCCTTGGAAGAACTCTGAAGCCTGAAACGCCAGAGCAAGTTCTGCCTAGCCATGGGAAGTCTGCCTCCATTGTGGTGCGGACCTGCCAGTCCCACCTGCCCTTGGGAAGTTTTCCTTTGCTTCAGAGTGACCCTGCTAGCCCCACCCACCCTCAGGAAATGCCCTGTTGCCTCAAAGAAGACCAGCCAACAATGCCAGCCCTGGGGAAACACTTCACAGCACTGCCAGGGCAAACCCTGCCTGGCCACGGGGAGTACACCTCCACCAAGAAAAAGAAGGTAACAAGCAAGATGAAGAAGCTTAGAAACCATTCCCAGTTAAACCAACAGGAGAACTCACCTAAAGCAGTCAACAATGAAACATAACTCTGCAGTCTGACAGACTTGGAGTTCAAAAGGGAGATAGTGAAAATACTGAAGAAATTAAGAGATGTGAAAGGTAATGCAGACTCCCTCAGAAAGGAACTACAAAATATAAAGAGGAGCCAAGAAAAAGTAGAAAATTCATTTGCAGAGATACAAACTGAGCTAAGGGCAGTAAAAACCAGAATGAATAATGCAGAAGAACAAATTAGTGATTTGGAAGATAGAATAATGGAAATCACCCAAACAGGACAGCAGACAGAAAACCAAATGAAAAACAATGAAAGCAATATGAGACCTATTCGATAATATAAAGCAGGCCAATCTATGCATAATAGGAATTCTGGAAGGAATAGAAAAAAATAAGGGAGTAGAAAATATATTTGAAGAAACTATCGTTGGAAACCTCCCAAATCTAAAGGATACTGAGTTCAAGATACAGGAAGCACAGAGGGCCCCAAACAAGTTAAATCCAAATAGACCCATACCAAGTCACATTATAATAAAAATGGCAAAAGTTAATGATAAAGAGAGGATCCTAAAGGCAGCAAGAAAAGGCAAAATGTCACTTATAAGGGAACCCTCATAAGGCTATCAGCTGATTTCTCTACAGAAACTCTGTAGGGCAGGAGGGAATGATAAGAGATATTTAAAGTCCTGAAAGGAAAAAATGTGCAACCTAGAATACTCTATCCAGCAAGAATATCATTTAAAATAGAAGGGGAAATAAAAATTTTTTCCAACAAACAAAAGCTAAAAGAATACAGCAATACAAAATCCAGGCTAAAAGAAATATTGAAAGGGCTTCTCTAAATCAAAAGGAAAAAAAAAAAAAAGAAGAGCTAGGATGGAAGAAACCACATCAGAGAGTAGTCACTCAAATACTCAAATAAGCCAGCATACAGATCTAATCATTAACATGTTTAAAACAAAATAAAATTAAAAAGAAAAAAACAACCATCAAAATCATAAAATGTGGGCAAGGGTAGTAAGGAAATAAATTCTTTTAATTTTCTTTTTTTTTAATTTTAGTATGGTAATGAAGTGTTTGAACCTACAGGAATATCAGCCTAAAACACACAATTATAGGAAGGGGTTAAACATACTTAAAAAACAGGGCAACCACAAATCAAAACCAAATATTACATTCACAAAAAATTAAAAACACTCAAGCAGAAAATAATTGGAGACCATCCAACCAAAAAAAGAAAGAAAGAATGGAAAATCATAGAATCAACTGGAAAACGAGGTTCAAAATGGCAATAAATAGTCATCTATCAATTATCACCTTAAATGTCAATGGACTGAATGCTCCAATCTGAAGACCCAGAGTGGCAGACTGGATAAAAAAGCAAAAACCTTCAATCTGCTGCCTACAAGAAACTCACCTTAGGACAAAGGACACATATAGATTGAAAGTGAGGGGGTGGGAAAAGATATTTCATGCCAATGGACATGACAGGAAAGCAGGAGTTGCAATACTTATACCAGAGAAAATAGAGATTCAAAAAACAATAGAGAAAGTTAATAAAACAAAGAGCTGGTTCTTTGAAAAGGTAAACAAAATTGACAAACCCCTGGCTAGACTCACCAAGAAGAGGAGAGAAAGAACCCAAATAAACAAAATAAGAAATGAAAAAGAAATCACAACGGATACTGCAGAAATACAAAAAAAAAACCATGAGAGAATACTACAAACAACTATATTCCAACAAATTTGACACCTGGAAGAAATAGACAACTTTCTAGAATCTTACAGCGTGCCAAAACTGAGTCAAGAAGAAATAGATCAACTGAACAGACCCATCACTAGAAATGAAATTGAATATGTCAAAAAAACACTCCCCACAAATAAAATTCCAGGACCAGATGGCTTCACAGGAGAATTCTACCAAACATACGAAGAGGATCTGGTGCCCATCCTCCTTAAACTTTTTCAAAAGGTTGAAGAAGAAGGGACACTCCCAAAGACATTCTATGATGTCACTATCACCCTAATTCCAAAACCAAAGACACCACCAAAAAAGAATACTATCAGTCAATATCTTTGATGAATATAAACACAAAAATTCTCAACAAAATTTTAGCCAACTGAATCCAACAACATATCAAAAAGTTCATATCAAAAAGTTCATACACCCCATACAGGTGGGGTTCATCCCAGATGCATGAGGATGGTAAAATATATGCAAATAAATCAACGTCATACACCACATTAACAAAAGAAAAATCAAAAACCACACTATCATCTCAATAGATGCAGAAGCATTTGACGAAGTCCAACATCCAATTATGATAAAAACTCTCACGAAAGTGGGTCTAGAGGGAACATTCCTGAACATAATCATAGCCATTTATGGCAAACCCACAGCAGATATAATTCTCAATAGAGAAAAGCTGAAAGTCTTCCCACTCAAATCTGGAACAAGACGGGGATGCCTACTCTCACCACTGCTATTCAACATAGTTTTGGAAGTCCTAGCCACAGCCATCAGACAAACAAAAGAAATAAAAGGCATCCAAAAGAGGTACAACTGTCACTGTAGGCAGATGACATGATACTATACTTAGAAAACCCTAAGGACTCAACCACAAAACTACTTGAACTGACCAACAAATTCAGCAAAATAGCAGGATATAAGAATAACATTCAGAAATCATTCACATTTCTGTATATTAACAATGAAATATTAGAAAAGGAATACAAAAATACAACACTTTTTTAAAATTGCACCCCCAAAAATCAAATACCTGGGAATACACTTGACCAAGGAGGCAAAGGACTTATATGCCAAGAACTATAAAACATTAATTAAGGAAATTAAAGAGGATTCAAAGAAATGGAAAGTTATTCCATGCTCCTGGGTTGGAAAAATTAATATTGTAAAAATGGCCACACTACTTAAATCAATCTAGAGATTCAATGCACTCCCTATCAAATTAACCATGACAGTTTTCACAGAACTAGAACAAGCAATCCAAAAATGTATACAGAACTACAGAAGACCCAGAATTGCCAAAGCAATTCTGAGGAACAGAATCCAAGCAGGAGGCATAACTCTCCCAGACTTCAGGCAATATTATAAAGCCACAGTCATCAAAACAGTGTATTACTGGTACCAAAACAGACAGACAGACCAATGGAACAGAATTGAGAATGCAGAAGAAATAAACCCAGACACTTATGGTCAATTAATCTTTAACAAAGGAGTCAAGAGCATAAAATGGGAAAAAGAAAGTCTATTCAGCAGGAGATGCTGGGAAACCTGGACAGCAGCATGCAAATCAATGAAACTAGAACACACCCTCACACCATGCACAAAAATAAACTCAATGGCTGTAAGATTAAATAGAAGACAAGACACCTTCAAACTCCTGGAAGAGAACATAGGCAAAACATTCTCTGACATCAGCTTCATGAATATTTTCTCAGGTCATTCTCCCAAAGCAACAGTAATAAGAGCAAAAATAAACCAATGGGACCTAATCACACTGACAAGCTTTTGCACAGCAAAGGAAACCAAAATGAAATCAAAATGACAACTTACAGAATGGGAGAAAATACTTTCAAATGATGCAACTGACAAGGGCTTAATCTCTAGGATATACAAGCAACTTATACAGCTCAACAGCAAAAAAGCCAGCAACCCAATGGAATAATGGGCAAAAGACCTGAATAGACATTTCTGCAAGGAAGATGTACAGATGGCCAACAAGCACATGAAAAAATGCTCAACATTGCTGATTATAAGAGAAATGCAAATCAAAACTGCCATGAGATACCACCTCACACCATTCAGAATAGCCATCATTAATAAGTCCACAAATAACAAGTGCTGGATGGGTTGTGGAGAAAAGGGAACCCTCTTGCACTGTTGGTGGGAATGTAAGCTGGTACAGCCACTATGGAGAACAGTATGGGGGTACCTTAGAAATCTATACATAGAACTACCATATGACCCAGCAATCCCACTCTTGGGCCTATATCTGGCCAAAACTTTCCTTGAAAAAGAAACATGCACCTGCATGTTCTTTGCAGCACTATTCACAATAGCCAAGACATCGAAATAACCCAAATGTCCATTGACAGATGATTGGATTAGGAAGATGTGGCATATATACAGAATGGAATACTACTCTGCCACAAAAAAGAACAAAATAATGCCATTTGCAGCAACGTGGATGGAACTAGAGACTCATACTAAGAGAAGTAAGTCAGAAAGACAAAGACAAATACCATATGATATCACTTATAACTGTAATCTACTGTATAGCACAAATGAACCCTTCCACAGAAAAGAAAATAATAGACTTGGAGAATAGACTTTTGGTTGCCCAAGGGTAGAGGGAGCGAGTGGGAGGGGTCGGGAGCTTGGGGTTAACAGATGTAAACTATTGCTCTTGGAATGGATTTACAATGAGATCCTGCTCTGTAGCATTGAGAACTATGTCTAGGTACTTACATTACAACACAACAACAGGAGGAAAAAGTATGTATACATGTTTGTGTATCTTGGTCCCATGCTGTACAGTGGAAAAAAAAATAAAAATAACTCACTAAATAAATAAATATGCACTTCGATCCCGTAATTATTTCTACTGCAAATCAAATTTAATTCTCTTTTTTTTTTTGTCTTTTCTGTCGTTGTTGTTGTTGTTGCTCTTTCTTGGGCCGCTCCCGCGGCATATGGAGGTTCCCAGGCTAGGGGTTGAATCGGAGCTGTAGCTGCCAGCCTACACCAGAGCCACAGCAACGTGGGATCCGAGCCATGTCTGCGACCTACACCACAGCTCACGGCAACGCCGGATCGTTAACCCACTGAGCAAGGGCAGGGACCGAACCCGCAACCTCATGGTTCCTAGTAGGATTCGTTAACCACTGCACCACGACGGGAACTCCTCTTTCTTTTTTATATGTGTCACCTTATCCTCAAATGCAAAATATACTTTAGGAGATGGTGTTAAACTATGCTATACTCTTTCTAGTGTAGAAGATGTTAAACTGTCATTCAAGACCTTCTATATATTATTGGGCATTTTCCAAAAGTGTACATATATATATATATATATATATATATATATATATAAGTCCACAAATTAATAAGTTACAAATTAATATATATATATAATATATATATATATATATCATCAATCAAAGACTATCTGACAATATATACTTGTTGGCCACCAAGATACCATGTAAAGCTGAATCTCTGCCATGGAAATAAATGCTTTTCAGAAAGTTATTTATGGACACAGAAATATAAAGCTAAAATAAGAGAGGCAGTATAGATCCCGGTGCCTAAAAAGAAAAAAATCACAGACTATTTGTGCTTAACTTAAGAGATCACATACCAGGGGAGGTTAGCCAACTTTTTTGTTATACTGTGATTTTCTACACCGACTTTTTTGTTGCAGGTAGAAAATGACTTTTTAGCATAAGAATTGTCACAGTTCAATTTTTTATGGGAGTGATACCTTATCAAAAAGAAAACTCAATTGAGGGGAGAAACTGACTTTTTAATCTGAACTAAATTCATATATGCTTTCTATTTTGCATTTGGCTACATTTTTTTTCCGGTCTTTTTGCTATTTCTTGGGCCGCTCCTGCCTATGCCAGAGCCACAGCAACGCAGGATCCGAGCCGCGTCTGCAACCTACACCACAGCTCACGGCAACGCCGGATCATTAACCCACTGAGCAAGGGCAGGGTCCAAACCCGCAACCTCATGGTTCCTAGTCAGATTCGTTAACCACTGCGCCACGACGGGAACTCCCATATTTGGCTACATTTTAAAAGACCTCAAGTCCCCATTGTTAACAAACAGGCTTCATGCCCACTTTTCAAGGCACATTTATATATTGGATTCAGCTAATTTACTCCATAATGATTTACCTTTTCCTTTGCAAATATCACCTGCCACATCTTAACTTCAAGCAGAATATCAAAATGCTCTACTTTATTCCCATGATATGAATTTTGACACTTAAATGACCAAGTAATATTACCTGGAAATCAGTGTTTGAATAAATTTTACATAAGAGTGTTCATTTATAATCCTCCTCCCATACCTCAAGTCTGCAAACATGTGGATAATATATTGGGAGATACATATCACTAATATTTCCAATCAATAATAAATATTTCCTAAAAATATACTGAACATTTTGAAAGGTATATCAATTCTTAACTATAAATCCTGAAAACTATCCATGTGACAATATTTAAGAAATATTGGGGGGAAGGGGTAAGATTAGAAAGAGAAATAATATTTAAAATATTGCTATACATGTCAAAGATTTCTTCTTTTGTGGTTGAAATGTAAATATTGTTTTCAGGGGGCTCAAAATTAATAAACCAAAAGTGTTTACTGTGATCCTCCAGCTGAGTCAGTGCTGAGCTCAGAATTGCAATGGAAAGAAATTGAAAATCTAAGAGATGGCTGGAAAGAAGAAATGACAGGATTTATGGACAGATGAGATTAGGTGATGAAAACCTATGAAAAGTCTAAAGAAAGTTTCCATCCTCTCAGGACAAAGGAACCATGATAACACAAAGAGAGATGCCATGGAAAGAAAGGAAAAGAAAGATGCTAAGGAAAGAAAGTCAGTGAATGAAAAGTAGGAGAACATGGTATATTTCAGTGATAGTTGGATGTTCAAGTAAATATTTTCTAAAGGAAACTATAAATGTAAGTAAAGGAATGAAGATGAAATATTAGATTACTGAAGTGATTAAAGTCAAATACATGATAATTTTAAAAGATAAATAAAACAAGAGAGAAAAGAGTAAACAAAGACTTAAAGGAGGAGAAAGATGCTCAGAAGAGATAAAAATAATCAGAGTAAATATATGGAAGCAGCCAAAGAGAACAAGACAACTTAGAGAAGGTAACACAGAAAATAAACCCTTGAGTGGATAGTCAATGCAGAAGTGTCAAGGAGAACGCAAGTAGTGTGAAACCTGAAAAAAAAAAAATCTGGATTTGGCTATGGATAAATTTAGAAATTCCTGGAAAGAACTAAATTCCTAAAATGAAAACCCATTTCAGAAGATCAATGAGGAGACAACGGGTATATGTTTCTATTCTAAGAAGTTGAAAAGTAAATATGCAGAGAGAAATGAAATGTTGGTAATTTTTTTTTTCAAAGAAGAAGGATCTGAACCTATTTGAAAGCAAAGGGAAAGGCTTCATTGAAAGGAATAAGTTAAAGATGATAGACTAGAAAGAATAGTTATTTCAGTGAGATGCCTGAGGAAATAGATGGCATTGTGCCCAGAATAAAAGTGAAGTAGATTTAAGTAAGGAAAAAAAAAAAAAAAAAAAAAAACTTTCTCTGAGGTCATATGCCTTTATTTTAAGACATTCACATTATGCATTTGTACATTCCACTTTCCCTTACCATCACATGGTCACTCTATTAATCGCCAAACATCATCATCACAATTAACCACCAAACCTATTTAACTGATTTACTAATCGCTGACAATTTTGCCATTTTCTCCCTCACTGCTGACATACTTAGGGATGTTATGGCTCAAGTTGATGAACCTGGGAACATCTCAGTTCACGGTCCTTCATCTTTATCTGTTCCAGGGACCTACTTCTCTCTTTTGCCTTTGCCTTACATAAGCAAAGCCACAAACTTTTCTAAAGGATCACATGAAAATGCTTTATTTCCAATTTCACCAATTTTGAAATAAGCTGCTCTTAATTTATCGAGTTGACTGGGTCATTCATGTCTACTGAACCTTAACTCTTTACCCTTACTCTGGCCTCCTGTCCTTGGTTTCCCTCCTTTTCATCACTGGTTTCTAGACCTCGTCTCTTGATTCATGGTTACTCCCTTACTATTACCAGCTTTGGAACTGTCACTGATTGCTCTATATTGGACCCATTTTTCCCTCATTTTTTTAGTTACTGCTAAGTTGCCAAGCAGCAACTATTACTCAAGCTCAAGGCCATATAAACATCCCATTAGATTACTGAAATCCATTCCAGGCGAACTCATGTTACTTGGACTCCTTTTATTCACATTGTGTTTTATGAATATTCTATTTGCCGCAATAGTTTCAGCAAAACTTACCTATTCGTTTAAAGCTGCTAACCCTCTCCTATTGACTATCCCTTATGAGTTTCTTTAATTTCACTCATTTTAACCTCTAAAATGTATTCTATTGGCATATTCTATCTCTTCTTTCACTCCAAAATGGAAGAAGAGAACTTTCCCTAACTTAATCCTCCCATTTAAATTTATCTTATTTAATCTTCCCAATCACCAAAAAGGATATAGGCATTTGATATCAAGGTAGTTCAAAAGATCTCATAGGTAGGAAATGTCCAAGCTAGAGTTCCAAACTGTGGTGGACACTGTTGGTGCTTCACTTAGACATCCTCAGATCATTTACTCTAAGTACTCTAGTTCCCAGATCTTATGTCCTCTTGTTTTTAATAGCTCACATAGGCAACTTTCTTCAGAGTACAGCTATTGGAATCTCTTTCCTGAGGAGTGCTGAGAGCCAGAAATCTTTGAAGTGTACGTCTCCCCAGGGTTGCCCTTGTCCAATGAATAATTTGGTGGAAGTTCAAAGCCAAGCTCACTTGTTAAGTGATGTTTACCCTCCAAAACTTTCCAAGGCATCTATCTGAGGCTTGGACTTTGCTCATTGAATCTTTCCTTGGTCTGTTCTGCTTTCCTATCCTGCTTCTCCTGATTAATTTTTCATTCCAAGATCTGTTTTTAGGATACTTGATATGAGGTGCAAATCTTGTCTATCTGCTATCTGTCCACTGTTCTTGCTTTCACCCTATTGGTTCTTCCTTGACATGTTTCCTCCTACACTCCCTGGGATCTGTCTCCTCTTTACATGCTTTTTCTTCGACTTCCTTTCTGCCAATTTTCATCCCCTCTGCCCATGAATATTTGCAATACTCACGGACCCCACTAAGAAAAACTTTCTCTGTACCCTACTAACTTCTCGACAAACCTATTTTTTCCTCTTTCCTTCATTGTTCAAGTTTCTGTCACTGTGGTCTAAATGTACTGGCTCTACTTTCTAATTATCTTTCACCTATTAATTCTTTATATTTGGCTACTGTTCTCACCAGTCTCCTGAAATTCATAATAATTAAAAATGTCATCCTGATCATCAGTTGGATATTGTGTTTTCTGCTTTTCTCTCTTATATTCTCTTTACTACTGGCACACTCTTCTTCCTAAAACTCTCTTCTCTTGGTTTCTATGATACAGTAGTTTTGTGAGGACTTGAAATGGATTTTTTTCTCTGGTCTGAGGACTTGCAGTGAAAAAGTCATACAATTTTTCCATGTATTACTCTTTTCTACTTACCTTGGCCTCCCACTTATCTATTTGCCTCTGGCTCTCTTATGTTAGTTGGCTTGAGGGCACAGAAAGAACCCTATGTCCTCTTTCATAACACTCTCCTGAGATGATAAGTAATCATTTCTAAGAATTCCTTAAAGAATACTACAACTTCAATAAATTCTCATTATATATCTGATCTCTGCTTAAGTGGATTGTTTGAAGCCAGGGGAAGGTTTAGGAGAGAGAGTCCAGGACCAGTTTATGTTTCACTTGGTAAACTGAGGATGGAATCATCATAGTAATATCTTTAAAATGTGGGGAACCTTATTGTCTATTTTATGGCCCCAACTTATCTTCCAGCTATATTACCTACTCTTCCCTGAATGTACCTCATGTATTTAACCCTTTTTGGTTAGGGTTAGGGTTAGGGTTAGGGTTAAATATTCTACTTTTGTTTCATATAATATATTCCCATTCCATCTCAATTGAGACTTCTTCAAGTCTCAATAAAGCCACTACTAATCACCACCATTGCTGCTACTACCCTCACTTTTACTACCAACTCTAATCCTATGCTAGCTCTTTTTTCTTAAAATTTAATGCATTTTATAATAGTCTTATGAAAATTATCACTTTACAATGAAATTTAGATATGAGACTTCAGCTCGAGTCATAAAAATCTGGTCTTTTTATGTGCCTCCAAATTAGTCTTACTTTCCTGTTTTTTTTGTTTGTTTGTTTTTTTGTTTTTGTTTTTTTAGGGCCACACCTGCAGCATATGGCACACGGGAGTTCCCAGGCTAGGAGTTGAATCAGAGTTGGAGCTACTAACCTAGACCACAGCCACAGCTGCTAACCTAGACCACAGCCACAGCAACAGCAACAGGGGATCAGAGCCACATCTGTAACATATACTGCAGCTCGCAGCAATGCCAGATCCTTAACCCAGTGAGTGAGGCCAGGGATTGACCCTGTATCCTCATAGATACTAGTCAAGTTCATAACCTGCTGAGCCACAATAGGAATTCCACTTCACTGGTTTTATTTAAAAAAAAACAACTCGATTTTTGTGCTTGTTTAAAATGGAAGTTTGAACAGAAAACATTGTGAATGGAAGTTACTTCTTACTTAAACCATCATACTTCAGAGTGTGCACCAGTGTCTTTCATACAGTAAGTAGTCTTATTTGTCAAGATGTACTGAATTAAAGGCTGAGGGGAGATGGAGACGTTCTGACTTGACCTGTTTTGCAGTGTGTAGAACTTGAACATTCATTGAATAAACTGACAAAAAGTGAAGTACATGTGGATTTCTTTGCCTAATGTCCTTAATCATCCTAAGAAGTAGGTAAAGGTTTGTGCTAAAATGGCTGTACAAAAGACACTTATGAAAAGAAGCTCTGGAATAACAACCTGAAGGCGTATACTAGGTTTCAATAGAAATGCAAAAGAAAATACAGATCGACAAGTTAGCAGCAAGAAGCCTATTAAACTGAACTGCATAAATCTATAATAGGATAGGCATAAGAGGTTCTCTACAATAAAATGAAATGTTGGACTTATTATAAGTATGATGGGAGGAAATTCTTTATTTGAAACAAACCCACTTCCTATGCATCTATGATATTTTATAGCCCTGAAATTCTATTTGCTCCTACCATAAGAGTAATTATTCATAGTCTAGCAATTGATCAGTTTTTTCCAATGAGGATATAATGATTTATTGCTTAATTATAAATTGTAATTTAAAAAGAGATTTTAAAAATATCGTCACATTGGAAGAGGACATTTTTTTTTTCTTTATATGGGTGCGTCTGCGGCATATGAAAGTTCCCAGGCTAGGTGTTAAATTGGAGCTGCAGCTACAGGCCTACACCACAGCCACAGCAACACTGGATCCAAGTTGCATCTGTGACTGTGCTGCAGCTTGTGGCAATGCTAAATCCTTAATCCACTGAGCAAGGCCAGGAATGGAACATGTATCCTCACAGAGACTAGGTTGGCTTCTTAATCTGCTGAGTCACAATAGGAATCCTAGGTTTATAACTTTCTTAATTGTGTTTTTATATCCAACTTAACAGGCATGATAGGAACAAACTAAATTGAATCATGTGCTTTGTTCTTAGAATTAAGCAAAATTATACCTTCCCTCCCCTCTACATTCTTTTTTTATTTTACTTTTAAAAAATTTTTATTATAGTTGATTTACAATGATCTGTCAATTCGTGCAGCAAAGTAACCTAGTTATACATATATATACATACACATTCTTTTTTTCATATTATTGTCTATCATGTTCTATAACAAGTGGTTGGATATAGTTTCCTGTGCTATTAAGCAGGACTTAATTGCTTATCCATTCTAATATAATATTTTGCATCTACTAACCCTAAACTCCCAGTCCATCCCACTCCCTCCACATTTTTATGGTAGTAGCAAGTATCTATGGGCAGGTGGTTGTAGGGAGGAGGATGTACATGGTGAAGTTAGACCCAATTCAAAAATTTTTAAAAAACTTCTAGTTTTTCCAACATTATATAATTACTGTTTATTCTCTCTTTCCCTTATAGTTCTAATCTTTAAGTTTTTATTATAATTTTATGCTAAAACTGTTAAAAAATTTTTTATGTGCTTCATATTTTTGGTTATTAATTTCCATAGTTCTTGACTATAAATGTGTGTGTGAATATGTACGTAATGTGTAACACACACATACATACACACATAGTGTATCCTAATCTTTGAAGTTCAGAAAAACTTAACTGTCCCATACATCACGCTAATATAAAAAGTAACATATCTGAAATTGCTGACCTAGTATCCTTATCTGTTAAATGGAGGAAATTATACCATTGTAGGTTTGTTGTGAGCTTTTGAACAGAGTGAAATGGGACCCACTGGTGAACTTTGAGCAAAGAAGTGACAGTTACTTACATTGCAAAGGATTGTTAGGCTACAATATGAAGACTAGACTGCAGGAATACAAGGGTAGAAAGTGGTAACCCACAATCCAGACATGTTGGCAAGAGTGATAATAACTCAGACTAGGGTCGTAGCAATGGAAATTGGGAGAAGTAAGCAAAGCATACTTTAATTTTCAGTAAATAAAGCTATATTGACGCCAAAGGTAACAAAATCCCTGGTGTATTGAATGTACTCTATGTGAGAGAGATATCAAAGAAGATACCAAGTGTTGTGAAGCAAGTGAAATAATAGAAGTGGCATCAACTAATGGAGATGTCATAACTGTAGACAGAGTTTGTTTGGTTTTGGATCTGTTAAAGAAAGATAAGATATCTGATGGCTCTGGTCCAATTATCTACTGCTGCTTAACAAACCACTCCAAATTTAGAGGTTTAAAACAACTGTCCTTTGTTTGCTTATGAATTTGCAATTTGGTAAAAGCTTGGCAGGAATAACTCATCTCTTCTTCATGTCAACCATGGTGACATCAAGGCTTGGAGTGACATAACAGCTGGGGACTAGAATCACTTGAAGGTTAAATCACTCAACATGTCCAGCAACATGTCTGGCTCTCAGCTGGGGCTTTAGCTAGGGTTGTTTGCTGGAACACCTACATGTGGCCTCTTCACAGGGCTTATTGGCTTTCTCAAAGTAATGTTGCTGGCTTCTAAGAGCATCCCAACAGAACCAGGTAGAAGTTTTCTCTTCTTGTATGATACAGCCTCAGAAATCACATAGTGTTTATTTCCATAATAGTCTCAACCCCCTCCACAAATTTCAGTGTATGGAAAAAGATGCTCTAGTTTTCTTTTTGGAAAAGAGTCAATGTCACATTGTAAAAAGAGCACATGAGATGGCAAATATTGTTATAATCCTCTCAGAAAATATAATCTGCCACAGATCTGTGAATAAAAATGTTGAACAAGTAGCTGAACATAACAATATAGAGTTCAGGGAGTTACCATAGTGGCACATGGATTAATGATCCATTGTTGTCTCTGTGGTGTCAAGGGTTTGATCTCTGGCCTGGGAACTTCCATATGCTGTGGTCAAAAAAGAAAAGAAAAAAATATAGAGTTCAAGAGGGTGGTCTGGTCTGGGTACACATATTTTAGAGTCTTTCACTTTTACATGGAATAAGACCACCATGTAAATAAAGAAGAAAACAACACCAAAGACTGAGCCCTGGGGAACCCCAACATTAAGATATCAAAGAGAAAAAGAACTTAAAAAACGGAGAATGAGTTGGGATGATGACCAAAACAATAACCAGAGAGTTAAGTTTTCTTCTTCCTCACAGTGTCTCTTCAAAATCCATCTCAAGATCTTCCCTAGTAATAGAAACTGAGTGTTTTCAGATGTCCAATGTATAGTATTTGGTTTGGGACCTTACTCTGGCCTGAGGGATGAAGCATAACTTGTCTAAATATGTCAAGAAAGTCTCTTCCCTTTGGCTATTGACTGATCAACATATGGGCATGTAACCCATTTCTGGCTAAGGGAAAGCAAAGGGATTAACACTAGGACCTTTATTTTCCTAAATGAAACAATATAGTCTAGCAAGAAAAAGTTTCTATCCTAAACCTCCTTCTCTTTCTTTAGGTGTAAACATACTCTCTGAGGATATATCAAGTGTTCTCTAACAATGGGGCTACAACATCAAGTGTAAAATAAAATATAACCTAGTAAAGGTGGTTGTTGAAAAGGTAGAAAGAGAAGTTCCTACAGATTTGGCACATTCTAGTTAAATTATGGTATTTTTATTCAAGAGCATTCACAACCAATATAGCCATTTCAATTTGTATACTATAGTCTTAGTTTTAGCTTGAAGTGTCACAAATTTGTTGGTATAATTTCTCTCTCCTATGTGTGCCTTATTTGTTACCTTCTTCACTGTACTGATATTATGACTTAATTTTTTAGCATTTGTCATGAAAGTAAAGCAGGTAATGACATTGGAAAAAGTACTTACAGCATATTACTAACAGGAAAGAAGGTATATTTTTAGAGTTGATTTGATATTTCACATAGATTAACTTAATCCTGAATACGTGTTTCTTATACTTTTTTATCTAATACACCCTTGTATGACCACCATTGCTTCACTTTTTTCCACTCTAAAAGGCACAGGAGTTTTATTAACATAAAAATATCTACTTAAAAAAAAACACCTCTAAAGTCAAATAATAATAGCAATGCAAGAAACAAAATAATGAAGAGTAATATAAAATTTTATAATAAGATTGCCTTTACATTGTTGTTTAAGAGAAAAGTGATTATCAGTTGAAAACTTATTCTTTATCAGTCATTGTCCCAAAACCTGGGGATAGAAAAATAGACCCAACATACATGGCGCTTCTCATAGATTTTTCAGTAAAGAATAGAGACGTTATCCAGTCCAGTGAAAAAACAGTGCTACTAAGCAGATGAATAAGTAAATATTAGGGCACAGAATTATAAAAATGACAGTATTGGGTACTTTGGTGTCATATAACAGAATGATACAATTTCAAAGCCAAAGGAAAAATAAATAAAATTTATCAAGGTGAATGTAGGAAGAATAATGCAGGTAAAGAGATTTTTTTCAGGGTGAATGTAGGAAGAACAATGCAGGTAGAGAGAAGAAGCTGTTCAAAGGCTAAAAGGAGAATAGGAAATATTTGGAAATATTTTAAAAAATCTAAGAAGTTCAGCAGAGATTAAGATATCAAACAGGTGGCAACAGAAGATTGAGGCTGAAAATTAAGAATCATAATAGGAATTCTGGACTACGGTGAGGTTAGGAGATAATTGGGAAGTTATTACAGTGGTATCTATGTAACACAAAACAGATTGAAATAGGGTTAAGGCAATGAAGATGGATAGTGAAAGTTATTTTAAAGAAAAAAAAAATCAGAATTTGCCGAAATCTTGAATTCACTTCAGTTTTACATATGTACAGTTTGGGTGTCTAAATGGAAAAATGGAATTGTCAAGAAGACAGAATTCAGCACACAAAAGTCAAACAACATCATACACCACATTAACAAAAGAAGAGTTAAAAACCATGTGATCATCTCATTAGATGCAGAAAAACCATTTGGCAAAAATCCAACATCTATTTAGGATCAAAACTCTTACCAAAGTGGGTATAGAAGGAACAAACCTTAATATAATAAAACCATTTATGACAAACTCACAGCCAATATAGTACTCAATGGAGAAAAGCTGAAAGCCTTCCCAATAAAATCTGGAACAAGACAAGGATGCCTACTCACACTATTTCTATTCAACATAGTGTTGGAAGTCCTAGTCATAGCAATCAAACAAATGAAAGAAATAAAAGGTGTACAAGCTGTAAGAGAAATGGCACTCTATGCAGATGACAAGATACTATATATAGAAAACCCTAAAGACTCCACACCTAAGTTACTCAAACTGATCAATGAATTAACCAGAGTAGCAGGATACAAGATTAACATTCAGATATTGGTTGAATTTCTGTATACTAACAATGAAATATTAGAAAAGGAATATAAAAATATAATACCTTTGAAAATCACACGCAAAATAAATACTTAGGCATAAACCTGACCAAGGATATAAAGGATTTATATGCTGAGAACTATAAAACATTAATCAAGGAAATTAAAGAGGATAAAAGAAATGAAAAGATGTCCCATGCCCTTGGAATGGAAGGATTAATATTGTTAAAATGGCCGTATACCAAAGCTATTTACAAACTTACAGCAATCCTTATCAAATTACCCAGGACATTTTTCACAGAACTAGAAAAAATATCCAAAAATTTATATGGAACCATAAAAGACCCAGAATTGCCAAAACAATCCTGAAAGGAGAAAAAAAAAAGCAGGAGACATGACTTTCCCAGACTTCAGACAATATTAAACAGCTACAGTAATTGGGTACTGGTACAAAAACAGACATACAGACCAACAGAACAGAATAAAGAACCCAGAAATAAACTGAGACAACTATGGTCAATTAATTTTTGACAAAGGAGGCAAAAATATAAAATGGGGAAAAAAATCTCTGTAGCAAGTGGTGCTGGGAAAACTGGACAGCTGCATGTAAATCAGTGAAACTAGAACACATCTTCACATCATACACAAAAATAAGGTCAAAACCACTTAAAGATTTAAACATTAAGACAAGACACATAAAACTCCTAGAAGAGAACATAGGAAAAAACTCCTCTGACATCAACCATACAAATGTTTTCTTAGGTCAGTCACCCAAGGAAATATATATAAAATCAAAAATAAACTAGTGGGACCTAATCAAACTTATATGATTTGCACAGCAAAGGAAACTATATATATATTAAAAAAGACAATATAAGGAATGGGAGAAAATAGCTGCAAATGATGCAACTGACAAGGGCTTAATCTCTAAAATATACATACAACTCACACAACTCAACAGCAAAAAAAACAGAAAAACCAATTGAAAAATGGGCAGAAGACCTGAATAGATATTTTTCCAAAGGAGACATTCGGATGGCCAACAGGCATATGAAAAAATGCTCAACATCAATTATTAGATAAATGCAAATCAAAACTACAATGAGGTACCACCTCGCACAGGTCAGCATGGCTATCATTAATAAGTCTACAAATAACAAATGCTGGAGAGAGTGTGAAGAAAAAGGAACCCCCCTACATTGGTGGTGGGAATATAAATTGGTATAACCACTATGGACAGCAGTATAAGGTACCTCAGAAAAGTAAATATAGAACTACCATATGAACCAGCAATCCTACTCCTGGGCATATATCCAGACAAAACCCTCATTGAAAAGATACATGCACCCATATGTTCTTTCTGGCACTATTCACAATAGCTAAGACATGGAAGCAACCTTAATGTCCATTGACAGATAAATGGATTAAGAAGATGTGGTATATATACACAATGGAATACTACACAGCCATAAAAAAGAACAAAATAATGCCATGTGCAGCAACATGGATGGAAATAGAGACTCTCATATTAAATGAAGTAAATCAGAAAGAGAAAGACAAATACCATATGATATCACTTATATCTGGAATCTAATATAGGGCACAAATGAACCTTTCCACAGAAAAGAAACAAACTTATGGACTTGGAGAACAGAATTATGGTTGCCATGGGTGGACAGGGAGTTTGGGGTTGGTAGATGCATACTATTGTATTTGGAATGGATAAGCAATGAGATCCTGCAGTATAGCTCAGGGAACTATGTCCAATCACTTGTGATGGAACATGATGGAGGATAATGTGAGAAAAAGAATGTATGTGTATGTATAACTGGGCCACTTTGCTGTACAGCACAAATTGACAGAACATTGTAACTTAGTCTTCAAAAAATGTTTTAAAAAAAGACAGGTTGACATACTTATCTGGATCCCAAAAAGAAAAGAAAAACCAGTGAACATGTTGATATGGCAATTATAGATATATAAATATAAATTGAAGCTTTAGACATATTGGAGAATTAAGTTGGCTATCAAATGGTTATTTCATTCATTAAGCAAAAAAATTGAGTACTAATATATAAACAGTTCTAGAGCAGACTAAGCTGAGAATCTAGAAAAACATTGGTGTACTCATTTGGATTTATACACACATTAAAGAGCTGTACAATAAATGTTAATCCATCAAATGTGTGCTAAAATATACATGACAAAGTGAAAATAAACTTTGTTCTTCTGCTTAGGTAAGATGTTTTTGAGATCCGTTGCAGCCATTATGACTAAAAATGAATATTAATATCAATGTCTGGATTTTTCTTTTAATGAAACATAGGAAAGCTCACTTAAAACCCCCCAAAAGATATGTAAATGATAAACTTACCCTTTCTCTGGGTGCACAGCTATAGATCTTGGTTGATCCAGGCCTTGGGAAATAATTACATAACGGAAGGAGCCATTGAGTCTGGCAACCTCAATTAAGTTGAAACCATGATCTGTCCAATATATGTTACCTAGGAGAAATACGGAAATGTTTATATATAGTTGCAAGAAAAAACTTATTTATAAGTAATAGCTAAAGTTAACTTTCTGAGCATTCATGTAACTATTAAATAATTTACTTTCTTTTCCTAAGCAGAAATCTATAAATAAGCTAAAATGCAAATACTTCCTAATCTCACACATCTGTGGTTTAAACCATATAATGATACATTTATATGTTAAAAAGAAAATGAAACTTCTCTCACCGGAAGAAGAGCTCTATTTTCATTTTCTACTGACTTTAGGCAAAATAGAACTTCTAACACTTTTGTTTACCAACCTCATGGAGCTTTCAGGAGATTTAGGCAAAGGTAACACCACATAATCTACTTCTACATAAAAACACTATCCAAAGGCTCAAAAGCATTAGAAAGAGTGAAGCCAAAAGCAAAAGAGACTATTTACCCCTGTGGCTAGAAGTATCAAAAAAATTTTAAAAATTATGTGAGTCAGAAACAGAATTTTTATGAAGCAGATTGAGTCCCTAACAATATAGGTGTGAAACAAAAGCAGAGAAAGCCATAGATTATACCAGCAATCCAGTCAACAGCTATCCCTTCCACTCTTCCCAAGCCATTGGTAATGATGTCTTCTTTCCAAGTCTGATCTCTTTTAACTCGGCTAATTTTATTGAAGCCCATGTCTGTCCAGTAGATGGTATCATTTTCTATGGATAAAAGAAAGGAAAAAAAAAACAAAACAATAACAACACACTATAAAAGATATCAACATATGTATTGAGAGCACACTGTATCAGTATTTCTGGGTTTGCTGGACTATGTGTTCCTCAGGAAAATCTGCTAATAAAAATGGTCAGAAAGATATTAAAACAACATGAGCAAACCTAGTTAAATGGTTTTCTAAAAGCATTTTTGAAATATATGCATATATAATCTAGCTTATCCTTTTAATTTTTTTCTTCATTTCCCTATTCATTTTAAGTCAATAAATACTTATCCCCTATGAATTTGCAATCTTGATATCAAACCATATTATTCTGGGCAGCAGTTTTTCTCTTAACATTATTCTTGGGTCTGAGTTCTCTGTGCATAAAGGGACTACTACCAGAGATAATCAAGAAAGTCTCAAAATAGAGAATGGAATGTCGCAGGAGTGGCCCAAGAAATGGCAAAAAAAAAAAAAAGTAGAGAATGGAAAGAAACAAACGCATGTCAAATATATAAAGGTTGTTTTAAGCATAAGGATATTTAAGATGTATAAAGCCTCAAAAATACCTTATCATCCAATTATTCCTTTTGAGGTACTTGTTTCCCAAATGTCAGCTACACACCCTGTGCATTCTTTTTCAAGCTCTCATTGTACAGATGGGTTTAGGAATACTTGAAGAATGACTCTACTATCACAGAGTCTTTAAATAACAGTGCCTTTTGAATATTTGAGTGAAAAATGTGTCTAAAGACTATAAATGAAATATATGTGCATGCATATGCATAAAGGGTAGCAATTATAGATCAATGATGTTAAATACAGCCACCAGAAAGACACTGGGGACAAATCATTAAATAATAAATTTGCCACCAACTAAGTAAGTTTTTGTGTTGTGACCTACATGGCCATTTGAAGAACAAATCCTTTAAGACCAATATAATTTCCATCTGGCACAGTGACAAAGGAAATAAAAAAAAAGGCAATTAGTATAATAAAGCCATTTATCAGTAAATTTGGGGATACTCTTTCAAATAAACTATAGTCTAAATTCTTTTACCTATCTGGGGAAAAATTCCAAATAGTGTCTAATCCTAACAATGGTTAAGTAAGATACACAATTGCTTAAATCAGAGCAGAGATACCATTTTCAAATATATATCTAAAAAGCAAGGACTTGTTCGATTTCTGCGACTTTATCAAAGTATCAGCTGATATGTTTTCATGATTGAAAGAGTGAATCAATCAAAAATAAGCATTATTTTTAATAATATTACACAGCATACAGAATCTGATTTTCTTATGCAAACAGACCCATCTACGTAACTACCTAATTTGTATTTCCTCTTTTTGTAGAAATGTCAATCTTGATATAGGAAAGATAAATGTTGGATTTCCACCTGAAACATGCTTCTCTTGCAGTCTTCCATATGACACCAACTCCATGCCAGGGTGGTATGATGGAGGGCACTTCCATCCTTTGTTTCTTGAGCGAAAAACCTTATATTTCCCTTGATCTCTTTTCCTTACAGTTTAAATCTAATCTATCACCAAATACTTTCATCTTCAATCTATTACCAAATATTTTGGCTCTTTTTATTCTTCTTTCAAATCATGTCCCTCATCCCACCACCTCTTATGCTCTCTACTTACCATGTAATCCAAGCCGTTATTAACTCTTGCCTGAGAGTTGCAATTGCCTCTAACTTGGGCTCAGCTTCCACTTTTGCCTTAGGACTCCCCTTTCCTCATAAGCCTTTTCTCTACTGAGGGTCCAGGGTCACCCTACTAAAAGGTAAATTACTATTTCTTTCCTTTCCACTCAAACTTTCTCATCATTTGCCCTCTTATCCAAGGTAAAAGTCAATTTCCTTCTCAGGACCTTCATGACCTACCCACATCCTTCAAGCCCCTTCAGATGGCATCCATCCACTCTCCTCCTCATTTACCCATCTCTAGTAATGAGACTTTTCTCTTCCTAAAACAAACCAAATACTGTTCAGTCTAAAGTTCTTTATGTTACTCTTTCTTCTGTTTGGAATCTTCTTCTCCAAGCTGCCTGCACAGCTCCATCTTAGCTCAAATATTCATTATCATATGGAAACTTTCCCTGACCAGTCTTATAGAAATGATTTCCTTGCCATGCTCCATTTCTCTTACAAACTTATTTTTCTCCATAGCATTGATTACTGTCAAACACATTATATATTGACTGGTTGGTTTGTTTACTATTTATCTTGTCTCACAGAAACATAATATCTTGGAGGGCTGGGACTTCATTTTGGTTGCTGCTTTATTTCCCTGGAACCTAGAATAGTGCCTATTACATAAAAAGCTCAAAGTAAACATCTGGTGAATAAATGAGTGAATGTCATGGGCTATACAAAGACTGGTTGAGAGAGGATACAGGAAGGCACAACTCTTACTGTGAGAAACTTTATAAGCTAAAGAACAGAAAATATACACATAAAAATGACAGTTCATGATAGTGCAATACGAGCAGCATATAATAAAGACGTGTTTTTATAAGAGTTCAAAGAAGACACTGACAACAATCTTCACAAGTATTAGGGAAAGGGAAAATAAATAAATATATCTGTCACCCTTACTGTTCTAATACTCTAATAGCTTTGCCAACCCTGCAAAATTTTCTCCAGTTTAATCAGGAAACATTCTTTCTCACATATACTACTATACCTTTATTATCATATTGAACTAAAATTGTATCTTTGCATTTCTTCTTCGAAATTGGATGTGAGATATATCATAGGTAGGGACTGCAATTGACCCAACCTTTACCAATACAGTCACTTGTGCATTAGACACTTCATGAATATCCACCGTGTGAGTAGTAGACTAATTTGTAATGCTGAAGCTATCTCTAAATGGTCAAGTCCCCTAAATCCCAGCACTGAGGAACTGAGATGTTTTCTTGTATTCTTTTACTAGGTATATTGGGAGATTAGTAGGCAAATAAATCATGTAGTGATGCTTTAAGGAGGCCCAAGAGGATAGAAGAATTAAATCACTCATCTATATCCAAATCCTCTTTCCTTACCACTATTTTCACACATATGTTCACACTTACATACTCTAAATGAAATAAATTCACTAAGATATAAGAACATGTCTTTGAATATCTGGGAATATCTGTAAAATTAATGTAATGTGAAGAATGTTTTAATTAGTAACAAAAGCAGGCTAAGAGAAGATAAAAATTTTACAACAAACTTTAAAGACACAAAATGGAAATATATATATAAATAGAAAGGAAAGACTATTATAACTGTTCTGACATTTATTTCAAAATACGACATTTTTTTTTACTTTAATTATCTCCATTCAACAGATTCTTATAGAATTCTCAGTGTGTGCTAAGCATCCATATTGGCATAGGAGTATGGTGGTAAACATGACAGCCAGTCCTTGGAATCATGAAGTTTACTCCCAGGGTTGAATTTAAAATAAACTATCCTAAGACACAGGATAATAAGTAGTGTTTTATATAAAACTAGAAAATTAAATTTGCAACTTAAGGTAATAGCAGTTTTACTTAGTGGTCTATTTTCTTATGATTAATTAACAAACACTTATTGATCACCCAATGTGAACACACTGGATTTCATGTTATCTTGGGCTGTTGAATCCTAGAAAATTCAAAGGCATTTCAAACTATTCTATAAGACACTATACAAATATGAAAAAGCAACCACATGAAACACAATATATAAGGTTACTATGCTTCTCTCTTTTAATCACCAGCACACTAGGAATATAGTAGACTAGAATGAAAAGAGTCTAGTGTTGGTTCTTATTGTTCGACTATTTACCAGGACACTTTCACAAGGTAACTTTGTCTTTCCTGGCCTCTCTTTCTCATATATGAATATGAATACATAAGCATATCTGGGAGAAAGAGAGAGATACAGATACAACTAAGAGAAAGCAGAGTTTAGATAACTTCTAGGTTCTCTTTCAAACTGTTCTAAAATTTAATTTTTCACTTGCACTTAAAGGGCGCACTGTATCTCAAAGTATAGCCCAATTTTAGCTGTTACAAATATCTTCATTTTTCCCTGTAATTTTTGCTCATTTTGACTAGCTCTGTTGTTTGAGGCTAAAAGGATAACACACTGATTTTTCCCAGATCATGCTACAAGTGGCTATTTAGCCACATTTTTTTTTTCCAGTGGCAGAACTTTGCATTTATCCCATTAAATGCCAGCTTGGTAAATTTCATTAGGGATGATTCTGCCTGTTGATTTTTTTTTTTTAAATAATGATATTTAATGAAACTTTTTTTGTGATATTCATGAATTTGATAAATAGGTTTTCTATATCTTCATTCAAACCAGCATTACAAATGTGTTGAACTAGATCTCTCTGAGGCAAATTGTTTCGCTTTTTATTATACCTTTATCGTGTATAATTTATGCATATTTAAGTGTATAATTCATCAGTGTACATCTTGATGATTTTTTTCTTAAGGAACATAGCCATGTAACTACCACCCAGTTCAAAATACAGACCACTATTAGCATCCCAGAGCCCCCATTTGTATCCTTTGCAAATTAGAAGCCTTCCTCTTCCCCAGTGGGAATTCACTATTCTGACTTTTATCACCATAGATTTATTTTCTGAATTTGCTATAAATGATATCATATAGTATATACCTTTTGGATTGATTTCTTTCATTCAGTATTATAATTATTACACTCATCTTTTCTGTTGTGTATAACACTTTTCCATGGTGTGAAAATACCTATTTTGGATAGTCAGATTGTGTTCAATTTCTGACTTTTATGAACAATGATATGAACATTCTTGTCCTTGTAGCAGAAAAAGTGTATTTCTCTTGGGCTCATAAAAAGAGGTAGAATTGCTGAGAAATAGGGTAGCTTTAGTAGGTAGGGCTTATTTTAATACAATAATTAATATTTCAAACAATTTTCTCCAAAAGAAGAATCTACACAATAGCCTTTCTACAACCACTGTTGAATGCTACCACCCCCTTCATATCTGGCTGATTCAACCATGAAGACGTCCTAGTACAGGTGAACATGCAAGAAATTTTAAATATGCTCTTATTTCCAGTGACTAGTCACCATGATTATCAACCTGATTTATAGTGTTTATCTTGTCAGATAAAGGACAAATGACTAGAGTAGCACACTCAGTGGAGTAAGTCAGAGAGAGAAAGACAAATACTCTATGGTATCATTTATCTATGGAATCTAAAAAATAAATCAAATGAATATATATAACAAAATGGAAATATACTCACAGAAATAGATATCAAACCAGTGGTTACCAGTGGGGAGAGAGAAGGGAGGAAGGGCGGGATAGGCCATGGGATTTAGAGATACAAACTATTGTGTATAAAATAGATAAGTAACAGGATATATTATATAGCACAGGGGATTATAGTCATTTTTTTATAATAACTTTAAATGGAGTTTGATTTATTGAAATATTGTCACTATGAATCTAATATAATATTGTAAACCAACTACACTTCAATAAAAATTAATGAATTAATTAAAATATGTAACTAATTTATAAAAAAGAATTACTTAAAGATAGTTTAAAATTTTAAGTACTGAAATATATGAATTTGACCATCTCAAGTTATCTACCCAATATTTTTTTTTTCCATACTGTTGGACCCATTACACTCTACCCCATACTTAAATAAAGACAATTATGCTCAATTTCAATAGTTATCTTTAGGAAAATTCTACATAAACTGTGTTCTGGTTTCTTGACAAACTCGGGACTGAGTTCTAGAGAATGTTTTATTTATGGCAATTGAACTATTATCTACAGATAGACTCTTTATTACCACATAGAGAAAGGTGTCAGGATGTTTTGTACGTTTAGCTTTTGTTGTTATATACAAGTAAGATTTGGCTGGATGGAGCCAATTCAAACTCATACTACCAATGCTCATACAGAACCTGTACTTTAACTCTGTAGAAATAAAAAAAGAAACAATATCCATTTCCCCACCCACCACTCTAAGCACCAACTCTTACTTGGAATTTAATTATTTGCTACCACTTTCATATGAGCTGGTTGTAGACATCTTTCCCATTTTAAAGTCAGAAACATAAGCATTCTCCATGTTTTTTTGGTTTTTTGTTTGTTTGTTTGTTTTTGCTATGTATCAGCAGTGACCTTAACAGGCCCCAGAAATAAATCATTTCTACACTTACAAAGGCTGTCTTAAGGCTGTGCAATCCATTGATTTCTCTAGTTTGGCTAAGATGATAGTTTCCAAACTGATTTTCCTTGTAAAACTATGACAAGGCAGTTCAAACCCTATCTTTCACTCTTTCAAAATTCACCTTCTCTAATTGTTGGAAAGAAGAGACTTTATCATATCTTTCCTGCATTTTCTAGTCATTGTGTGTCTCAATGTAGTATTTTGTTTCTGTTGTGCCATTTCAGTCCAGATACAGGACCTAGTTTTGTTTTTTGTTTTTGTTTTTTTCTTAATGTACTTCTACTCCTACCCACACTCGCATGCAGAAATTTGAAATACAAACAATGCAATAAAATTCATGCATGCATGAGACATGAAGATTTACTATCACCATGGCCATGCCCGCTATAGGCCTTTTTTTCAGTGGCAGCTTAGTATTGTGTCCTAGTTTACACCTTATCCTCAGCTCCTCCCCTCCCCTCCCAATTCATTTGATCATTCCCACACATTCATTTGATCATTCCCACACATTCCCACACAGATTAGTTACTCTTCAAAAAGAAACCATCTCTAACCATTGCCCCATTCTCAGCAACAGGCCTGCCTTTACATCACTTAAACTCAGCAGTTCTTAAATGGCTGCCCATTAGAATTGCTTGGGGAAGTTTAAAAAAAACAAACCAAAAAACAAAACAAAACAAAAACTGAAGATGCAGGCACATCTCAAAGATTTTAAATTGCTTAGTCTGGGCTAGAGTGCAGGTTCAGAATTACTAGTTAACCTGTCAAAGATAGAGAAAAGAAGAAAAATATTTGATTTTCACAGGGTCCAAGATCTTGAGAAGGAGATCTCTATTATAAAATGCTACTCCCAATACACCACACCCTGCCCTAACCCCCATTATAATATCATCGCTATTAATGGCACATGGCTAAAGGAATTTTCAAGGAGGGAAATGAGAAAGAGTTCGACACAGCCTTAAGAATATTAGCTTTGGGGATTTTTTTCTCTAGTTCAGGGAAGGCTTTAACTTGAAAAAAAATTTAAAATTATTTAGTCGATTCTGATATGCCACTGGCACCAGATCTTTTAGAAATCATTGTTCTTCAGTCTATGCCTGAATCAGGCCAAATCACAAGGTGGCTCATAGGGAGATTACTTTGCCTTGACCCTTCTCCATCCCAACAAGCTGGTTTATTAAACTATGTCTATGTCCTATGCCGCAGGTATGTATTCTTTGCTTGATTTAAAAATAATTATATAGATACTGAGAGCCCTGAAATTGACTATATTTCTCTCCCTGCATTGGTTATTAGAACTACAAAAATTAGGACTTCCCTTCGTGGCTCAGTGGTTAACGAATCCGACTAGGAACCATGAGGTTGTGGGTTCGATCCCTGGCCTTGCTCAGTGGGTTAAGGACCCGGCATTGCCGTGAGCTGTGGTGTAGGTTGCAGACGTGGCTCAGATCCTGCGTTGCTGTGGCTCTGGCGTAGGCTGGCGGCTACAGCTCCGATTCGACCCCTAGCCTGGGAACCTCCATATGCTGCGAGAGTGGCCCAAGAAGTGGCAAGAAGACAGAAAAAAAAAAAAAAAAAAGAACTACGAAAAAATTAAATTTGCTGCCAACCTGTGAGAAAAATACAGAATTTTATGTGCTTTTTATTCCTAGTTTCATGTTATTTTTCCCCCTAATTTTTCTATTATCACTCATTTCTTCCATCTTAGTTATTCATCTTATTGCAATTCTTGCACTTTTGGAAGCTACAGAAAAAAAATTTTTAGAATATGATAAAATTTACATATATTTTAAACATATTATTTGTTATAAATAAGTGACAACTAAGTTGAATATCCACATTGTAGGGAACAACTAGGAAAACCAAGAAAATCCAAGGCAATGCAATAAAACGTTAAAATCGTGGTTTACACTTTTTTGTCCCTAATCCTTTTAATGTTTCTATTTGGGTACATATTTTATGATGTATTCAGTAATATGCAAAACATTAATAATATATATTCTTTATATGTAAATACTTTATTAATAAAATATAATCTTTGTTTCTTTTGGTTTAATAAATGAAAGGCTTAATACTACTAATTCAACTGCTACTTTCCCTCTTTTTTAGCACTCTGTGCCATGGTGCACCAGCTGAAACCTCTGGAGAAGACTATGATGTTATACAAACTGAGAGGAAAGCAAGGTCAGTCAAGGTCATCAGGAAAGATTTTGTGGAAGAAGTGAGGCTTTGGCAGATCCTTGAAAACTGGGGAGCATTTGGATTAGAAGAAATCCACAATATAGTTCTTAGAAACCTAGTTAAGAGAAATAACCAATTTCATAAATGTAATCATCTTTGCAAAAGGTGGGAGGGACAACAAGATCATTTGAGGAATAGTCTGAACAAAATCTGTGATGACAGCCAGTTCTGAATTATCAGATGCCTGGGAACAGATAAGAATCAAATTATACTTTATATTCTTTTCCAACTTTGAAATCATTTCTTCAGACATTTTGCAGGTTAACAATGACCTCAGTTCTCAATACTCCATATTAGAAGAAATTCAATAATAAAGTGTTAATGAATTACATTTGTTTCTTTTATTTTGAGAAAGGCAAATCAATACAAACGCTAACGGCAATTTTCCTACACAACAAATCAGTAAGAACTCCATCTTGTGAGTAAATAAAATAAAATCTGCAGACTTCAAAGGTTTTAGATATCTTAATCCCCTTAAGGTACAATGTTATGAAACCTTAGATAATGTACATTCTCTGTTAAATTACTCTCTTATCAAATAAGAAATATATGTCAGCCTAGCTTTTGTGTCCTGAATAGAATTTGCATTAAACATACTTATTATAAGAGCAATTCCATTTTCAGGTTCGGAAATGTTTCCTCTCAGGGTAACAAAAAGAATCGCATTTTCTTAAGCACTGACTGTTTCTTTTCTCTTCAAAGCAATTGCACTGTGCTGGTTTTCATATGCATTAAGTTAGTTTTCACAGCCTTTGAGTGCCTAACTTTTACTTTCAGGTAGCATGTGAGAACCAAAATGCACTGTCATATTCTAATCATCTTCAGATTAGAAGAGACCGAGAGCATCTCCAAGGAGAAACTGCTTTAATTTATTCTGTTTTAGACTTCCAAAAACTGAGCTATAAAACTGAGACAGCACATTGAATAGATGTATCTTCAGGGGACACCTACTCAGACATTTCTTCAGGAAACCATCAACCTGTTTCAGAAAACACTGCCATTCTGTTTCACTTTTATTTTTGAATAGGGAAAAGGCAGAAATCTTGTTTCTCAAATACTTGGTTTCCATGTTATACCTCAAATTAGTAAATCAGACAAAGATGGAGTAAAAACCTTAAAAACAAGAGGATTTCCCAGCAAATATGTTTGGATTTTCTTTTTCTCATCAACCCTGCTGGGAGGTTGGGGGAGAATCCTTACTTAAGAATTAACTGGAGAGAGGAATGTAGCACAATAACTAACAGCTCACATACTGTGTTCTGACTTTCTGAGTTATAGATCTCAGTTCTACTAAGAGAATCTATGGTGCAGGCAAGTTACTTAATCTTTCTGTTTATTTCCCAATGTGTAAATTGGGAATAATAGAGTTGCTGTAAGGTTCATAAATAAATGCTTTGTTAAAGCACTTAACGCCCAGTACACAATAAATATAATAAGGTATTAACTATTAAAATTAAAAATACAAAGTATATGATAATGAAATGAAAAGTATACTAACTAAAAAGTTTGGCAATGGTGTCTGCTTTTGAAGTTTTAATGTGGTTTTAGTTTAATGTACTCTCATCTTTATGAATGTAAAACCAGAGAAAATATTTTGATATTTCCTCCGCAAAAGGAGAAACATCAGATATAAATTATTATCATCCAAGGAAATAACAAAAATGATAGAATATTTACTGAAAATAAACCCTCAAGCACTGCTATATATTTCTAAAATCACCATCTATGAATTATTTATATTAAAAGTTAGCATTGATTTGGATGCATAGTGACATCCCATATTTTCAGAAAGGCAAAGTTAAGTTTACTATTAAAATTTTACAGAAAATTTGCTCTAACGATTACCTGAATTTATCAATGTTTATTGCACTTAAAGGTAAGGCCAAAAATAACTTTTTTCAGAATAGGAAAAAGTTATTATTAACACTGTTAAAAAATCAATAAAATTTCTATCTTAAATGGCTGTCCTAAATGTGTATGTATATCGTACAATTCATAGGTGACAGAGAGATATATAAGAATCTTATGTTATATTGATTTTCTAGTTTGACTTTACTGTTTTGAATCATAGTTAACATGATAATAAAACACAGTATATAAATTTGCTCTGAGCTTTCTGAAAAAAGCACAATGACTTGTGAACAAATTCCTGCTTTAAAAAATGGGTATCAATACTTTTTATTGAAGTCTACATGTATTTTAGGGGATATTGAAATGACCAAGAATGCTCCTTCAATTTTCCTGGAGAATCAGTCATCTTCCTGTAAGTACTTAGTAGCCATATACATTACCTATCCCTTTCTAGTAAGTTACAGCTGTTTCTCAGCCTATATTGAGAGTACATCAAAAGAAAGCCCCCATATTATCTTTCTAGTTAGCTCCTTAGAAGCCAGTGAATTACTTTGAACTATATAGATACAAAAACTCAATGAATGAATAATCTAGCAAGACTGCATGCATTCTTGCATTGAAAAAGTTCAAATTCAACACGCCAGAAGATAAACCTATCAGAGTTGCCCTAAATCTGTTCCTTTACCTGCACTACCTCTCAGTTGATGCCAGGAACACATCCTCATCACCTAAAGATTGAGAGTTACCCTTGATTCCTTTGTATGGTATTTACCTTACCATAACAACCAATCAATCACCAAGTCCTGAGTGCACCTTTTTTTTGATCTGCATATACCCCTACAGTTTCATTCATGTCCTTACCTTCTCTCTTTTGAATGATTGCAACAGCCTCTTAAATGGTTTTCCTTCCTACAGTTTTATCCTTCTTAAAACAGTTCTCACAACTATCAGGGTAACTTAGCTAAAATGCAAATCAGATTTTCTCACTTACAGTTGTTCATGGTCCTAGGTGTCTTATGACCTAATGTAAAGTTCAGATTCCATAGTAAGTCATACAAGGCCATCTATGACCATATGATCAAGGACAGTGGTTTCCAAATTTTTCCTTTTTTTTTTCTTTACTCAATGAATTTTATTACATTTATAGTTGTACAGTGATCATCACAACTCAATTTTATAGCAATTCTATCCCAAACCCCCAGCCCATCCCCCACCCCCCAATCTGTCTCCTTTGGAAACTACATGTTTTTCAAAATCTGTGAGCCAGATTCAAAGAAGTTCATTATGTCCATTTTTTAGATTCCACATGTAAGTGACAGCATATGACACTGGTGTCTTGCTGTCTAACTTCACTTAGCATGATAATTTCTAGGTCCATCCATGTTGCTGCAAATGCCATTATTTCTTTCCTTTTAATGGCTAATATTCCATTGTACATATATACCACATTTTCTTTATCCACTCTTCTTTTGATGGACATTTAGGTTGTTTCCACGTCTTGGCTATTATAAGTATTGCTGCAGTGACATTGGAATACATGTATCTTTTTGAGTCATGGTTTTCTCTGGATAGATGCCTGGGGGTGGGATTGCTAGATCAAATGATAATTCTATTTTTAGTTTTCTGAGGAATCTCCATACTGTTTCCCACAGGGGTTGCACCAATTTACATTCCCACCAATAGCATATAGGATTCCCTTTTTTCCACACCCTCTCCAGCATTTGTTTTTAGACTTTTTGATGACGGCCATTCCTGTCAGTGTAAGGTAGTAGCTCATAGTAGTTTTGATTTGCATTTCTCTAATAATTGGTGATGTTGAACATCTTTTAATGTGTTTTCTGGCCATTTATATGTCTTCTTTGGAGAATTTTCTGTTTAGATCTTCTGTCCATTTTTTAATGGGGTTGAATTGTCTGTTTAGATCTGCCCATTTTTTGATTTTTTTTTTTTTTGGTATTGATCTGCAGGAGGTGTTTATAAATTTTGGAATTAATCCCTTGTCAGTTGCTTCTTCTGCAAATATTTTCTCCTATTCTGTAGGTCGTCTTTTCATTTCATTTAGCAAATTGTTCTAATGAGTAAGATAATTTTAGCATTCTCTTTTTCTCTTTCTCTTTATATGTATATATTAAATTATATATAACTATGTATAAATTATACATATATAAATCCATTAAACATGTACATGTATGAAACATGCACAAAATAATACTCTAAACCATATGAGAAAATATAGAGTTTTAATATGTTTTCCCCTATATTTGGCTACATTATCAGTTATAGGGCATGCTTCCCTCTTGGAAAAGATTCAGCCTAGAGTACTTTTTTGGTTTTATCTGGCACACCTGCCTACCTCAAGCTTGACTCTAGTAGCACAACGTTCACTCTCTGTATACACATCCATCATATCATTCCTCATCTTTAAGTCTTTTTCCATGTCATTTCTTATGTACTTCTTTACCTAGGAAACTATTCAGACATTAGACTCACGTATTCCTCCTCCAGGAAGGCGTCTTGATTATTCCAGCCAAGGTAATTTTCCTCCTTGTTGCTTTCATAATAACTTATGTTTATATCTATAGTTGTACTTAGTTCAAAGTATTGCACAGTTCACTTTTGCAGCATCCTTTCCGGTAGATTTAAACTGTTTTTTTTTTTTTTATCTTGGATTCACAGTGTCTCTCCAGCTTTCCAATTATATGGTAATTGAATACCTATAATATTCAATTAATAGTAATACAAATAGGATCAAGTGAATGGTAAAAAAAAAAGTTAAAATAACAGTATTATCTAGAACAAAGAAGGGTCAGGTAAAACATAATTAGCCTAGAAGATAGGATATAATTTCCTAAAATAGATAGTAATATTTTAGCTGATTATTCAATCAAAGAACAAATATGTATTGTGTCCTATTCATGAAACTATGTATTCACTCCTGTTATAAAACAGTAAACTCAGGTGGCAGGATGTAATTACAGTAGGTATCATTTTATAATAAATTTCATTATATATCAAATCAGTGAAATGAGCTAAATGTGATTTCACAAAATTTAAGCTCAAATGTCAGCACTTTTTGAAATTTTGAATATTTGAAATTATTGTAGTGATTTTTTTCTATTTTTTTTGAATATTTTATTGATTTCCTCTGTGATCTTTATGATTTTCTTCCTTCTGCTGACTTTAAGTTTTGTTTGTTCTTCTTTTTCTAATTCATTTAGGTGGTGGGTTAAGTTGTTGATCTTAACTATGTCTAGTCATTTATGATGGAGAATGATAATGTGAGAAAAAAAGAATGTATACATGTATGTGTAATTAGGTCACCTTGCTGTACAGTAGAAAATTGACAGAACACTGTAAACCAGCTATAATGGAAAAAATAAAAATCATAAACAAACAAAAAAAATTACAAACAGTGTTTGACAGCTATACACAAAAATATATAGTAGTTGTCACATATTGTTTAGTGTAACTCAATAATGAAGTTATATGAAGTCTTGAAATTCTCTGAATTAGCTGAAACAAATTGATCATGAATTGATACAGGTGATGGGCATGGGGCAGTGGAAGAGTTTATTATATGCTCTCTAATTTTTTATTTTATGTGTATTTAAAAGTTTCCAAAGTAGAAGTTTAAAAAGTGATCCACTAGCTCAAAAAGAAGTCCTCATTTTAATTATGTAAACAAATACAGAAGATTTTACAATAAAATATATCAAAAAGCTCTAATATTTAATATAATTTAATTGGATGACACTCAGTATTCTATCCATGCAGGAAACTAAGACGTGCCAACAATTCAGCAAAATTTTACCTGAACTATACTGTATTAACCACAAAATTTGCATTTTAAAATGGAGAAGATGTTTAGAAAAAACACACAAAACCTTGAAGCAAAGAAAGCATTCATACCAGCTGGACTTTGGAGGGGACATATCAGAAATAGTCATATTCTTGGTTTCAGCTGAATTAGGAAGAAGTTTACTAAGAATAGAGTCTTAAAGCAGCTCAGGAAAGGGCTGATTTTTCACCTCAATTAAACCATGCTCATGCTGATGAGAGGTTAAATATTATATTATAAAACAAACTATGATGAAATGGGGAAAAAGAAATCCTAATATCAGTTTGCATTATCAAGAAAGGAATACAGATGTAATTTAATAAAAATTAATAATAAGGTAAGCTCGGATATTTTAAAATTGCAATACATCCTAGGGAGATAAAGAAAAATAAGACTCCTTAAGAAATTTATATTTGGTGAGAATACAAATGAAATAGTTTCAGAAAGTATGTGATAGAACATCTTAAGAAGGATAGATCAAGGACAAAGACTTGTTCTGAAGTAGCTAACTTGAAATGTTTTCAATTATCAAAGAGATACAACAATTCTCTCTATATATGTATGTTGTGTGTGTGTATGTGTAGCCTCTCCTCCTGCTATATTATTGTGAGCTTCAAACCTCTTAGATCTTAAAAGAAAAACTGTGACACACTAGTAGATAATTGGATAGGAGTCTACAACAGGAAACTCTAGTGCTTCAGGAAATCTAGTGAGTGACTAAGTGGATCTGCCATCTTTCCTTGGACCTCAAATTGAATGTGAATACATTCCATGATGAAATTCTTATTTAAGATGTGTATGAAAAATGTCATCCTATAAATCTTACAGTATATGTCTTTGTTGCTATTGTTTTAACCCAATGTATGAAATGTGATTACATAATAAAGTTAAATAATGAAAACCAGGTCCATAAAAAGCTGTGTACAAAAGAGTCCAAAGCTTTATCCATATGAGCCACAAATAGAAATAAACACAGACATTCATCACTGGAAGAACAGATAAACAGGCTATGATTTGTTCACACAATGGGGTATTATGTAATAATAAAAAGGAAAACACTACTAACATATGCAACAATATGATGGATCTCAAAAATATCACATGAAAAGTGAAAGAAACAATACACTAAAGAATACATATTGTGTGAATCCATTTAAATAGTTTTGGCTGCAGGGGTGGACACGAAAATAAAATAGCCTTCTTTCAAATTTATAGTGAGTGCACTCATTTATTTCCTTAAAACTATTATTATCCTGGAACAATTTGGAAAATGAGTGAAAATTTTTTAATACTTTCCATTTTGAGAGTTCACTCTCCCTTTTCTTCCTCTCTCATTTTTGCCTTTATCAGATTTGTTCCATTTAGTGAAATGTTTTCTTCTAAATCCTGATGTCCCACTGTTCTAATTCCCATCACTTCCCACACAATACAAGAGCCATTTTGCTATTGGCAACATGAAAAATCTGTCTGTGCCCCACATTTTTACAATGACTTTAGATCATCTTATAAACTTGTCTCTTCAGAGTTAAAGAATGAAGGAATTAAATAAACTTATTATGGTTTAGCAGAGGGAATATGATAACATGGAAAGAAAACTGAACTTTAGAGGCAGAAGAGAACTGGATATATATTTCAGCACCGCAAGGTAGCAGATGTGTGATGTTGAACAGGTTATATAACCTCTCTGAAGCCTGAGTTACAAATCCTTAAAGTGAGAATAAGGGCTGTCTCATAGGATTGTATGATATCCCTGGAAAGTTGTTAAGCCTTGGTTCATAGTATAGTTAATAAACACTTTAAAAGGACTTCTAGATTGTGGTATGTTTCTGTTCTAACACAGTGAAAGCACTTTCAGAATAAGAAACAATATTAAGCAGTTTTTCTTTTTAATTTAAAAAATTTTTTTTGGCTTTTTAGGGCCTCACCCTTAGCATATGGAAATTCCCAGGCTAGGGGTCAAATCAGAGCTGCAGTTGTAGGCCTACAACACAGCCAGGTCCACAACGGATCCGAGCCACATCTGTGGTATATGCCACAGCTTGCAGCAATGCTGGATCCTTAACCCAATGAGCAAGGCTAGGGATCGAACCCACATCCTCATGGATACTAGTTGGGTTGGTTACCACTGAGCCACAATGGGAACTCCTTAAGTAGTTATTCAATTCCCCCACTTAGAAGCTCAATTTTTCCCCTTTGTATTTTCAGAGCTGGCAAAAATAGTAATAAATTAAGATGATTATCTTTCTGAAAAGAAAAAAAAATACTAAAACAAGAAATTTTTAAATCTAAGCAAAACATGCAAAAATTTATTGAGAAATAAATCACTTATTCTATCTAATATTGAATCAAATTGTAGTTTTGCTAAGCAGGTGAATATGTAGGCTTTTTTCACAATTATTTTATTTTGCTAGTCACCTAGACTGAAATCATTAAAACCAATTTAGCTTGAATCATAGTTGAAAAATTCCAATGCTCAGAGCACTGATAATAACCTGGAAATAAAGCAAGTTAAGCTTCACAAGGTTAACTTATGATTATTTCTGTATTTTATTTTGATTATTCTGAATTCACAAATGTACACAGGAGAGTCATGTTTTTTTTTTCTAAATTTAAGCACTTAATTTCTCACCACATGCATATAAGGACAGGTTGTGCATTGCTGATTATTTGTTAGAGCCTTTTAGTCAGATTTTTACCAGCAGCAGGCAAAATGAAGCCATTTTATGCAATAGAATAAAAGGGAAGTGTTTTGGCCTTTACTTTCAAGGTAAAGCTATGTTCATTAACAACAAAGAAGAATCTACGGTAGCAAGAAGGAAAAAAAATCAAAAACCTGCTATTTGCTTTCAAATAGGCTTATGAAAAATTAAGCAAAATTTGACAACACATCCTAACAATTTTTTTTCCCTAAGGAAACAAATGGTGAAGTAGAAAAAACATTAAACACACAACCAAAACATCATTATCTACCACCAATTCTGTTACTCACCGATGTGCATTCTTGGATAAGTCTTGTCCACAATCTGGGCTTCTGTGCCAGTTTCTAAGGCTGGGTAACAAGCCATCCCAAAATTTCATGCTGAAAGCAACGCTGTTGCTCAAGAACTTGCAATTTGGGCCCAGCTCAGCAGGGGCAGTTTTTTCTGCTCTGATGTCTCTGTTCTGCTTGACATCAGCTGGGGGTGGGGTGGTGGGGTTGCTGAATGCTAGGGACATGTGAGAGGAGAGCTCTCATTCATATATGGGGAAAACTCAAAACAGCTAGAGTTAGCACAGACTTCCTTAGGTACATCTGTTTCTGTGAAGTCTGTCAGTGTGATGGCTGTTTTAAAACAACTTTTTTATCATATATGAAAAATAATCAAGTTGGATTAGATAATCTCTAAAGTATCTCACCTCAGAAAATCTTGTGACTCTCTGATTAAATGGAAATAGAAATAACTTGAAAGTGATCTGAAACAGCTGGCATCATGTTAATAACATATTGGTATGGAGGAGAACTTCTTAAAAGAAGTAACTCTGGAAGTGTGTTAAGCATTTAAATCAGCAAATTACCACATTTTTCAGTATCAATGATTATGTGTAATTGCAAAGGCAGGACGATATTCATAGGATGTAGTTTCTATGACAGAGCAAGTTGATTGTTCCATGCCATTTAATCTTTCTGTTTAACCACGTAATTATTATGGTTCATTCAAATTTTGAACACCTGATGTGATACCAAGAGTCATCAACATATTACTATTGCAAAGATCGAAAAAAAAAAAGTCTTAAGTGTATTTATGTTCAGTATATTATCAATCCAAATGCAATGCTATTTTGTAGTTCTTATCAGTCTATCTTGGCCCCTATGAATCATCTGATACTAACTCACAATAGGATAAGAATCAATGTTACCAGTGAGATATTGTCTTTAACAGTAACCTGCCTGGAAATCTAGCAGACTACATAGATCAGTTACATGAATACAATGAAACAAAGCATGAAAACTACCCTAAAGGCAAATGGAAGGAATCCAACTACAAGCAGATGTATTAAAAAGCCAACCAGTCCACTCTGATTTCGTTTCATATTTTCTTTGATGCATAATGAGTTATTTTGATATTATTATTCTGTATTCACAAACCACGGTTTATATATGCAAAATGCTTTACAAAGGTTTTCTCTAAGTAGACAACTTTCTATTATGGGGAAGTTTATTAAAGTGTAGACAGCATCTGTTCTTTATTTCTCGTCATAGTCTTATCTGCATTTTACCAGTTGGAAAACTAAATTCCAAAAAGGCTAAAGCTTGCAAGGTCATATCATTTATCAATCACAACCTTGTAATTTATAGGTATTGTGACACAGGTCTGCCTGTGAAGTCTGCACTTTATAGGATTCTACTATTTCACACAAAAGGAAAATGACACAAACACAAGAGGAATTTCCAGAATGGATTTCTCAATCGTCCTAAAGTCTGACTGTAAATGTGCAAAGACCTTTAATATCTAAATGACTTTAAATTAGCAGTTCTTGGGTATCCTGAAATCTCTCTTACAGATGGGATGTATTTTCCAGTAAACTGAAACCATTTCAGATGCCCATCTGTGACCCAAACATAAAAACAAAAACAAAAAACTAGTATTTGCCTAGATAATTATAACTTTTTAGGTATATACAACATGCTTGCGAAATCTCCATGAAATGTCTAGATATAGAAGTAGACTATACCAACATGAATGAAAACTGGTTTTCAACATTGAGGAAAAAAGTGTTCAAAAGTCCTTTTGATGATGACCATGGTTCCCAATTTTTCCACCATGATTTTTAGTGCATTTTGAAATCTAATTTTAGTTTTAAATTCTGTGAAAAATTTGTATTCCATTCCTTAATGCCTGAATTTAAGTAAATGTAAAAATAATATTTTAAGAGCTATTTTTCTCTCAGAAAATCTTCAAGTACAATGCATGCCAAGAAATTGAGCCATGATCTCATGGTTTCAGTTTCCCCTGAAATACTTGCCACATACATTTGAGTGATATTTCAGTTTATTTTTAATTTTGTATTTTGGTCACACTCATGATATGTGGAAGTTCCCAGGCCAGAGATCAATCCTTTGCCAATGTTGAGACCTGCACCTCAGCTCCGGCAATGCCAGATCCTTAACCTGCTGTGCCATAGGGGGACTTCTTTGAGTGATATTTAAATCCTATTTTGAGGAGACAGCATTTCCCTTAATAAATTCAAATTCTGATTTTCCAAATTTGTCAATGAAAGTGATTTTGTACTTGGAGGAAAATGTTTAAACTATGCTGCCTTTACTCTTATCCCTGAGATTCATTTTCCTTTTTAGAATATTTCTATAATTAAAGCTGCCACCACTACTAGGGTCTCAGGACAGTCATTACAAAATACATAGAATAAACTAATGCTCATCTAAAAGATATACACAGTAGAAACAGTTGCAGAAGGAGTGCTTTGTTGTAGATAGCCTCTACTAATCTGAACAGACAAGTTTTCTGGAATCAAGAACACTAAACAGATGCTGAATGAACAGAACTCTACTATATCTAATTATAAAAAATTATGTTTTTATTTTTTTAATGTTTTAGTATTTGTTCTATAAAATGTGATGTTTCTTTACATATACATTCAGTAATTCTTCTAGAATAAACGTATGTTATAAAACATATCAAATCCTTTTTTTTTAAATAGACAATGCAGTTTTAGGTTTGCAGTAAAATTGAGTGGAAGATTCAGATATTTCCCATCTATCACCTGTCTCCACACACACACAGTCTCTCCCATCATCAAAATTCCACACTAGAGTGGAACATCTTTTATAATTAAGGAAACTACATTGACACATCATGATAACCCAAAGTTCACAGTTTACATTAGTGATCACTCTTGGTGTTGTATATTCTACAGGTTTGACAAATGTATTATGACAGGTACCCACTGTTATAGTATTATATAAAATAGTTTTACTACCCTTAAAATTCTCTGCATTCTACCTACTCACCCCTCTCACAGCCCTCCTTCCTCCCAGCCACAGATACTTTCACTGTCTCCATAGTTTTACCTTTTACAAAATGTAATGTGTATATCAAATAATTTTTTAGTTATGGTTTTGGAATAATGCAGTCATAGAAACATTTTGCATTTTAGATAAAACTTTTAAAGTATAACAAAATATTTATATTTAACTTTCAGTTAAACCTATAATTTCTTTTCTATAGCTGTAACAACTGTATAATCCTTGTGCACTCATTTAATAACAATAGTAAATCACACCTTAAAATCTTGTCTCACTTCAATAGACATCAGTCTGTAAAAATATAATTATTTAAGATTTAGCCATTTGTTTTCATATTTCTTGTACAAATTATATGGGAACATTTTGTCAGGTAGAGTTCAGACAATGTCACTGATACATACATATTTAAATAGTAAATGCCAAGAATTCTATTTTCAGAATGCTAGCATGAGGACCATATAGAATATGACCTCTATTAAAACAAGCAAAACTAGTAAAAATTATTTTGAAAAATAAAGATGAAAATTTCTCAGAATTGACCAAGGATATGTGGCACATAAAGAAAAAAAAAAAAAGCTTCAAAAGAATTTACCAAATCTAGGTGAGAACAGTCCCTCTCTTCATGTTCCAATTCAGCTTGATGGAATTTCTACTGTGGGCAGAATGTGTGTAGTAAGATGGGGTTCCCTTTCTCCTTGGCTTCTCATAAGGAGCCTCACCCAAAAAGCAGGAAACCCCTTCATTATACCCTCCAAATCCAAGTTGCAGGCACTTAACTTATGGTGAGCACAACAGAAAGCTCAGAGGCTTCCTACCTGACCCAGCACCCAACAGTAGAGGGAAAGTCCTGCCTCAGAAAAGGAAGGCTGTGAACACTCAGATCTTAATTGCTCTTCTGGCTGCTGGCACAAAAGTTCCAAGAGAGCCAGACAAGTCAGAGACTACCACTCTGTCTAGAGCCAGGATCAGTGACTCACGGATTTTATCTAGAATGAGAAGCAATCCATAAGAATAGAGAACTCCAAAACCTTCCCAAAAGCAACAGACTTTCTTTGAAACAGAATGTGGAAAAGTTCAACTCTAAGTGGGCTATCCATAACAATCAAGATTTTTGTTATAAACAATTAAGAGGAGGCTTTAACTTAGGAAACCAACAAGCTAAACCACAGGCCAACTAGTTACCCATACAGAAACATGGAAATAGACAACAAAGAGCCCTTCTGGAATCAGGAGAAAGCTTAAAGACTGGTCTCACAAACTATCCCTGCCCAGAATTTAATTGTATCAGAAAAGGGCAATTCATATCAGAAGGCACTGTCAAAAACATAAGAGAAATCAGCCAGCATTTAGGGGAGACTAAAAAGTGAGCTTGATAGCAAATAGCAAAATCAAAGTCAATAAGGATTAAAATCATGTAAATTTATGTCCTCTAACCACACTGAAGTTGAGTTATAAATAAATAATATCAAAAAAAGTTTGGGAAATTAAAAACTATGGAAAAATAATATATCCTGCTCCTAAATAACCAATGAGGTAGAGAAGAAATCACACAGAAAATTTGAAAATATTTCAAAATGAATAAAAATGGAGACTTGACATACCAAAACTTGTGGGTTGCATCTCAAGCAGTTCTTAGAATGAAATTTATAGTTGTATATGAATAGATTAAAAAATAATTATCTCAAAATTAATAACTTTGCACTTTAAAAACTGAGAAAAACAAAAACAAAATAAAAAACCCAAAAAACAATAAACAACAACAACAAAAATCACAGCAAGCTAAACCCAAAGTAAATGGAAGGAAGGAAATAATAAAGATTTAGTGGAATTTAAAAAATAGGAAAAGAAATAGAGTTTACTCAAAAATCAACAAAATTAGGGGGTTCCTGTCATGGCACAGTGGAAACGAATCCAACTAGGAACCATGAGGTTGTGGGTTTGATCCCTGGCCTCAGTCAGTGGGTTAAGGATCCAGCATTGCCCTGAGCTGTGGTGTAAGGTCACAGACAAAGCTCAGCTCTGGTGTTGCTGTGGCTGTGATGTACCCCAGCAGCTGTAGCTCCAATTGACCCCTAGCCTGGGAACCTCCATATGCTGTGGGTGTTGCCCTACAAAGAAAAAAAAAATCAACCAAATTAAAAGTTGGTTCACTGAAAAGATCAACAAAATTGATAATTCTTTAGCTAGACAGCTCAATATAAAAAGAGAAAAGAGTCAAATTACTACAGTCAGGAATGAAAGACCTTACAAAAATTTTTAAATGATTATAAAAGAATACTAAGAATAACTATATGCCAAAAAATTAGATAATTTAGATGAAACAGACACAGAAGAAGAAATAAGAGTAGGAAAAGCAAAAGGAGAGGGAGGAGAAAGGTCAAAAAAATATAGTCTATTTGCAGTTGACATGATCTTATACAAAGAAAATTCTAAGGAATCCACTAAAAAACCTATTAAAACTAATAAAAGAGTTGAGTAAGGCTGCAGAATACATGATCAGTATACAAAAATCAATTATACTTCTATGTACTTATAATGGATATTTCAAAAAATAAATTAAGAAAATTCCATTTCAGGAAGTTCCTGTCATGGCTTATTGGTAACCAGCCTGACTACTATCCATTAAGATGTAGTTTCAATTCCTGGCCTCGCTTCGTGGGTTAAGGATCTGGCATTGCCGATTCAACCCGTAGCCTGGGAACGTCCATATGCCACAGGTGCAGCCCTAAAAAGCAAAAAATGTGAAAGAAAGAAAGAAAGAAAGAAAGAAAGAAAGGAAAGAAAAGAAAGAAAGAAAGAAAGAAAGAAAGAAAGAAAGGAAGGAAGGAAGGAAGGAAGGAAGGAAGGAAGGAAGGAAGGAAGGAAGGAAGGAAGGAAGGAAGGAAGGAAGGAAAGAAGGAAGAAAGATTTCATTTCAGTAGCAAAAAAAAAGAAAAGAAAAGAAAAGAAATAGGAATCAAGTTAACAAAAGAAGTGTAAATTACACTTGAAAACTGCAAATCATTCATGAAAGAAATTAAAGACCTGTTTATATAGGAAGATATCACACATTATTGTACTGAAATATCACATTACTCTTCAATTTTTTTTTCTACAGATCATATCATCACAAACCCTACTGAAATCTCAGTTGGTTTATTTGCCAAAGTTGACAAGCCGATCCTAAAACATGTCCCCAACAGGTCCAGGTTCCACGCCTGAAAATCTTATGGCAATGCAAGAGACCAAGGATAGCCAAAAAGAGCTTGAAAAAGAACAAAGTTGGAAGGATTCACAATTCAAATTTCAAAATCTCCCACAAAGCTACAGTAGTCAAGACAATCAGTACACATAAAGATAGATTTATAGATCAATGGAATCAAATTTAAAGTCCAGAAATATGGAGTTCCCGTAGTGGCGCAGTGGTTAATGAATCCAATTAGGAACCATGAGGTTGCAGGTTCGATCCCTGCCCTTGCTCAGTGGGTTAACGATCTGGCGTTGCCGTGAGCTATGGTGTAGGTTGCAGACGCGTCTCGGATCCCGCGTTGCTGTGGCTCTGGAGTAGCTGTAGCTGGCTACAGCTCTGATTCGACCCCTAGCCTGGGAACCTCCATATGCTGCGGGAGCGGCCCAAGAAATAGCAAAAAAGACATAAATAAATAAATAAATAAAGTCCAGAAATAAACCCTCACATTTACAGTCAATTGATGTTCAACAATTTGTTAATACAATTCAATAGTGGAAAAACAATCTTGTCAAAAAAATACTGCTGGGATAACTTAACATCCACATGCAAGTCCACACAGATATTTGTATCTGTATATGAAAACTGAGTCAAAATGAATCTTTGACCTAAAGGTCGATGTTAAAACAAAGCACTTAAACGAAAACATAGCATAGCATCATAGAGTCCTTGGATAGCTAATGACTTCTTATACAGGACACTAAAAGCATAAGGAACAAAATTAAAAAATGAATAAAATGGATTTTGTGTTTCAAACTACATCAAAAAGTGAAAAGATAAGCAGAGCATGGGAGAAAACTTTTGCAAATCACATATTTTATAAAAGACTTTTATCTAGAATAAATAAAAGAACCCTAGCAGATTAGCAACTTTTTTTTTTTTTTTAATGGGCAAAGAATCTATTGAATAGACTTTTTTTCCAATATATACAAATAAGCATGAACATGAAAAAATGTTCAAAATTATTAGGCATCAGGGAAATGCAAATCGAAAACACAATAAGATGTCACTTCATTCCCCACTGGAATGACTGTTTTAAAAAAAGATAATAACAATTCTTGGCAAGAATGTGGAGGTCTTGGAACTCTCACATACTGCTGTTAGAATGCAAAATGTTTCAACCAGTTTGGAAAATGGTCTGATACTTCCCCAAAAGTTTAAACATAGAGTTACCATATAAACTGTGCTGTGCATTTCTAGGTATATATCCTAGAGGAAAACAAAACAAAAACAAAACAAATATCCACACCAAAATGTGTACATGAATGTTTCTGGCAATTTTATCTGAGTCAAAAAAAGCAGAAACAACTCAAATGTCAATCAACTGATGACTTTTATTTTTTTCCATTTAAATTCATATACTCATAAAATCTAACATTACTTGGCAAAAAAAGAAAAAGAAAAAAGAAAAGAAAAAAAGAAAATGCTAAGTAACAGGGCCACAACATGGATTAACTTTACACTGAGTGAAAGAAGTCAATCATGAAGGACTGTATACCAGCTAATTCTACACGAAAGGTCTGGAACAGGCAAGTTTATAGAGGCAGAAAGTAGATTAGTGTTTGATGTAGGGCTAGGAAGTTAGGATAAACATGAAAATTACCCATAAGCACTGACTTAAGCTTTTTAAATATATTAATTACATGGTATGTGAATTATATCTTTAAAAAAGTGTTAGTTTTTTTTTTTTTAAGGAAATTCTATCATGAGGAATTATCACAAATAGTGAAAAATATATGTAGCTAAACTTTGGAAACAATCAAAATGTCCAAAAAATTAGAAAATTAAAAAAATTATGATAATCTACAGATTAAATTACAGATTGTTAATCACAACATAGGAAATAATAAAAGGACTAGGATAAAATTTTATCAATCATAAGATTATTTGCATTTTAAAAATAGCATGGATATTAATATTCCAAATATTAACAGTTGCTAACTGTGTAGTAGCAGTAGTGGTAATTTTCATTTCAACTTTGTTTCATGCTTCCTAATTTTCAAATTCCCCATTATGTACAACTTTAATAAATAATTTTTTAATAAATAAATAATTTTTTGAAATTGAGATCTGCTATCAATAAATGATTACTAATGACTATTACTTCACAAAACAAATTTATTAAAAAAATTAAAATCATTATAAATAAAAAATACAAAAATAATGTTTAGTGATGATTGAGCTGGTAAATGTCTATTTTTAATTTAGTCATCACTATTTTGAGTTAAAAGAGTTTCACATAGACGTTGAAAATAGTATGAAAATTTGTTCATTGTAATCCTTTATTGTATCTGTAAATTCAAATCTGAGCCAAACTCAGGGGCTTTATCACTAAAATAGTATTAAGGGAGGACATTAAATGGAAACAACTATCAGGCTATGGTCACATTGTAAATAAGAATCACCAACAAATGACAGTTTTTTCCAACTAATTGGAATCATGTTTCATAAGTAACAAAAGAAAAATTTTGAATCCTCTTTTCCAAGATTTAGAAAATAGCATTTCATATTTAGTTACAACTTTGAATTACTATGGAATCATCGATTCTTTTTAGTATTTTAATATTTAATTTGTAAGGAAAGCAGTAACATAAATAGAATCTCCCCAACGAAGATTTGTTTTTCCCCTGAAAAAAGGAACAGATTCCACAATAGTCTACTTTATGTGCTAATACTATGCAAACCTAATTCCAATTCTGTTCACATAGGTATTAATGACTGTTGACTAAGAAAATAGACGGTTTTAAAAAAATAGCCTACAGGTTTTTAACTGTTGAAGCTGTTAATAGTCAAAAAGCTGGAAGTGACCCAGAGAAATCATTATTCAGAAGTGGTTTGTTTAACTCTTTAAAATACTCCAGAGCCAGAAATTCATAACCTGTAAGTAATCTTTTCTGATATTTAATACACTGATCTATTCTGGTATCTAGTACACTGACAATCAGGTTTAATTTATCAATCCACCTAAGTTTTTACATATGTGATTTACATCTAGCTTTCCTCATTCAGTTCTCATTAAAATTAAATCATAAATATATTAAATTTTAGACTAAAGAAATCAGTGGGGTTTTTTGTTGTTCGCTTTTTTGTTTGTTTTTCAACATAGTCCTGGATAAATTTATCGACAGAGTGCTTGACCCATAGAAAACAATGGGATTTAACAGGCTATCCTTGGAAGATTTGCATAGTTGCTACTGTGTGCCATGCTGGGTGAGTATAAGGAATCCGCAATTGTTGTCAAATACTTTGGCTCTCCCTTCCTGGACACAAAACTCTAGACAGGAACAATGGTTGCCATACTACAACTCATTTCTAGCATCTTTAACATCAGTCATCACAAAGCCTGCCTTGGTGACAAAGAAGAAAGTCACTCCATTCATAATTCTGTTGGTGTTACATATCTTTGTATCCCCCAGGCAATCCTAGACAGCTTTAAGCAATTTCTTGGAAGAGCTTTTCTTAAAAAGCTCTGGTGCCAGAGAGTTGTCAGTAGAAGATTTAGTGCAAGTTAATATTATATGGAGACTTTTCTAGAAACTGGGCAAAAACTGGAAAGGGTGATTTGAGAGAGCTGCTGGTTTTTCTTGAAGTATTTTTCTGCAATTCTGGTTAAAAGCAAATTTGGCAAATTTATGACATTAAAAGCTAGTAACAATGTCCTATCTCCGGGGGAAAGCCATGAAGGAGAAATAATATTTTTAAAAAAGAATGTGTGTGTGTGTGTGTGTGTGTGTGTATAATAGTATATATACAGTAACTCAGTCATATATATAATATATGTGTGTGTATATATATATGACAATTACTTTGCTATATAGCAGAAATTGGCACAACATTCTAAAGCAACTCTAAAAAGGCATTTATATAAAGTACATAAAAATGGCAAAAACATACTAAATCATAAGATTACTAATATAGTATTACTCAAAAACATATTTAAAAAGGAATTCTATAGTGGTATAGCAGTTTAAGGATCTGGCATTTTTGCTGCTGTCGCGTGGATTCAATTCCTAGCCTGGGAACTTTCACATGCCACAAGTGTGGCCAAAAAAACCCAAAAAACAGTAAAGAAAAAAAAGCTAGATAACAATAAATGAGATGACCAAGATAATAAATAGTTCCCTAATGAAAAAGACTTCGAATTTGCTACTTTTGAGGATAGTGGCACTAAACCAGAGGTGCATTTCAAAATCACTGAAAATACATGGCTAGGTTTTTCAACCTTTGCACTATTACCATTTAGGACTAAACAATTCTGTTGTGGAGGATTGTCTTGTGTATTGTTTAGCAGTATCCTTGGCGTTTACTCACCAGTAGCACCCTTTCAGTTGTGACAAAAAAAATGTTTCCCGATATTCCAACATGTAATCTGGGATGGACAGTCATCCTCAATTAAGAACCACTGCCATGGAGCTTCTAAGATACTAAGCACTAGGACCACGAACTATCCCTCAACCCCAGTCTGGCCTTCCAAACCCTACCTACTGAATGGTCAGATATCTCTGAGACTTTGCCTTATATAACATATTTGTTGTTGTTACTAAACTCTCATCTGTTCTTGAATTCTTCTGGAATCTTTCCTCACTCTCATCTTACCTAGCATGGTAGTGTAAATAAAACTCATGTTTGGGGAAATACATATAAATACATAAATATATTTTTATTTATATGAGTTCTTGTGAAATATATTTCATATTTATATGAGTTCAGACTCCAATTATCTTTCCTAATCATAAATACAACAGAATTAAAATTCTCATCATGAAATTATCAGGGATATGAGGTTGATTATTGCACCACTGGTTATCCAATTCATGACTTATATAAATTTCAAGGGTGAAAATCCAAATGTAAATCCTAAATGCAGAATTTAATGTGGGCATCCCAAAGCAACTAACTCTCCTCTGAATATCTATTCATCCCAAAACCCAGTTCCTTCATTATTAAAAAAAAAAAAACTGTCTTCCTCAACAGATTATTTTGATGATTTAAATTGCATAAATACATGAAGTTTCCAGATTTTATTCCTGGAAGGTAGTGCTTAATAAGTAAAATATTTTTATTTTATTTTTTTTATTTTTTCCCTGTCCCAAATCACCTCTTCCTAACCCAGCTATGGGTGACTCGTTCCATTTATAGGCTTTCGACTTTAACCAAGTCCCTGTTCTGAAAAATAATAAGAAATATATAGAAATAATTAGTTCTTTTTTTCCTTTCAAAGTCCCCCAAAGAATCCAATTGCTACTTACTGTCTCTGGCTAAGAATAAAACCAAATGATAAAAAAGAAGTAAAGATCTACCCATTGCTAAAGTACCAGACCAAACATCAATTAAGTAATTTCTTGTTTCCTCTTTTAACCAGAAAATTATCCATCTGTTTAAAAGCTAATGGCCAACAATCTCAAAAGCTGAACCTTAGCTTTTTAATTTATTTTTTAAAGGAAGTGTGACAAAAAGAAAAATGGACTAATATGTCCTTGGTTTTCTTAAAATGGGGGAAATATACTTTTTCAAGTTTAAAGTCACATTTAGCAATGTTAACGGTATCGATATTCCTAAGCTAAGGGAGAACCACCACATTTTCATTTGACCAATATTTTGACTAAGAGTCAGAGAATGAAATAATTTGAAAAACATCCAAAATATTTACCTATCCATGAAAATATTTTCCACACATGATTTTCATGGTGCTTTAGTTGATTTTATGGTGTTGGGTTAAGACACTGAGCTTTGCTCTAACATATGAGTAAGATAGCTACCAATCTCTTAGCAGCTCTTGATAATTTATTATGCATGGGTGTAACTGGGCCTTTTGAGAATAGGGTTCTAGGTAACTCAGTTTGGATGAGGAAAAGAGTAGAGAAAGACATCAGAGTATCAGATATAAATGTATAAGAGAATACTGAAGAGACTCAAGAGAATCATTAGCAAAAAAGAATCCTGAACAGTTAGAAATAAATACAGCAGCAGAGTGACTCAGGAGAGGGAAAAAGAAAGATGCTCAAACAGACTGGATGTGCTTTATGTGAATAAGTGCAAAGCAGGTGTTGGGACCTTCACTTTCACAAGGAGTGCTAAATGCCTGAGAAAGAAGCTTCAAGAGATTTTTTGATTCTCTCAATAACAGAATAATAATATTCCAAATAAAGTTGGCCAAAGCTTTAATCATAGTAGATCATCATATTGCATCTTCTAGAGCTTTGGGGTTCAGATATCCATTCCGAGGAATCCAGATACTTAATAGAAGCTTGTTTTATTTTGCATTGTTTTTCATGTTTTGAGTTCAGAAATTATCCAAAAAGGATTTGTGGAATATTTCCATTAATTTAGTTAACCTATAGTGACACTTTCTATGTATGTTTTATTTGTTTCTCAGTAGTGTTGGAAAGTTTTTTGTTTTCTTGTCCTAGTTAGTACTCTGTGACTTGAAAGATTTATTGGACTTGACCACCTAAAAATACACACAAACTGCTCACATGATTTGAAAATACAGTCTTGAAACAAGTTTGAAATGACAACGCAAAGTAGTACAGGTTCACTGTCACAAGAACAAGAAGAAATTGAAGCAGCCAAATTGAACCGGCCCTAAAAATTCACTTTGTAACCAAGGAGTAAAATTGAAAAAATGTCTCAAAACAACAGTATTATATTTCTTAAGCTATGGCTGTTACTGACATAAAAAGAATTATTTCTATAATTCTTCTTTGGCCTTGGTTTGTGACAGAGTGGTTATTATGGGAAAAAAATTGTAAACAGCTATTTTTTAGGCCTCCAGGCATAGGGAAAAGAAACCCTCTTTTGAGTGTCACATGCTTCAATTATTAAATAGGTTTAAAGTCATAGGATTCAATACATAAATCAAAATAAAACATGACCTTCTACCAGTACAAATTTGCAGAATTAGTTTCATCAAATAATGCCAACAATGGCCTAAATAAAATTGTATTTAAATTGTTAGAAATGCAAGATGGCAAAGTATAAAGGATTAAAAGTAGAGCACGTCATTACTACACAGCCCCTTGATCTCTTGGGTTTCAGGTTCCTTCTCTGTAACATGAAGAAATACCACTAGATTGTCTCAAATGTTCCTTCTAATTCTAACATTCAAAGATATATGTAAACATGGGCATTCACATCATGGCTCAATGGAAATGAATCTGATTAGCATCCATGAGGATGCAGGTTTGATCCCTGGCCTCACTCAGTGGGTTAAGGATCCGGTATTGCCATGAGTTGTGGTGTAGGTCGCAGATGTGGCTCAGATCTGGTGTTGCTATGGCTGTGGCATAGGCCAGTGGCTATAGCTCCGATTTGACTCCTATTCTGGGAACTTCTATATATTTCGGGTGGGGCCCTAAAAAGAACAAAACAAAAAGGTGTACATAAACGTGGGACAAATGGGACTATTAAGGAGGGAGTCTTTCATGTAAATTGATGACATTCAGCTGTGTAAATATGGCAGCCATATTCTGTCACATATTCTCTTTCAGTGTTGCTATGTGTGTGCTTTACAGTTTATTTTTTAGAGCAGTTTTAGACTCATAGCAAATTTGAGCAGGAGTTCCCACAAACCCTTTCCTTTTCTACACTCAGCCTCCTTCACTATTGATGTCTCATACAAGAGTGGTTTAAGTAATAAACTTACATTGACATGTCCACAGTTTATATTAGGATCTACAGTTTACATTAGTGTTTACTCTTAGTGTTTTACATTCTATGGATTTTAACAGATGTATAATGCCATGTTCCTTCTGATTTTTTTATTGTCTTAATAGCCATATCACTATGTGATGATGTGAAAAGGCATTAGAATATTCCCTACAGTGAGTTTAAGGCAATTACATCCAAATAATGGTCCTTATTTGGTACCAAGTCAGAAAGAGAAAGACAAATACTATATGACATCACTTCTATGTGGAATCTAAAACATGACACAAATGAACCTATCTACAGAACAGAAACAGATCATGGACATAGAAAACACTTGTGGTTGCCAAGAGCGTTGGGGACTGGGAGTTTGGGATTGTGGGATAGACAGGGACTTTGGGGTTGATAGATGCAAACAATTACATTTAGAATGGATAAACAATGAGGTCATACTATATAGCACAGGGAACTATATCCAACCTCTTGGGATAGGACATGATAGAAGATAGTATGGGAAAAAGATATACAATGACTGTGTTACTTTACTGTACAGCAGAAATTGACACAACAGCATAAATCAAATATAATATAAAACAAATAAATAAAATTTAAAAATTATCCATTCATGCATTACCTTAGAAACCGTTCCTTGTTTGTCCATATTCCCTATAGCAGTTTAGCTGTGAGGTTCTATTCCTAGCAGATAGTCATCAACATTTGTTAACATTGAGTTGGATAACTTAAATTTGAATAAAAGAGATAAAAGACGAAAAAAAAGAATATAAGCTTGAAAATTTCAAATAATGATTCTTTGAGTAGAATATTCTCTATTTAAGTAATATTCTCTTAAGTGATTATTATTAAAAAGTCATAAATACCTCCAAGACAGAGGTGAGAGAACTGAATAGATCATTATTTAATGAGGATCACATTACTAAATGGAGCAGTGAGCTTTGTTCTGAATGCTATTTCCATAACCAAAATACATCTTTTAAAACATCAAATGCAGTATTCATTCATCAGGAGGAATATCACTCAGCAGGCCAGGATTTTCAAAGCTGCCTATTTTTTTTTCCAGTGGAATGGGACTTTTCCAGTGAAGTGATAAGAATACTTTGAAAATTTTTAAATAGCCACAGGGTCTTCTTTATTTTATGGTTAGTATCCAGAATTGCTTCATCTGGTGAAAGAAATACTTTCACTGCAGAAAACTTTAATTCATTACAACCAAAACCCAGCAAGATTCAGATATGTTCATTGCCATGAAATATATAGGTTTGAACATAAAATATTTATCCTTGAAAACTGTGGTAATGAAATAATAGTACATAAATGATGATAGTTATACCTAACAAATGACCCTACTTCACACCATTTCCTTATAGTGTTTAGAATATGGGGCAACTATGTCCTTACATTTTGTCATCTTTAGCTTCAATTGATCTTAAAAGTAGAGATTATATCCCTGAAGTCAATGCAATTAATGAAAGAAGAGGAAATAGAATGTATGCAAAGGGGATTAATAGAGGAATAACCTATAATCAGGTTATAAAGGTCTTGATGGGGAAAAAAAAAACTGAGGTTAACCTATCAAAAATTGTTTTCTCTATTTCTCTGTATTTCTCAGGAGCAATCCAGTTATTTTTGTTCTTTCCTCCCTAAAGTAGCTTCACTCAATCTAGTCACAGAGCTTCTCTATTATCTATAATGATATTATAAACCAAATTGCTTACACTCTGATACTAATATATTTTAGTAATACAAAATCAGTAAAGGATCAGTCTGTATAGCATTAGAAAGAAGCACAAAAGGTACATGGAGACATGGTGAAAACTCTTGATACCACCAACACCACCACCGTAATTATTAGTGTTTTACAAGGTTTACTGTCTAAGCACTGTTTGTTATGCTCCTAGGATTATATTTAATGATTCTTAAATAGCTGCTAATTTTTTTTTACTAATGATTTTTATTTTTATCACTATAGCTGGTTTACAGTGTTCGGTCAATTTTCTACTGCACAGCATGGTGACCCAGTTACACATACATGTATAGATTCTTTGTTCTCATATTATCATGCTCTATCATTAGTGACTAGATAGAGTTCCTAGTGCTACACAGTGCGATCTCATCGCTTATCCATTCCAAAGGCAATAGTCTGCATCTATTAACCCCAAATTCCCAATCCATCCCACTCTCTCCTCCTTTCCCTCAGCAACCACAAGTCTATTCTCCAAGTCCAGGATTTTCTTTTCTGTAGAAACCTTCATTTGTCCCATATATTAGGTTCCAGCTATAACTGATATCATGTGGTATTTGTCTTTGTCTTTCTGACTTACTTCACTCAAAATAAGAGTCTAGTTCCATCCATGTTGCTGCAAATGGCATTATTTCATTCTATTTTATGGCTAAGTAGTATTCCTTTGTGTATATATACCATTTCTTCCTAATCCAATTGTCTGTCTATGGACATTTGGGTTGTTTCCATGTCTTGGCTATTGTGAATAGAGCCGCAATGAACTTGCTGGTGCATGTGTCTTTTCAAGGAAAATTTTGTCTGGATATATGCCCAAGAGTGGGATTGCTGGGTCATATGATAGTTCTATGTACAGATTTCTAAGGTACCTCCATACTATTCTCCATAGTGGTTGTGCCAGCTTACATTCCCACCAACAGTGCAGGAGGGTTCCCTTTTCTCCACACCCTCTCCAGCATTTGTTATTTGTGGACTTATTAATGATGGCCTTTCTGAGAGTTATGAGGTTGTATTTCATGGTACTTTGGCTTACATTTCTCTAACAATCAGGGATGTTAAGCATTTTTTCATGTACTTGTTGGCCATCTGTATATCTTCCTTGGAGAAATGTCTATTCAGGTCTTTTGCCCATTTTTCCATTGGGTTATTGGCTTTTTTGCTGTTGAGTTGTATAAGTTGTTTGTATATTTTAGAGATTAATCCCTTGCCAGTTGTATTGTTTGAAACTATTTTCTCCCATTCTGAAAGTTGTATTTTTGTTTTCTTTTTGGTTTCCTTTACTGTGCAAAACTTGTCAGTGTGATTAGGTCCCACTGCTTTATTTTTGCTTTTATTTCTGTTGCTTTGGGAGACTGACCTGAGAAAACATTTGAAGGTTGATGTCAGAGAATGTATTGCCTATGTTCTCTTCCAGGAGTTTGATGGTGTCTTGTATTCTATTTAAGTCTTTCAGACATTTTGAGTTTATTTTTGTGCATGGTGTGAGGGTGTGTTCTAGCTTCACTGATTTGCATGCAGCTGTCCAGGTTTCCCAGCATCTCTTGCTCAAAAGACTGTTTTTTTCCCATTTGATGTTCTGGCCTCGTTCGTCAAAGATTAATTGACCATAGGTGTCTGGGTTTATTTATGGGTTCTCTATTCTGTTCCAATGGTCTGTATGTCTGTTTTGGTACCAGGACCACACTGTCTTGATGACTTGTGGCTTTGTAATATTGCCTGAAGTCTGGAAGAGTTTATGCCTCCTGCTTGCTTTTTGTTCCTCAGAATTGTTTTGGCAATTCTGGGTCTTCTGTGGTTCCATATAAATTTTTGGATTGTTTGTTCTAGTTCTGTGAAAAATGTCATGAGTAAATTGATAATGATTTCATTGAATCTCTAGATTGCTTTGGGTGGTATGGCCAGTTTTACAATATTAATATTTCCAACCCAGGAGCATGGAATATCTTCCATTTCGTTTCATCTTTAATTTCCTTGATTAATATTTTAATTAAAGTTCTTGGCATAATAGTCTTTTACCTCCTTGGTTGGGTGTATCTCCAGGTATTTGATTTTTTGCGGGTGCATTATAAAAGAAATTGTATTTTTGTATTCTTTTCTAATATTTCTTTGTTAGTGTACAGAAATGTGACTGATTTATGAATGGTGATCTTATATCCTGCTATTTTGCTGAATTTGTTAATCAGTTCAAGTCGTTTTTGGGTCAAGTCCTTACAGTTTTCTGTATATATTATCATGTCATCTGCCCACAGTGACAGTTTTACCTCTTCTTTTCCTATTTGGATGCTTTTTATTTCTTTTGTTTGTCAGACTGCTGTGATCAGGACTTCCAATAATATGTTAAATAACAGTGGTGAGAGCAGGCATTTGTGTCTTGTTCTGATTTTAATGGGAAGGCTCTCAGCTTTTCTCCATTTAGAATTATATTTGCTTTGGATTTGTGGGTAAGAGTTTTGATCATGAATGGATGTTAGACTTTGTCAAATGCTTTCTCTGCATCTATTGAGATTATCATGTGGTTTTTGACTTTTCTTTTGTGAATGTGGTGTATGACATTGGTTGATTTGTGTATGTTGAACCATCCTTGTGCACCTGGGATGAATCCTACCTGGTCTGGGGTATAATTTTTTTGATATGTTGTTGCATTCAGTTGGCTAAAATTTTGTTGAGAATTTTTTCTTTTTTGTATTTTTGCTATTTCTTGGGCTGCTCCCGCGGCATATGGAGGTTCCCAGGCTAGGGGTCTAATTGGAGCTGTAGCCACCAGCCTACGCCAGAGCCACAGCAACATGGGATCCGAGCCGCGTCTGTGACCTACACCATAGCTCACGGCAACGCCAGATCGTTAACCCACTGAGCAAGGGCAGGGACGGAACCCGCAACCTCATGGTTCCTAGTCGGATTCGTTAACCACTGTGCCATGACGGGAACTCCTGTTGAGAATTTTTGTGTTTATATTCATCAAAGATATTGGCCAATAGTTTTCATTTTTTGATAGTGTCTTTGTCTGATTTTACTATTAGGGTGATGGTGGCATCATAGAATGTCTTTGGGAGTGTTCCTTCTTCTTCAACATTTTGGAAAAGTTTAATGCAGATGGGCATAAGTTCCTCTCTGTGTGTTTGGTAGAATTCACCTGTGAAGCCATCTATTCCTGGACTTTTATTAGTAGGGAGTGTTTTTATGATATATTCAATTTCATTTGTAGTGATCAGTCTCTTCAGTTGATCTATTCCTTCTTGATTCAGTTTTGGCAGGCTGTAAGTCTCTAGAAAGTTGTCCATTTCTTCTAAGTTGTCAAATTTGTTGGCATAGAATGTTCATAGTATTCTCTCATGGTTTTTTGTGCTTCTGTAGTATCTGTTGTGACTTCTTTTTTGTTCCTTGTTTTGTTTATTTGGGTTTCTTCTCTCATCTTCTTGGTGAATCTAGCCAGAAGTTGGTCATCTTTGTTTACCTTTTCAAAGAACCAGCTCTTGGTTTTACTGATTTTTTCAATTGTTTTTTGAATCTCTGTTTTATTTATTTCCTCTTTGATCTTTATGATTTCCTTCCTTCTTCTGACTTTAGGTTATGTTTGTTTTTCTTTTTCTAATTCATTAGGGGGTGGGTTAAGCTGTCAATTTGAGATTTTTTTTCTTTTTTGACGAAGGCCTATATTGCTATGAATTTCCTTCTGAGAACTGCTTTTGTGGCATCCCATAGATTTTGAGTGCTTGTGTCTTCTTTTTCATTTGTCTTGAGGTATTTTTTCGTTTCCTCATTGACCAATGGGTTATTTAGTAGCATGTTGTTTAGTCTCCATGTAGTCAGTTTTGTCTCATTTCTTTTCCTGTGGTTGATTTCTAGTTTCATGCCATTATGGTCAGAGAAGGTACTTGAAATAATTTCTATACTCTTTAACTTGTTGAGGTTAGCTTTGTGCCCCAGTATGTGATCAATCCTTGAGAATGTTCCATGTGCACTTGAGAAGAATGTACATGCTGATTTTTTTGGATGTAATGTCCTGAAAATGTTGATTAGGTCTAACATTTCTATTGTGTCCTTTAGGATCTCTGTTGCTTTACTGATTTTCTGTCTAAAGGATCTGTCCATTAATGTGAGTGGGGTGTTAAAGTCCCTACTATGATTGTATTCCCATCAATTTCTCCTTTTATGTCTGTTAGTATTTGTTGGAAAAGTATCTGGGTGCTCCTGTATTAGGGACATATGTATTGAGGATTGTAATATCCTCTTCTTGAATGGATCCTTTAACCATTAAGTAGTAACCTTCTTTGTCTTTCTTTATGGCCTTTGCATTAAAGTCTATTTTGTTTGATATGAGTATTGCAACTCCTGCTTTCCTGTCTTGTCCATTGGCATGAAATATGTTTTCCCATCCCTTCCCTTTCAATCTATCTGTGTCCTTTGCCCTAAGGTGAGTCTCTTGTAGAGAGCAGATTGAAGGTTTTTCCTTTTTTGTCCAGTCTGCCACTCTTTGTCTTTTGATTGGAGCATTCGGTCCATTGGCATTTAAGGTGATTATTGATAGATATTTATTTATTGCCACTTTAAACCTTGTTTTCCAGTTGATTCTATGTTTCTCTTATTTTCTTTTGTTTGCTTCGATGGTTTCCATTTATTTTATGCTTCAGTACTTTTCTTTTCAGTTTTTGTGAATTTGATGTTCAGTATTGATTTGTGGTTGCACTGTTTTTTATGTACATTAACACCTTCCTATATCTTCTTGCTTTAGCCTGATAGTCATATAGGCTTAAATTTCATCATTAAAATAAAAAAAGAATCTATATTTTCTTACTTTCCTTCTCCACATTGTATGATTTTGATGCCTTTTTTTTTTAACATCTTCATGTTTAGATTTATATGCTGGCTTATTTAAGTGACTGCTTTCCAATTGTGGTTTCTTCCATCCTATTTTTCCTTACTTCTTCTTCTTCTTTTTTATTTAGAGAACCCCTTTCAGTATTTCTTTTAGAATGGGTTTAGTATTCCTGTGTTCTTTTAGCTTTCATTTGTTGGAGAAAATCTTTATTTTCCCTTCTATTTTAAATGATATCCTTGCTGGGTAGCGTATTCTAGGTTGCAATTTTTTTCCTTTTAGCACTTTAAATATATCTTGCCACTCCTTTCTGGCCTGTAGTGTTTCTGTAGAGAAACCAGCTGATAGCCTTATGGCAGTTCCCTTATACTTAATGCTTTGCTTTTCTCTTGCTGCCTTTAGAATCCTCTCTTTAACTTTTGCCATTTTTATTATAATATGTCTTGGTATGGGCCTATTTGGGTTCAACTGGTTTGGAGCCCTCTGTGCTTCATATATCTTGGTATCAGTTTTCTTCAGATTTGGAAAAGTTTTCAGCCATAATTTCTTCAAATATATTTTCAGTACCCTTTTCTTTTTCTTGTCCTTCTGGAATTCCTATTATTTGTAGATTGGCCCACTTTATGTTATACCATAGATCTCTTATATTACTTTCATGTTTTATCACTTGGTTTTCTGTCTGCTGACCTGATTGAGAGATTTTCATTATTCTATCTTCCAAATCACTAATTCATTCCTCTGCATTATTCATTCTGCTCTTTATTGTATTTAGCTCAGTTTGTATCTCTGTAAATGAGTTTTCTAAATTTTCTTGGCTCCTCCTTATATTTTTCTAGTTCCTTTCTAAAGGAATCTGCATTACTGATTATATCATTTCTTCACTCATTGATATTCAGCCTTAATTCCTTTATTATTTTCACTATCTCCCCTTTGAACTCAATGCCTGTCAAAATGCAGAGTTCTGTTTCATTTTTGACTGCTTTAGGTGAGTTCTCCTATTCCTTTAACTGGGAGTGGTTTCTATGCTTCTTCATCTTCCTTATGTTTTTCTCTTTCTGTGAGTTTAGGGACGCCAAACTGTAGTCTTGTAAGGCTACTTCAATGCAAGAGCACCCCTTTGTATTTTTTTGGGGGGGTTTACTATTTATTTTGTGTGTGGATGTTTGAATATTTGCTGTCTCTTTCTTCAGTGTGAACAGGTTGTTTTCCTCAGGATGCTCAGTTTGTTTTCAGGGAGAAGGAGGCAATAGGTAGGGCCAACAGTCAGTGCCTGGTTGCTGGGCTCTCAACAGCATCAAGGATCTCCAGAGCCTGAGTCTCAACATCCTGCCCAAGCATCTCAGGCTGTGGTGTTGGACCTGTGGTTCAGATGATCTGTGTGGCTGTCACTCTGCTTTGCCACCCTCTCTCCAGCTGCTATGCTTTTCTTGGTGACTCTGAGGTCCCTCCAACTTGGATGATCTTTCCATCACTTAGGTGGCTCCCCAGGATGTAGGTTCATTTTCTCCTTCATAGCACCCTCTCAGGAATGCTAGTCCCATCCTGACTCCTTTTCTCTCTTTTTTTTTCTTTTGTTTTACCTAGTTATGTCAAGAGTTTCTTGCCTTTATGGAGGTTTAAGTTCTTCTACCAGCTTCAGTTGATGTTTTGTGCAAGTTATTTTACATGCAGCTGTGCTTTCTTGACATGTTTGTGGGAGAAGGAGAATGTGACCTCTTACTTCTCCACCATCTTGCTCTGCATCTGTATAGCTGCTGATTTTATTTAATCTTTGCATATATGCTCTACAGATTTCTCATTATCATTATTGCAGTAGTTAGTTCATTTTAAATAGAGACATGTACTAACCTACTATTTCTGTCCCCAAGAAGTTAAGAAACAACTATTAATCTATACAGACAGCTGAACAGAAAAAAAATAGTACGAAAAGAACAGAAAATAAATTATTTGCTAACTGGGAGTTTAAATACAGCTTGCAGAGCATATCTGTAAATGTATATCACATATTCTAATTTCTACAATTTATTTCTTTCTATTAATAGATATCTTTGCTATTTTCTGAGCATTCATGTAGACCAAGCATTGTGCCAAATGCTGGCAAACATTGATATAAATATACCCATACACTCAAAAGTGAGGAGACTGAGCCTCAGAAAAATTAAGTAATATACCCAAGGTCATAAAACTAGTAAGTAGTTAAACTGGTATTAGAATCCAAGCTGTCTGTTGCAAAAGTCTGGCTTCTTCCTACCATGTGTTTTACTGGACTCGAGGTCTCTAGCCCTCTTTGATTTCAAAACAAGTTATATCTTGATGCTTTCTGATTTACAGTGGAAATTTTAATAGACTCCCCTGACCATTCTAATTTCATATGACCTGTACATATGTTTATATCATTTGATATTTAAAAGAAATCACTTTCTTAAAAATAATTTCTTTATAGGAATGTAATTTAAAAACATGGCAGGCACAATATGAAGAAAACAAAATTTTAACTAATAACTAATAATTACTCTATTGAAAAACTACTTTGATATAAAATGTTTATATAAAATATTAATAATTACTAAGAATTTAGAAACAGAGAATACCATTCTTTGCAAATAAAATCCTCTCACATGTACATTATATGAAATTTAACAATTTCAGGACCAATACAAAACCTCAGAGAGTGAATTTAACATATACAAAGAATCAGGTTGCCCTTAAAGAACAAGAGATTTACTAATGATCTAATCAGGACATTTGACTAAAGAGCTTATTTAATATTTGCATTTGGAAACATCAAATATTTAAAAAATCATATAGAGTCTTTAAAGGAATCAATGCATGAAACTAGATAAAACAAAGGAGTATGGATACTTAGTAAAATATATATATGCATGTATTTATAAAATCTTTTCAGAAAATTCAAGATTTTTTTAGTTTTGTACCTACTAAATCCTATACAATAAAATTCTAAAGAACAATATGCATGTAAATAAGAGGCAGGGTAGATTATTCATGGTAGGGTAGTAAGGCTTCCATAAATAATGAAGTTGGATTCAATAGTCTTGTTTGATCAAAAATTGCACTGATTTTGGAATTCCCGTCATGGCTCAGATTGGACTAATGCCCATGAGGACACCGGTTGGATCCTTGGCCTCACTCAGTGGGTTAAGGATCTGGCGTTGCCATGAGTTGTGGTGTAGTTTGCAGATGCAGCTTAGATCCTGTGTTGCTGTGGCATAGGCAAGCAGCTACAGCTCTGATTCTACCCCTAGCCTGGGAACCTCAATATGCCACAGATGTAGCCCTAAAAAGACAAAAAAAAAAAACAAAACTCACTGATTTAGGCAAAAGTAACATATTGTTCAGTAAAATATGCTATATTTTCTACATTTCCCCTTGGAAAAATCCATTTAAGAAATATAGGAAATTTGCCTCTGATTCCAAATATTTGGTGCAAATAATTTACTTAAGAAAAAAATCATCATTAAACTGTATGTGAAAATCCCCCGAATTCATTTATTTGTAGTCAAAAATTTCATTAACACATGATTGAACAAAACGTGTTAGAGCTAAGGGATAAAAAGAGGCTTACTATCTGAAGCTCATGTGCTGATATTTAAGGATTTTTTTTCTTTAAGATTACATATCAAAGAACAATTTTTAACATTTGTTAAAATTAATTTACAAATATATAAAGAAAATACTGGAAACATTGTATATGTACCTTTAACACTCAAACATTAACTCAGGAAGCATGTGATTTAGTTGGATGAGAATCAGAGAGACTTGTTTTTCAAAATTTAATCCCTCAAGTGTAGAAAAATAAATCTGAATATTAATGAGAGAAGTGTAGAAAAATAAATCTAAATATTAATACTTATGCTAAATCTGAATCTAGCAACTAGCATAAAAAACTTATTTACTTTAGTAAATTTAATAGTTTCTACTATCAATTCCCAATCACACATTTTTGTTAGACATAGCAAAATGACAGTGTCCAATCTTCTTTCTTTCACTGTTTGCTAAAATAAGAAGGTAAGGTAAAATTTTGACTCTGAAATGATAGCTGCTGTATTGAAAAGTAATATAAAAAGGCTTAGCATTTATAATTATTTCCATTATTTGAATTTTATTTGATACTACCTATATTAGAATTGATCAACACATCCTAAAAATACCTTAAATGATTATGTTTAAGTAAATAATAAATCAACATGTTTTATATATTTTTATATTTATAGTTGATAAAAGTAAAAGTGTCATTCAAAAAATTTTAAAATATAGAAGTAAAAGTGAACCAGCTAAATTCCAATCATGACATTTTAATGGATTTGCAATTCAAATGCTGTATCTTAGGAAAATTTTACTTGATTTTTTTCCCAGAGAAAGCATTTTTAAAACAATTGTGTTAGGCTTAGAATTTCATTTCTAATTTGTTTTCTTATTCCTCATCATGAACATCAGAGTACAGATGGAAAGGTTACATTTCTGCCATGTTTAATAAATTGAGATAAATCAATAAACACAAATTATGAATAAAAAGCTACTACCTGCATGGAAATCTATTCCCACAGCAAATGAAGTTCCTGATATAGGCATCAAAGCATCCATTTTGTCAGTTGGTTCCAGAGGTATTCCCCTGATTCCTTCATGAACCGAGTACATAAGAAATGACTCTATACCTATATTAAAAAAAAAGTCCAAAATGAATGCTTAACATTAAAATAATTTCATAAGCAGGAGGGGCATCAAGATGGCAGAATAGAAAGACCCTGAACTCATCTTATCCCACAGGCCCACCAAAATTACAACTATATACTAAGTAACTGTCTTTAAGAACAATCTGAAGGTAAGCAGAAATCATTCTCCACAACTAAAGATACAAAGAAGGATACACAACAAGATGTATAGGAGGGGCTTTGAAAATCAGCTGGACTAATGTTTGGGAGAGCCAGAGAAATAAAGAAAACAGAGGCTCCTTTCTTAAGGAGAGCAAACAAAATCTCATATATTCTCATATATTCCAAGTCCCAGCACAGAATTAGTTGTTTGAAAGATGCCTGGGTCAGATCACTTGCTGATCTTGAAGAGCCTCTCTGAGAGACAAGTGGCAATTGGGATGCCCCCTGAAGACTGAGACACTAGCAGCAGCTACTTTTGGGATCTTGGGATCCTTCTCAAACTCTTCCAAACAAATTTAAGAGGATGGGACATCTCCAAATCTATTCTATGAGAACAGCATTACCCTAATACCAAAACTAAAGACACCACAAAAAAAGAGAGAAAATCACACAACAATATCACTGAGGAACAAAGATGCAAAAATAGTCAACAAATTCTAGTAAACCAAATTCACCAATACATTGAAAGGATTCTACACAATGGATGATAAAGTATTATTTATGCCAGGCATGGAAAGATGGTTAAATATCCACAAATCAATCCATGTGCCATGCCACATTAACAAAATTAAGGATAAAAATCACATGATAATCATAACAGACATGGATAAAGCTTTTGACAAAATTCAACTTCCATTTACGATAAAAAAAAAGCTTCAACAAAGAAGAAGGGAATATACCTCAAATTAATAGAAGCCATATATGACAAGTCCACAGCTAACATCATATACAATGGTGAGAAGTTAAAAGCGTTTCCTCTAAGGCCAGGAATAAAACAAGGATGCCCACTATCACCACTTCTATTCAACATAGTAGTGGAAGTCCTAGCCACAGCCATACACAGAAATAAGAAATAAAAGTAATTCAAATTGGAAAGGAGGAAGTAACCATGTCACTGTTCAAAGATGACATGATATTATATATAGAAAACCTAAAGGACTACACCACAGAAATAAAAAAATAAAATTATTAATACTAATAAATGAATTTTGTAAAGTTGCAAGATACCAACTTAGTATTTAGAAATTTGTTGCATTTCTATATACTAATAAAAAACTATTAGAAAGAGAAATTAAGAAAACAATTCCCCTTACAACTGCATCAAGAAGAATAAAGTATCTAGTAATAAATCTAAACAAAGAGGTGAAAGACTATACTTTGAAAATGATTAAGATGTTGATGGAAGAAACTGAAGACAACCCAAAACAATGGAATAATGTACCACACTTATGGATTGGGAGAATTAATGTTGTTAAAATGTTCGTACTATCCAAAGTGATCTACATATTTAATGCAATCTCTATCAAAATACTAATTGCATTTTTTACCACACTTGAACAAATAATCCTAATATTTGTATGGAATGCCAAAGGACCTTAATAATCTTGAGGAAGCAGAACAATGCTAAAGGTATCATACTCCCTGATTGTAAAATATTTTACAAAGCTACAGTTATCAAAATTTTATGACTCTGGCTCAAAATCAGACACTTAGTTCAACAGAACAGAATAGAGAGCCCAGAAATAAAGCCACGTTTATATGGTCAATTAATCTATGATAAAGGAGGCAAGATTATACAATGGTGGAAAAAATAGCCTCTTCAATATAGGCTGCTAAGAAAATTGGATATACAAAAGAATCAAACTGGACCACTTTCTCACACCATATACAAAAGTAAACTCAAAAAGAATTAAAGACTTAAATGTAAGACCTGAAACTATAAAACTCCTAAAAGAAAAACATAGGTAGCCAGCTCCTTGACTTTGATCTCTGAGATTTTTTTTTTTTAGTTTGGCACCAAAAAGAAAGACAACAAAACAAAAGTAAACAAATGGTACTACATCAAACTAAAAAGCTTCTGCACCCCTCAGGAAACTGGCAACAAAATGACGAGGCAACCTACAGAATGGGAGAAAATATGATATCTCATAAAGGGTTAATATCTAAAATATATAAAGAATTCAAACAATCAATATGAAAAAATACCCAGACATTCCCATTTAAAAATGGGCAAAGTATCTGAATAGACATTTTTCTAAAGAGACAATGACTAACAGGAACATGAAAATATGCTCAACATCACTAATTATCATGGAAATGAAAATCAAAACAATATGTGACTTTGGCAAGCTAGTTAATGTCTTTGTTTCTCAGTTTCTTTATCTCTAAATGGAGGTAACGAGAGACCTACTTCACTTAATTAGGAGAATTAAGTGAATTAATATATTCCAGGTACTCAGAATAATGTCTGTTGCAAAATGTGTCATATAAACATTTGATTTAAAATAAAATATATGATAATATTAACATACGCATTTCTCATATAAGATTGAAAACTTTTTAAAAAATAAAATTAAGCTATGATCACTGGATGGAAAGATCATTCTAGAACCAAAGCTCTTCTAGAAGTAGACTCTATAAAGCAAGAAATAGGAAGCAGATTTCTTAGATTTCAGATCTTCTGCAATGCTCTTCTCCTTCAGTTAAGCAAACCTGAGGAATGACATATTCTTTGGTGCCTTCTCCTAAATACTTGAAAGTAAATGTAACTAAATTCAAATTGGATAGTAACTGCAAACAATAAACCACTGTTTTTTCACTCAAACTTTTGCTTAAGTTGAAGTTAGTTTCTACAGTGTTTGGTTAAAGGCTTGATAATAAACTGTAGTTCCTGAAAATAACTAAAAAATTGGGATGTTTTACAAAAACATCATCACTTAAAATATTTTAGGGAGTTCCCTCTGTGCTGGTTAAGGATCTGATTGCAGTGACTCAGGTTGCTGCCAAGGTGTGGGTTCAATTCTTGGCCCAGCAGTGGGTTAAAGATCCAGAGTTGCTAGAGCTGTGGTATAGGCTGTAGTTGCAGCTTGGATTTGATCTCTGGCCTGGGAACTTCCATATGCTGCAGGTGTGGCCAAAAAAAATTTTTAGACACATTAAAAAAATCCCGTATATATGAGTACCATTGTCCTAATAACAAGCTAACATTATTTTTCCTAATTTTTTGACTGATGTTAATTGCCTAAAACCTGTATAGATGAAGTAAATGAATCTGAATCCAAGATTTTTCAAAACCTTATACCTTGACATGACATACGGTTCTTTTGGAGATAATATCCCACTGTACACATGCAAGTCCTTGTTGTTTCAGACGTTGGTAAACAAAGCTGAGAACATCCACCATTATTGAGTTGGCAGGAATTACTGCCTACAAAGAAGGAAAACAAACAAAAGAAACGTAAAATTCAAGAAAACTAAAGACAGTATCACTCAATATTAAAAATTTGAACAAATATTTATGCTGTTATCAATTTATAAATGCAGCTGGTTCACATTGGTTAGTATCATATTTTATTCTCTTAAAGAATTTGAAGTAGCAGTTTCTGGCTGAAGTCTGATCTTCTAAAAAAAAGGCATGGCATAGTGATTATAGTCAATAGTATAAACAATTTAAGTATCAATTTAACATCAAATACAATTTGAATACAATTCAAAATTGCTAAGAAATTAGATCTTAATTGTTCTCGTTATAAAAAAAATGATAATTATGTGATGTAATAGCCCTATGGTTATAATCATTGCAATATATAAACATAGCAAATCAACACATTATATGTTTAAACATTATCTGTCCATTATATCTCAATAGAAATACATTTATAATAAATAATTAATTTTTTAAATAAAGTAAGATACTTGAGAAGATTCATAGTTTTAAAAAAGCAAAAGGAAATCAATGCGTCATCAACATGGTCATAGATCTTTTTAATATATCAAGATCACAGAAACCAAGAAATGTCTTTTTTGACTTTTTATTTTCTTTTTAAGGGCTGTACCTCCAGCATATAAAAATTTCCAGGCTAGGTGTCTAATGGCAGTTACAGCTGGCAGCCTATACCACAGCCACAGCAACATGGGATCCAAGTTGTGTCTGTGACCTACACCACAGCTCACGGCAATATCGGATCCTTAACCCACTGACCAAGGCCAGGGATTGGACTCACACCTCATAGACACTAGTCAGATTTGTTTCTGCTGCACTACAATGGGAAGTCCCAGAAATCACTTTTTTGACTTCTAAATTTCACTTAAACTCTACAGTTACTTCCTTTCAAGAACATTTTATCCAAATGTCTCAAATAAATAATTATTAAATTACAATACTGACTCAAGTGAAAAATCATACCATTAAAAGAGAAGAGGTTCATATATACACATATGTAAATCTATTTTTTTTTAAAGTGAGGAACTAAATTTTGCCATTCCAAGGAACATAATTCTTCCGAAATATATTTAAAAGACACTCATAAGACTTATCTAATTAATTGACATATTAATTTTCCTTATTACTGTGTAGTAGCAATGACAAATATTAGTCAGGTGATCATAGGTAGGCCTTAAATTAAGATGTTCCATTGAATTTACTAGGCCCAATGTGCTAATTAAAGCTGGTAGCATGAAGTTAAGTAATTTACAATCTCATCCAACAAGTTCATTAAATATCCCATTTTTACAACATTTTTATTATTCTAGGACATGAAATGCCATTTAGTGGATGTTCAAACTTATATGAAGTGCAGTAAATCCAGTGAGATTTACAAAGCATGTTGAAAGCCATATATTAATAGTGTTCTATGGAAAATTCAAAATACCAATGAAGCTCATTATTTCTCATCTCTTAAATTCTAGACAGTCTGATGGGATTTAATTGTTCAATCAAACCTGTCACAAGTTCTGTCATTTTTGACGTGAAATATTCTCATCTGGGGAGACTTCTCATCAGGAGGTCTACCACTTTCTCTGCTTATTTCCAATAACTGCCAGTAGTTCTTATGTAGGTCCACAGACTAGGATTTGAGTTGCCTTGAACTTTTGAAATGATTACCTTTATCTCTTACATAAACTAATGGAGATTAATTGATGTATTCCCTTTTTTTCCAAGCTGACTAACCATACTAAGATGAATGTTTAGTTCTCTGAATATTTCAACAGAAGACAATTATATTTCTAGAGCTATAATAATTCTATACTGACTACATGCACATTTCATTTTATAGAAAGCATGTGAATGCATAATAATATAATGCCAGTCTATAGAGATGTGCATTTGAGTATAGATTTATTTCAACTACCACGAAAGATTCAAATTTTGGGAAGAGATTAAAAAGTGATAGTTAACTAAGGTTGAAAAAACACCAAATGGAGAGAGGGAAAATAAAGGAATTGAAGAAGTAAAGAAAAATGGATTACATAATGATTTATAAAAACAAGAGAAAATGAGGGATTATATAATCTTGATAATATCAAAAACTTGTGAAAAGGAGTTCCCATTGTGACTCAGTGGAAATGAATCCTCAGGAGGATACAAGTTTGATGCCTGGCCCTGCTCAGTAGGTTAAGGATCTGGGGTAGCCATGAGCTGTGGTGTACATTGCAGATGTGGCTTGGATCTGGTATTGCTGTGGCTATGGTGTAGGCAGGCAGCTATAGCTCCGATTCAACCCCTAGCCTCCTGGGAACTTCCAAATGCCACAGATGTATCCCTTAAAAAGCAAAAAAAAAAAAAAATGAAAAAAGAAGAAAAGGGAGCTTCTGGATTGTGCATTTTTAAACACAATAGAAATAATAGAAATATATAATGTATTACATTTTTTGTAAATAATAAAATTAACCATGTCAACAATCATGCTGTACAACATATATTTCATGTTTCATTTGTTTATTCTCTAAAGGCAAATGATCATGAAAAAGAAAAAGTTTTAAAAAAAGAATCGTTACTTCAATAAGAATCTTTGCCTGTTCAATATAGATTTGATTTTGATGTAGGAAAAATATTAAAGAAATTTTTTAAAGCAATAATTTAGATAGTGACTATTTAGCAAGTTAGAAATACTGGCTTGGCTTAATATTTTTGTAATGATATTGATGTCGAAACTACATTCTTCAGTTCTCTAGTGGAGCTAGAAGGTCCACTTGGCTAACAAGAAGTCTCAGCTCTCCAGTGATCTATGTCAAAGAAGATAAATGAAGTAGGTAATTGTACTTTGAAATCCAAAGTGGTAGTAATGTTAACACCTTAAATAGTCCTAAATTGCTCATATTTCATACTAATGAAGCTTTTAAGCTCCCTGCTGTGACTCTGTTAATGGGAATGTCTTTAATACAGATGCTTTTATCAGCATATTCTTCTAGTAAAAACAGTATTTTCACTGTATTTTAAGCTTAGTCACATTACACCATTAATTTCTAAGTACTAGAGGTCTTTGTCAGTTTGGTGATATTTTCACAGTGCCTAGAAGCCAAAACTGTACCTACAGGATCAAATTCTTAAAGGATGAGGGGGATCTTGTTGACATGAATATTCTGGGACAAGCATGATACACTGAATTTTTCCTCAAAGAAACTTTATTAGAATTGTATCTGGAAAAATCCGATATAGTAATTACAATTGCAAATAAAGTATGTGTTTGTTCACATTTTGAAGAAGTGAATGTAGATTTTTTAAGAGGTTTGGAATTATGATCTCTCTTTTCTGCTCTGTTGTGTAATGTTGTAGACTTTCAGATATAATCTCATTCAGTATAGACGATGAACCAAAGGTTTATCATAGTACTATAAATTTTCACACTTCACAAATATATTGCATTGAAATTCACAAAAATGCCATATTTTATTTATTGAGTACCTGTGTTTTGTTGCCAGTTATATATCTATTTTCTATGGCTTGAATGCCAGAATTATTTATTTTGATAAAAAAATGTTTCTCTTACATAATTCCCAGTGAAAACACTGCTGTTCATTGTTATGGATAACGATGAAAAAATATATATATATCAGAAAACAAATACAGCTTTGTGCATAAGAGTTAGGGTGTCGATCTCTTCTGAATCATGAAAGGATCCCAGGAATCAGTTCAGATTGTTTTATAAATCAATTCTCTTAAAAATATTTTTTTTCATGATAAAGAAATACAGTTCCTGCTACTCCTGACAAGAAAGTATATTCCAGAGCAAAATTTGACCCAAGCTTTTTTCAGAAAAGGCAACCATGTTGAATCACGTCTTCATTTTGCCTCCAGATATGCAGGAATGACTCTCAATTGATATCACTAATCAGTCCTGCCTGCTTGATTGTTGTCACCTGTGTTCAGAATTAGTGATCCCCTTGGTTCACTCTTCTTATTTCTTCTCTTAATCTGCTTTGGTCTACATGCCCAAATCCTTTAGCTAAAAATCCTTTTAAATTTTCTTGAAAATTTTTCCTAAGAGGAAAGTATATGAAACAAAGGATTTTCACGGCAGAGATTACGGAGAGTAGAATACAAAACAATATTTTTTTCTAGGAAGGGAGTTCTGCTAATGTCATGGATCATGAACCCCAAACTAAGAAAAGTCTAGCAGGTGTGGGGCTGTACTGGCTGGCATCTCTAATCTAATTGCCATTTGGGCACTGTGACAAGTCCACCTATGTAAACCATCTGTTAGTTCTCTCACTCCATTTCACTGCACACCATTTGGACAAGCAAAAACAAAAAAAGCCAAATGCTTAGAGCCAAACAATGTGGTGCTTTTTGTTATGAAATTCTTGCATCAACATAGTCTATTTGAAGTCCACTCATTTATTTAGTTTCTGGGCTTAATTATACTGTGACTATATTTTGCTGGCATTTTTTTTTTCCTTAGTCTTATATTTTTAAATCAAGAACTGAATAAGACCTCTTTGAAGACCTGACAAATTAAGATTCCTTGGGCAGCTTTGCTAATGTTTTGAAAGCTCATTATATACCTTATGCTAAAGGCATTTCTTCTACAGTATGAAGCAGCATTTTCATTAAGAGCAAAAATAGGAAACTTCAATTGTTGAATTGAGAAAATAATATGAAAAAAGAGAACATTATATATTCAAAAGGCGGCACAAATTCATTACCGTGTGACTTACCTTGCTGTGCTTCTTTATCATACACTTTCATATGAACAACCCCAGAAGTCTTATTTCTTAGAACTGTGGGGTTTCTTCCATCTCTTTTGCTGCATGTTCCAAGCTGAGCTAAGTTTTGGTCTGCCCACCACAGTTTCTTATCTATAAAAATGAAAAGATTTTTTTATGAAAAAGATAATCATCTTATTAACTAATAATAAAAAGCTATTAAACTGTAATGCTTTCTGATTTCTTTTGTTAAATTCTCAAACCTGTTTCTAAGGGAAAAAGCAAAATCACTTTGACTTTTAAATATGTAAACTACAGTACATTCCAGTGTTTATATTTTTCTTCTCTCTCGCCAATGAGAGTCTTAACATTAACTTTTCTTTTTCTTAAATGACATAAATAAAATTATATTCCAAATTAATATGGAATACAGATTTTGTTATCTATACACTTAATAATGATCATAGTAGTATTGTACTATGTCTGTAAATGAACTGCAAAATCCAACAAAATATCTAAACAGAAAGTACAAAAAAGATTGTTCTCTAAGTTGTGTTTAAAGTCTGTAAGCTTTTAAATCAGTACTCTCCGTTCCTGGATTCTTCAGCTATAGTAACTTATTTTCTGTTCAGCTTATACTCCTTTCTCCAAAATTTTAATAATGTACATTACTAACTTGTACTGAGCAATCCTTTGGAAGCAGAGACCCTGCAATGTGGCACAGATAAAAAAGTAGTCAGGTAGCTAGAATTCTAGTGAAAATTATACATTTATTATTATATTATGTCAAATTGTCATAGAAAAACTATAAGGCTGCTATTATAACTTTTCTTTGCATAGATGAAGATTCTGAGATTCACAGAGATTAACCATCTCAATCAAATTTACATATTTGATGGTCTTTCTCTCTCTAAAACATGTGTTCTTTCTAAGACTCCATGATGAGTACATTAAAAATTGTAAGGTAATGAAATAATGTTAAATAAAGTTAATTTTAAAAGTTTTGAACTATCATTGAGAATCTAATTAATGACAATTGAGACCACATTGATTTCAACCTAGAAGTTAAAGTAAGGCTACTGAACTTAGTGAACAAAACAACGTAGTCTTGACCTTCAAGGTACAATTATTCTCATTCAAATGCCAGGATATTTTGACTGAACCAAAGCCTGGTTTCATGCATTACGAGAAGAATAATACAAACAATGACCATCCCTTCCTAAATCTTATTTTGTGCAGTGCACAATTCTAAACATTGTAGACAGATTAATCCATTTAATCTTCACAAGAGTTCTATAAGGTAAGTACCACCATTATTAAACCATTTTGCAGTTAAGAATATTGAAGGAATGAGAAGTAGTTTTCCCTGGGTAATAGAATGAATAGTGGACCCAGGTTATGAATCAACCCTGATTTCAGTTTCTGGTATTAATTTCATTTCTATAGCCTCTCCTTCCATAGATGGATAGAGTTTACTCTTCTTTCTCTTGACATATAAATATGGAACTTAGATTATGATAGTGAAGTTGAGTAGCCAATTCATCTATCCTTTCATTTACACTCCAACATTTATATAAGAACAGAGATATTCCCTGTGAAGAAAAAGGTTAGAAACTTTGACTTAGAGATTTTTTTATTTTGTCTTTTGAGGGCCGCACCCTCAGCATATGGAGATTCCCAGGCTAGGGGTCGAATTGGAGCTGTTGCTGCTGGCCTATGCCAGAGCCACAGCAATGCCAGATCCAAGCTGTGTCTGTGTCTACACCACAGCTCACGGCAATGCCAGATCCTTAACCCATTTACCCATTTAGCGAGGCCAGGGATCAAACCCGCAACCTCATGGTTCCTAGTCTGATTTGTTTCCACTGCGCCACAACAGGAACTCCTAACTTAGATGTTTTTGAAAGGTGTTTGGCACAGTATAGTGGATTGAGCACATGTGTTTCTACTTTTTTTTTTTTCTTTGTAGGGCTGCATCTGCAGAATATCGAAGTTCCCAGGCAAGGGGTCACAGCCACAGCAACGTGGGATCTGAGCTACATCTGCAACCTACACCACAGCTCACGGCAATATCAGATCTCTGACCTATTGAGCAAGGCCAGGGATCGAACCCGATCCTCATGGATACTAGTCGGATTCATTTCTGCTGCACCACAACAGGAACTCCCTGTGTTTCTACTGCTGTTTCTTCTACTCTCCCACTGTGATAGAAATGTTGAAACATAAAGCAGAATAGAACCATAATGAACACATATAATAAACAAGAGAATGAAGGGCATATGAACAATGTGTACATGATTGTATGTGGATAGAAATAGGAAAATGGTTAAATGGGCAGATAAAGGTGCAACCTAGAATGTGATTTTAAAAAGGCTCCAGAAGAGTGGACACCAGCCCTCTCCACCAAACTCTGGATGATCTTGATTTTAGCCTGAGAATAGTAGAGTGGAAGTGCAAAAAAAGGTTAAAATAGGGTGATTAAGTGAAAATATTTTTATATGTAAGGCTACCTACCCCTACCATCTCTTTTACCCTTTCCCTTGTGTTTATAGATGGTTGATAGAAAGTCTCAAATAAATAAATGAACAGAACTCCTTTTAAAGATACTCATTGAAATAGTTTGGGATATTAAGGGTGATGCTCTGCAAAAAGGTTCCTTTCATTCTGACCTTTGTGGCACCCAAAGCCTGACCTCTTAAAGCAAAACCTGAAAGCTCCCTCCTGATAAGATATCTTTATGTCATGCATCTATCTGTGCCTTCAGGAGAAAGCTTCATGTATTGAATCTCTAAGAATAATGCAGTGTGTGTTCAATGCCATTCAGAGCTCCTGGTAAGAGCTCCCCTTGCAAGGAAGATACCACAGGAAAAGAATTTCTTTTCATAAATAGGAAAACGATGATGGACCTCCCAGTCCCATCTTAAATGTCATGGGAAAGCAAGGATATTCAGTTCAATGAGGAAAACTAACAAAGTGAAAAGCAAACACTAAGGTAAACAGAGGGACACCAAAATTAAAAATCAGAAATTATTTTTTAAATCATCAAATATATTAAGTATATTTCTCATTCTAGAAATGTTAGAGATCCTTAAAAAGGTAAAAATTAGAGAATAAGAAAGGATTCAGAGTTTAAAGAGTCACGTCTACAGACAAATATTTTTATTTTATTTTATTTTATTTTAATTCATTTTATTTTATTGCTTTTTCAGGGCCTCATCCACAGCATATAGAAATTCTCAGGTTAGGGGCCAAAGCGGAACTGCAGCTGCTGGTCTACAGCTCCTTTTAGAGCCACAGCTATGTGAGATACGAGCTGCATCTGTGATCTACACCACAGCTCATGGCATACCAGATCCTTTAACCTACTGAGTGAGGCTAGGGATGGAACCTGCAGGATGGAACATGGAAACTAGTTGGGTTCATTACCACTGAGCCATGATGGGAATTCCCCAAATATTTTTAATGGAATGATTATAAAATGTGGTTGAGGGACTCTTTCATGATATGGAGGAAGAAGACAAGCAGAAAAAAAAAATAAGATTGGAAAGGAAAGAAGTAAAGTATCAGTCTAAAAAGTCCAATAGACAGTATCACTAAACTGTAGTTGGAATCAGCAGCTTCTCCACGTCCATGCAGTCAGAAAAAAAAAATGCCCATTTTACTTAAGACTGTACTTAATTGACCAGTAAAAATTATCAATTTTTTTAAGTCTAGCCCTTTTTAACATTCTTGTGACGAAATAGAAATTCTGCAGAAAATATTTCTGGTGCTGAGTATGATTGTGTGGAACAAATGTACTTATGAGACCACTTGAGCTGCAGGAAGAATAGGTTACTTTTTTTCACAGAACATCATTTTATCCTTGAAAAAATATCTGACAATCTATGGCTAGTCAGACTTTGGTGTTTGGCAGATATTTTCTCAAAAATAACAAGAAAGAAAAATGGTAAATAACGTAGTTGGAAGATTGGCGATACCCAACTTTGAGACATTATAAAGCTACAGTAATTGAGACAGTGTGGTGTTGTTGAAAGAATAGATAAATAATCAACAGACCAGAGCAGAGAGCCCAGCAACAGACTCCTATAAATACAGTCAGCTGATCATTGACCAAGGAAGAAATACAAATAATGATGTAAATATGGTCTCTTCAAGAAATGGTACTGAACAACTGGACATTCATATGCAAAACAAAAATTAGTCTAGACACAAATCTTACACCCTTCACAAAAACTAACTCATAATGTATCACAGATCTAAATGCAAAATACAAAGCTGTAGAACTAAGAGATAGCATAGGAGAAAAACCTACATGACAGTGACTATGGTGTTGTCTTTTTAGATAATGACCAAAACCTGATCCATGAAAGAAATAACTGATATTATAGACATCATTAAAATTAAATTTCAGCTCTGCCAAAGACATTATCAGGAGAATCAGAAGACAAGCCATATATAGGGAGAAAATATTTGCATAAGGATTATTTTCCAAAGCACACAAATAATTTTTAAAACACAATAATAAGAAAGCAAACAACTAATTTAAAAACTGGACCGAAGACCGTAATAAACACTTCATCATAGAAAATAAACAGATGACAATAAGCATATGAAAAGATACTCCACAACATATATCAATAGGGAAATGCAAATTAACAATGAGCTACCACTGCACATCTATTAAAATGGCCACAATTCAGAACAATGACAACATCAAATGCTGTCAGGATATGGAGTAGCAGGAAATCTCACACATTGCTGGTGGGAATGCAAAATAGTATAGCCATTTGCAAGATAGTTTTATGGTTACTTATAAAACTAAACAAATAAAGGTGGCAATACAGCAATAGAGGTTATGGCAGTCCTCTGAAAACATGGATTTCCTTGCTTCTAATTCTTGTTCAAGCTTCTTTAAGTTTCCTAATTATATACTGCCTCAAATTCAAAATTCCCTCTCAGGTTTTAAAATCACTAACTACATCACTACATAATCTGACTTGATTCTACTTCTTTCTACCTTCTTTCTAGTACACGCATTTAGTCCACTCTTATCACCTAATATTCATTCAGATATGTATTCAACTAATATATGGCATCTATTATTTGAAAAGTATTATTTTGCTATTATTTTTTACTGTACTCACTGCATGCAGAATTTCCCAGGCCAGGGATTGAATACTTGCTACTTCAGTAACCAGAGCCACTGCAGTGACAGCAGATCCTTAACTCACTGAGTCACAAGGGAACTCCAAAGTACTACTTTTGATAGTGGAAAAGTGACAGAAGACAAGATGAGTAAGATCTCTGTCCTTATAGATGCTATGTTCTAGTGAGGGAGACAGACAAGAAATAAACAGAAAAGGCAGAACTAAAGTTCTTAAAAATCAACAGCAATGAAATAAATAACCTGATTGAAAATGGTCAAAGGACTTGAATAAATATCTCTCCCAAGAACACATGCAAACAGCCAATAGGCATATGAAGAGATGTTCAACATCATTAATTATCAGGGAAATGCAAATCAATATCAAAACCACAATAAGATATCACCTCACACCTGGTTATCATTTAAAAAAAAAAAACAATGCTGGCAAGGATGTGGAGAAACTGAATCTTATTCATTGTTGCTGGGAATTAAAATGGCAGGGCCACCACTAAGACAGTATGGAGATTACTCAAAACATTAAAAGTAGACTACCATATGACCTAGCAATCCCATTCCTGGGTATACATACAAAAAAACAAAGTCAAAATCTTGTAGAGATATTAACACTTCATTATTCAGTGCCATTCATTCTTAAAAGCAAAGGTATGGAAACAAATATCCATCAAAAGATGAATAGATAAATACAGTTGGTGTATATATGCAATGGAATATTATTCAGCCTTAAAAAAGAGAAAATATTCTAGTGGGAGATGTTGATAATATGCAAGGCTACACACATGTAGGGATAAGGGGATGTAGTAAATCTCTATTTACCTGTCAATTTTGCTGTGAACCTAAAACTTCTCTAATAAAATGAAGTATTTAAAGAAAAGAGGGGAATGTTTCCATATGGATGAACCTTGAGGACTTTACTTACATTAAGTAAGATTAGCTGATCACAAAAGTACTAATATTGTGTGATTCCACGTTCATCAAGTTTCCAAACTAGTCAAACTCAAAGTAAGAGAGAGTAGAATGGTAGTTGCCAAGGGCTGAGGGGAGGGGATTGGAAATGGGGGAGTTGCTATCCAATAGGTATAAAGTTTCAGTTATAGACAATGAATAGGTTCCAGAGTTCTGCTGTACAACTTTGTGCCTACAGTTACCAATACTGTATTGTGTACTGAAAAAAATTAAGAGGGTGGATCTCAAGGTAACTGTCCTTACCACAAATAAATAAATGAAAACATAAGAAAAAACTGAAGACTGTTATTATTTAGTCCTATAAAGAAAATAAAGTTTCATCTTTTATTTTCTGCTTTCCCTACATTTGTCTGCACATAACTCCATTCTACTCACCCTTCACTGCACAAGCCTAACCCCACCCTCAGTGAAATACTTCAGACTGCCTTTCCCACACTATCTCTTCCTTCTCACTGATTCTAAATCCTCTATAGACAGAATCCTATGGTTTGGTATTAAATCGTTACTTTTCCCATTCTTTTCACTTGTACTTATTTTGACTCTGTATCCAGAGATGAAAACTCCTGAGACAACGATCCCATCTTGAGCTTCTTTGTATTCTTCAAGTGCTTTGCATTCTTTTGAACCAAGCTTAATGTAGAAATTCCCTAAATATCTGTGAAATGATTGGGGAAATAATATCTCCCATACTAATTCATAACTTAGAAAACATTTAAATAAATCCATCTCTCCCATTTCCTCTTGATATTATCTTTTAAAAACTTCTCTTTTTAACTATAACCCATTTTGAAGATCCCTCTAACATAAAGAACTTTGGGTTTGAGTGTATAATTATTATTTAGAATCATACCTATTTCTCTCACTTTTTCCCCTCACATTCATATTCATATGAACATACCAAAATCTTCAGAAATTATCCAAAATCAGGAGTTCCCATCATGGCTCAGTGCACATGAATCTTACTAACATCCATGAGGACGCAGGTTCAATCTCTGGCCTTGCTCAGTGGTTTAAGGATCTGGTGTTGCCGTGAGCTATGGTGTAGGTCACAGATGTGGCTCGGATCTGGCATTGTTGTGGCTGTGGTGTAGGACAGCAGCTGCTGCTCTGATTTGACCCCTAGCCTGGGAAATTCCATGTGCCCAGGGTGTGGCCCTAAAAAGACAAAAAAATTTTTAAAAAAGAAAGAAATTACCCAAATTCAGAAACTACTGCTTAAGTTGTATGTAGGTAATTACACATGACTTTATTTTACTATCATAGCCTGAATTGCACACTTCACAATTCATATATTAAATTTCTAATTCTCAATGCCTCAGACTGGGACTATATTTGAACATAAGTTCTTTAAAGAGGTAATTAAAGCTAGGTTATGAGGGTGGGTCTTAATCCAATATGATTGATGTCTTTCAAAAAAGAGAAATTAGGACACAGACACACAGAGAGGGAAAACCAAGGGAGGAAAAGACAACCATCCACAAGCCATGAGAGAGGCCTCAGAAGAAATCAACCATGTTGACCCCTTGATTTTGGACTTCAAGACTCCAGAACAATGAGAAAATAAATTTCTGTTAAGCCACCAAGTCTATGGGAGTTTTTTATGGCAGCTCTAGCAAACAGCAAACAAATATATTTATTAATAAGGATATAGAAGAAATTTATAAACTACAAAATAAACATAAATATCATAAATAAAAATAGATTATAATGTGCAGTCTCCAAACTCTTCACTCAAAAACAAATAGATAAAAAAATAAAAATAGAGGTTGTGAGGTGGACTGAAAGTTCCAACCCTTCTTGGTCTGTCTGATCAGCCTTCCTCCCGAAGCCCTCTATGGACTCCTGTCCCCACTTATCTCAGCAGCATAAAAAGACACTTGTGACTCCAGGGATTCCCAAGGTCTTAGAAGCTCTTGTATCAGAAACCAGGGATTCAGATCAAATAGAATCACCAAAGATACTCCCATTACCCTGATCACTTAGAAACAGCAAGGGATTTTTAGGAGCTGTGTGTCAGGAACAAGAGAGCAAATATATATATATATATATTTTTTAATTTTATTTAAATTTTTAATTTTTTAATTTTTTAACACAATGAGTTTATTACATTTATAGTTGTACAATGATCATCACAATCCAATTTTATAGGATTTCCATCCCACAGCCCCAGTGCATCCCCTCACCCTCCAAACTGTCTCCTTTGGAAACCATAAGTTTTTCAAAGTTTGAGTCAGTATCTGTTCTGCAAATAAGTTCATTCTGTCCTTTTTGCAAATTCCACATGTCAGTGAAAGCATTTGCTGTTGGTGTCTCATTGTCTGACTGACTTCACTTAGCATGATAATTTCTAGGTCCATTCGTGTTGCTAAAAATGCTGGTATTTCATTCCTTTTAATAGCTGAGTAATATTCCATTGTGTATATGTACCACACCTTCTTGATCCACTCCTCTGTCAATGGACATTTAGGTTGTTTCCATGTCTTGGCTATTGAAAAGAGTGCTGCAATGAACATTGGAGTACATGTGTCTTTGAGAGTCATGGTTTTCTCTGGATAAGATGCCCAGGAGTGGGAATGATGGATCAAATGGTAGTTCTATGTTTAGTTTTCTGAGGCATATCCATACTGTTTTCCACAGTGGTTGCACCAATTTGCAATCCCACCAACAGTGTACTAGGATACCTTTTTATCCACACCCTCTCCAGTATTTATTGTTTGTAGACTTTTTGATGATGGCCATTCTGGCTGGTGTAAGGTGGTACTTCATAGGGGTTTTGATTTGCATTTCTCTAATGATGAGTGATGTTGAACATCTTTTCATGTGTTTTTTGGCCACCCGTATGTCTTATTTGGAGAACTGCCTGTTTAGATCTTCTGCCCATTTTTTGACAGGGTTGTTTGTTTTTTCGGTATTGAGCTGCAGAAGGTGTTTATAAATTTTGGAGAATAATCCCTTGTCAGTTGATTCATATGCAAAGATTTTCTACCATTCTGTGGGTTGTCTTTTCATTTTGTTTAGGGTTTCCTTTGCTGTGCAGAACTTTTAAGTTTAATTAAGTCCCATCTGTTTATTTTTGTTTTTACTGTCATTACTCTAAGAGGTGGATCTCAGAAGATGTTTCTGTCGTTCATGTCAGAGAGTGTTTGGCCTATGTTTTCCTTCAAGAGTTTTATACTATCTGGTCTTATATCTAGGTCTTTAATCCATTTGAAGTTTATTCTTGTGTATGATGTTAGGGAGTATTCTAATTTTGTTCTTTTACATGTGGCTGTTCAGTTTTCCCAGCACCACCTATTGAACAGGCTGTTTTTTCTCCATTGTATATTCTTGCCTCCTTTGTCATAGATTAGTTGGCTGTAGGTGCATGGGTTTAATTCTGGGCTTTCTATCCTGTTCCATTGATCTATATTTCTGTCTTTGTGCCAGTACCACATGGTTTTGATGATTGTTGCTTTAACTATAGTCTGAAGTCCGGGAGCTTGATTCCTCCAGCTCCATTTTTTTCAGAATATCTTTGGCTATTCTGGGTATTTCGTGCTTCCAAACAAACTTTAAAATATTTTGTTTGAGTTCTGTGAAAAATGTCCTTGGTAACTTGACACGGATTGCATTGAATCTGTTGATCACCTTGGGTAGTATAGTCATTTTGATAATATTGTCTCTTCCAATCCAAGAGCATGGTGTGTCTTTCCATCTATTTGTGTCATCTTTGATATCTTTCATAAGTGTCTTAGAGATTTCAGAGTACAGGTCTTTTGTCTCTTTAGATAGGTTTACTCCTAGGTATTTTATTCTTTTGGATGTGATGGTAAACGGGATTGCTTCCCTAATTTCTCTTTCTGATCTTTCATTGTTAGTGTATAGAAATGCCGTATAGTTCTGTGTATTAGTTTTATATCCTGCAACTTTGCCAAATTCATGGATGAGCTCTAACAGTTTTCTGGTAGAGTCTTTAGGACTCTTTGGGTATAATATCATGTCATCTGCAAATAGTGATAGTTTTACTTCTTCCTTTCCAATCTGGATTCCTTTTATCTCTTTTACTTCTCTGATTGCTGTGGCTAGGATTTCCAAAACTATGGTGAAGAGCAGTGGTGAGAGCAGACATCCATGTCTTGTTCCTAATGTTAGCAGGAATTCTTTCAGCTTTTCACCATTGAGAATGATGTTAGCTGTGGGTTTGTCATATACGGCCTTTATTATGTTGACGTAAGTTTCATCTATGCCAACTTTCTGAAGGGTTTTTATCAGAAATGGGTGCTGGATTTTGTCAAAGGCTTTTTCTGCATCTATTGAGAGCATCATATGGTTTTTGTTCTTCAGTTTGTTAATGTGGTGTATTACACTGATGGATTTGTGGATGTTGAAGAACCCTTGCATCCCTGGGAGAAATCCCACTTGATCATGATGTACAATCCTTTTAATGTATTGTTGGATGTGGTTTGCTAATATTTTGTTGAGGATTTTTGCATCAATGTTCATCAGTGAAATTGGCCTGGAGTTTTCTTTTTTTGTGGTATCTTTGTCTGGTTTTGGTATCAGGGTGATGGTGACCTCATAGAATGAGTTTGGGAGTATCCCTTCCTCTGCAATTTTTTAGAATAGTTTCAGAAGGAGAGGTGTTAACTTTTCTCTAAATGTTTGATAGAATTCACCTATGAAGCCATCTGGTCCTGGATTTTGTTTGTTGGAAGTTTTTTAATCACAGTTTCAATTTCAGTTCTTGTGATTTCTCTGTTCATCTTTTCTATTTCATCTTGGTTTAGTCTTGGAAGATTGTACCTTTTTAAGACTATGTCCATTTCTTCTGGGTTTTCTGTTTTATTAGTGTATAGTCTCTTATGATCCTTTGTATTTCTGTGATGTCTGTTGTTACTTCTCCTTTTTCATTTCTAATTTTATTGATTTGAGTTTTCTCTCTTTTTTTCTTGATAAGTCTGGCTAAAGGTTTATCAATTTTGTTGATCCGCAACAGGAAACAAAAATACCACAAATGACAAGGCTCACCAGTAAAGGTATATATACAGTAATGGTAGGAAATCATCCATGCACAATTATGCCACCAAAATTAGAAATCATGAGAAGAGGTGGGTACAAATGCAGGAAACTGGAGATGCAATTGAAATTAAGATATCAACAACTTGAAACAATCTCGTATATATATAGACTCATATCAAAACTTCAGAAGAACTGCAAAGCAAAAATCTACAATTGATATACAAACAAATAAGAAAAATCAACTCAACTACAACACTAAAGATAGTCATCAAGCCACAAGAGGAGAGAACAAGAGAAGAACAAAGAGCAACAAAAACAAATCCAAAGAAATTAATAAAATGGTAATAAGAACATACATATAAATATTTATCTTAAAGGTTAACGGACTAAATGCCACAACCAAAAGACATAGACTGGCTGAATGGATACCAAAACAAGATCCATATATATGCTGTCTTCAAGAGACCCACTTCAATTCTAGGGACACATACAAATTGAAAGCGAGAGGATGGAAGAAAATATTCCACACAAACGGGAATCAAAAGAAAGCTGGTGTAGCAATACTCATATCAGACAAAATAGATTTTAAAATGAAGAATACTTTAAGGGACAAGGAAGGTCACTACATAATGATCAAAGGATCAATCCAAGAAGGAGATATAACAATTTTAAATATCTATGGACCCAACCTAGGTTCACCACAATTTATAAGGCAACTGCTAACAACCTTAAAATGGATAAGTCGACAATAACACAATCATAGTGGGAGACTTTAACACCCCACTTACAGCAATGGACAAATCATCCAGACAGAAAATCAATAAGGAAACACAGGCCCTGAATGAACACTTAGACCAGATGGACTTAATAGATATTTAAAAGATATTCCATCCAAAAGCAACAGAATATACATTCTTCTCAAGTGCACATGGAACATTCTCTATGATTGATCAAATCTTGGGCTACAAATCCAACCTCAGTAACTTTAAGAAAATTGAAATCATATCAAGCATCTTTTCTGACCACAACGCTATACAACTGGAAATCAACAACAAGAAAAAACTGCAAAAAACACAAACACGTGGAGACTCAACAACATGCTACCAAACAATCAATGGATCACTGAAGAAATCAAACAAGAAATTAAAAAATACCTAGAAGCAAATGCCAATAAAGATACAATACTCCAAATCCTATGGGATGCAGCAAAAGCCGTTCTAAGACGAAAATTTATAACAATAGAAGCCCACTTCAGGAAACAAGAAAAGGCTCAAATAAGCAAGCTAACTTTACATATAAAGCAGCTAGAGAGAGAAGAACAGACAAGACCTAAAGATAATAGAAGGAAAGAAATCATAAAGATCAGAGCAGAAATCAATGAAATAGAAACAAAGAAAGCCATGGAAAAGATCAATGAAATGAAAAGCTGGTTCTTTGAACAGATCGAGAACAAATATATATTTCTCACTAATGTCATAGTTGCCCACTGCTGGACCAGGTGAATCTTCCAGAGGTTATTTTCTGCTCTGGCCTGGACAAATGCTCCAACATAAAGATGGAACAAAGCCATGCTAATCTTGGGCACAATCCACCAAGGACTTTATGATAAAACGTAACTTAAGGCACCTCTTCCCTCTGATTATCAAGGCCATCATGAGACTCTCATGATGGTAGAAGCCTCCTGGGGATAAAGCAGGAAGAGTTTATGTAGCAGCTGCTCTATCAGACATAGGATGAATCCCCACCTCTAACTGTACAATTAAGCCCCTAGAAGGGGAGTCTTTGCCTTCATAGCTCTTACAGAGCCAGGTTGGTCCTTTACACAGGGACCCTCCATGATGCAGATAAGGGGCCCATCAGGTGCACGGGGTGTGAACAAAGTTGGAAAGGGGTTGTAGAACTTCTCTGGAAGGGCAGAACTGATGATCTGAGCCTGCTGAGATATCCCAGCCCTGCAGCCTGCAGTTAGCCTGCACCGAGCAATCTGGGTGTCTAAAAGGCTCTAAACATGACCCTTTCTTCCAGCTTCCAGGTTTGATCTCCACAGCAGCCTCCATCAAACTCTAGACCTGCAGCAGCAGCATCACACACTATTTTCTGAGGTTCCCTGTCATGTTCTTATTTTAACCATATCAGGCCATCTAGTTGAAAATAGCCTCAATTTAACATCTGATACCTGCTGGAGAGTTCCCACTGTTCCCAGGAGGGTGGCCACACCCCGCAGTTGGTGACCAGGAGAAGGGAGCATGGGGTGGGAACAGGGCCTGGCATTTAGGAAGCAGCTGCATTCTTGGGCTGCCTGTGCTGACATGTAGCTGCTCTGATCTGCACCAGTTCAGGCACACAAAGGCTTTAGAAATGATTTCTCCATAGGAAAACTCAAAGGAATCTTGACCACCAAATGCCTTCCCAGGACCCCCATCCCCCTCTCTAGTAAAAAAAAAAAAAAAAGAAAGAAAAAAAAGAAAAAAGAGAGAGAGAGGGAGAGAAAAAAAAAATACATACATACATAAATAAAAATAAAAAAGACAGAATAAAAATAAAAAAAGAGAGAGAAAAAATAAAGAAGGGAAATAAATTTACTGAAATCTACTAAGTTTCAAGGCTTTTACTAGGCTCTGAATGTAAACAAATATGATATCTCATATTTTGATGTCTCATTTTAGTCATCATAAAGGAGATGTGATGTGTTAAAAACCTGTCAATAAAGAAATTCTACAACTTTTTTTCTACAAACTTAAAAAATAATTCTATAAATACTGCAACAAACATCAAGGGAAAAAGCCAAAAGATTAAAGATTTTGTCTCCTGCCTGGAAGTCTGGGGAGGAAGAGATGAGAGCACTCTCACTTGTGACGTTAATAAATATATTTCATACAAATAGCTCCAAAAACTCACACTTATGCCTAACTATCCTCTTTTTTCTTAATGAGCTAAATTCTTTATTTTATTTTTTTAAAATTATTTCCCCAATAGAATTTTTTTTCTACTGTATAGCATGGTGACCAAGTTAAACATACATGTAAACATTCTATTTCCTCACATTATCATGCTCTATCATAAGTGACTAGACATAGTTCACAGTGCTACACAGCAGGATCTCATTGTTAATCCATTCCAAAGACAATAGTTTGCATTAATCAATCCCAAATGCTCAATCCATCCCAATTCCTCCCCCTCCCCCTTGGCAACCACAAGTCTATTCTGCAAATCCATGATTTTCTTTTCTATAGAAAGGTTCATTTGTGCCATATATTAGATTCCATATGTAAGTGATATCATATGGTGTTTGTCTTTCTCTTTCTGACTTACTTCACTCAGGATGCGAGTCTCTAGTTCCATCCATGTTGCTTCAAATGGCATGATTTCGTTCTTTTTTATGGCTTAGTAGTATTCCACTGTGAATATATACCACATCTTCCTAATCCAATCATCTGTTGATGGACATTTGGGTTGTTTCCGTGTCTTGGCTATTGCGAATAGAGCTGCAATGAACATGCGGGTGCATGTGTCTTTTTTAAGGAAAGTTTTCTCCGGATATAGGCCCAAGAGTGGGATTGCTGGGTCTTATGGTAGACTTATGCATGGTTTTCTAAGGTACCTCCATACTGTTCTCCATAGTGGTTGTGCCAGCTTACATTCCCACCAACAGTGCAGGAGGGTTCCCTTTTCTCCACATCCTCTCCAGCATTTGTTGTTTGTGGACTTATTAATGATGGCTATTCTGACTGGTGTGAAGTGGTATCTCATAGAAGTTTTGATTTGCATTTCTCTAATAATCAGGGGTGGTGAGCATTTTTTCATGTGCTTGTTGGCCATCTGTATATCTTCCTTGGAGAAATGTCTACTCAGGTCTTTTGTCCATTTTTCTATTGGGTTGTTGGCTTTTTTGCTGTTGAGGTGTATAAATTGTTTTTATAACTTAGAGATTAAGCCCTTGTCCGTTGCATCATTTGAAAGTATTTTCTCCCATTCTGTAAGTTGTCTTTTAATTGTCTTTATGGTTTCTTTTGCTATGCAAAAGCTTGTCAGTGTGATTAGGTCCCACTGGTTTATTTTTGCTTTTATTTCTATTGCTTTGGGAGACTTGCCTGAGAAAACATTTGTGAGGTTCATGTCAGAGAATGTTTAACCTATGTTCTCTTCCAGGAGTTTGATGGTGTCTTGTCTGATATTTAAGTCTTTCAGCCATTTTGAGTTTATTTTGGTGCATGGAGTGAGGTTGTGTTCTAGTTTCACTGATTTCCATGCAGCTATTCAGGTTTCCCAGCAATACTTGCTGTCTTTTTCCCATTTGATGTTCTGGCCTCCTTTGTCAAAGATTAATTGACAATGGGTATCTGGGTTTATTTCTGGGTTCTCTGTTCTGTTTCATTGGTCTGTATGTCTGTTTTGGTACCAGGACCACACTATCTTGATGACGGTGGCTTTGTAATATTGCCTGAAGTCTGGGAGAGTTATGCCTCCTTCTTGGATTTTGTTCCTCAGAATTGCTTTGGAAATTCTGGATCTTCTGTTGTTCCATATACATTTTTGGATTGTTTGTTCTAGTTCTGTGAAAAATTTGATAGGGATAGCATTGAATGGGTAGATTGCTTTGGGTAATTTGATAGGGATAGCATTGAATGGGTAGATTGCTTTGGGTAGTATGGCCATTTTTACAATATTAATATTTCCAACCCATGGGCATGGGATATCTATCCATTTCTTTTCATCTTCTTTAATTTCCTTGATTAATGCTTCAAAGTTCTTGGCATATAAGACTTTTACCTCCTCGGTTTGGTGTATCTCGAGGTACTTGATTTTTGGGGGTACAATTTTAAAAGGTATCGTATTTTTGTATCCTTTTCTAATATTTCATTGTTAGTATACAGAAATGTGACTGATTTCTGAATGTTGATCTTATATCCTGCTACTTTGCTGAATTTGTTGATAAGTTCAAGTAGTTTTTGGGTTGAGTCCTTAGGGTTTTCTATGTATAGTATCATGTCATTTGCCTACAGTGATAGTTTTAACTCTTCTCTTCCTATTTGGACGCCTTTTATTTCTTTTGTTTGTCTGATTGCTGTGGCCAGGACTTCCAAACTATGTTGAATAACAGTGTTGAGAATGGTCATCCTTGTCTTGGTCCAGATATTAGTGGGAAGGCTTTCAGCTTTTCTCCATTGAGTATTATATTTTCTGTGGGTTTGTTGTAAATGGCTTTTATTATGTAAAGGAATGTTCCCTCTATACCCACTTTGGTAAGAGTTTTGATCATGAATGGATGTTGGACCTCATCAAATGCTTTTTCTGCATCTTTTGAGATGATTGTGTGGTTTTTGACTTTTCTTTTGTTAACGTGGTGTATGACATTGATTGATTTGCATATGTTGAACCATCCTTGTGCACCTGGGATGAATCCCACCTGGTGGTGGTGTACGATCTTTTTGATATGTTGTTGGATTCGGTTGGCTAAAATTTTGTTGAGAATTTTTGCACCTATATTCATCAAAGATATTGGGTGTTATCTTTGTCTGGTTTTGGAATTAGGGTGATGGTGGCATCATAGAATGTGTTTGGGAGTGTTCCTTCTTCTTCAACCTTTTAGAAAAGTTTAAGGTGGTGGGTATAAGTTCCTCTCTGTGTTTTTGGTAGAACTCACATGTGAAGCCATCTGGTCCTGGGCTTTTATTTGTAGGGAGTGTTTTTATGACATATTCAGTTTCATTTCTAGTGATCATTCTGTTCAGTTGATGTATTTCTTCTTGATTCAGTTTTGGCAGACTGTAAGTCTCTAGAAAGTTGTACATTTTTCTAGGTTGTCAAATTTGTTGGCATATAATTCTTTATAGTATTCTCATATGATTTTTTTGTATTTCTGCAGTACCTGTTGTGATTTTTCCTTTTTCATTTCTTATTTTGCTTATTTGGGTTTTTCTCTCCTCTTCTTGGTGAGTCTAGCCAGAGGTTTGTCATTTTGCTTACCTTTTCAAAGAACCAGCTCTTGGTTTTACTGATTTTTTTTTTTATTTTTATTTTTTGAGTCTCTATTTTATTGATTTCCTCTTTGATCTTTATGATTTCCTTCCTTCTTCTGACTTTAGGTTTTTTTGGTCTTTTTCTAATTCATTAGTGATGGGTTAAGTCATTGATTTGAGATTCTTCTTCTTTTTTGAGGAAGGCCTGCATCACTATCAATTTCCCTCTGAGCAGTGCTTTTGTGGCATCCCATAGATTTTGAGTAGTTGTGTCTTCTTTTTCATTTGTCTTGAGGTATTTTTTCATTTCCTTCTTGATTTCCTCATTGACCCATTGGTTTTTTTAGTAGCATGTTGTTTAGTCTCCATGTAGTCAGTTTTGTCTCATTTCTTTTCCTGTGGTTGATTTCTAGTTTCATGCTATTGTGGTCAGAGAAGATACTTGAAATAATTTCTACACTTAAATTTGTTGAGGCTGGTTTTGTGCCCCAATATATGATCAATCCTTGCGAATGTTCCACATGCACTTGAGAAGAATGTATATGATGATTTTTTGGATGTAATGTCCTGAAAATGTTGATTAATTCTAACTTTTCTATTGTGTTCTTTAGCATCTCTGTGGCCTTATTGATTTTCTGTCTAGAGGGTCTGTCCATTAATGTGAGTGGGGTGTTGCTGTCTCCTACTACGATTGTATTCCCATCAATTTCTCCTTTTATGTATGTTAGTATTTGTTGGAAAAGTATCTGGGTGCTCCCGTATTAGGGACATATGTATTGAGGATTGTAATATCCTCTTCTTGAATGGATCCTTTAACCATTAAGTAGTGTCCTTCTTTGTCTTTCTTTATGGCCTTTGTGTTAAAGTCTATTTTGTTTGATATGAGTATTGCAACTCCTGCTTTCCTGTCTTGTCCATTGGCATGAAATATGTTTTCCCATCCCTTCCCTTTCAATCTATCTGTGTCCTTTGCCCTAAGGTGAGTTTCTTATAGGGAGCTGATTGAAAGTTTTTCCTTTTTTGTCCAATCTGCCACTGTGTCTTTTGATTGGAGCATTCAGTCCATTGGCATTTAAGGTGATTATTGATATTTATTTACTGCCATTTTCAGTCTGGTTTTCCAGTTGACTCTATGTTTCTCTTTTCTTCTTTTCTTTTGTTTGGATGGTTTCCATTTATTTTGTACTTTAGTATCTTTCTTTTCAGTTTTTGTGATGTAATCTTTTGTGGTTTTGATTTGTGGTTGGCCTGTTTTTTAAGTATGTTAACACTTTCCTATATCTGCTTACTTTAGCCTGATAATCATATAGGCTCAATCACACCATTAAGACAAAAAAAAAGAATCTATATTTTCTTACTTTCCTTCCCCATATTGTATAATTTTGATGTCTTTTTTTTTAACATCTTCATGTTTGGTTCCATATGCTGGCTTATTTAAGTCACTGCTTTCCAATTCTGGTTTCCTCTATCCTAGATCTACTTTTTTTTTTTTTTTTTTTAATTTAGAGAAGCCCTTTCAGTATTTCTTTTAGAATGGGTTTCATATTGTTGTACTCTTTCAGCTTTTGTTTGTTGGATAAATTCTTTATTTCCCCTTCTATTTTAAATGATATTCTTGCTGGGTAGAGTATTCTAAGTTGCATATTTTTTCCTCTCAGAGCTTGAAATATATCTTGCCACTCCTTTCTGGCCTGTAGTGTTTCTGTAGAGATATCAGCTGATACCCTTATGGGGATTCCCTTTTAATTAACACTTTGCCTTTCTCTTGCTGCCTTTAGAATCCTCTCTTTAACTTTTGCCATTTTTATTATAATATGTCTTTGTGTGGGCCTATTTGGGTTCAACTTGTTTAGGGCCCTCTGTGCTTCCTGTTTATCTTGATATCAGTATCCTTTCGATTTGAAAAGTTTTCAGCCATAATTTCTTCAAATATATTTTTAGTCCTCTTTTCTTTTTCTTCTCTTTCTGGACTTCCTATTATGCATAGATTGGCCCACTTTATATTATCGCATAGGTCTCTTCTATTGCTTTCATGTTTTTTCATTTGGTTTTCTGTCTGCTGTCCTGATTGGCTGATTTCCATTATTCTATCTTCCACATCACACATTCATTTCTCTGTATTATTCATTCTGATCTTTACTGCCTTTATCTAGGTTTGTATCTCTGCAAATGAATTTGCCAGTTTATCTTGTCTCCTCCTTATATTTTTCTAGCTCCTTTCTGAGGGAATCTGCATTACTGTTCATATTCTCTCTTAATTCCTTCAGTATTTTCACTATCTCTCTTTTGAACTCAAAGTATGTCACACTGCAGAGGTCTGTTTCATTGTTGATTGCTTTAGGTGAATTCTCCTGTTGCTTTAACTGCGAATGGTTTCTGAGCTTCTTCATCGTGCTTCTGTTTTTATTTTTCTGAGAATTTGAGAAGCCAAACTGTAGTTTTTCACAGTCCAGTGTGGTCTGGTGGGACTTGTTCTGTGAGGGCAGGGCATGGGCACCAGGAGTGCCTGAGGGTGCCAGTAGGTCTGATCCATGCAGGATCAGACCTACTGCAAGGGTTCCGGCAGGGCTGGATCCGTGAGGGCTGAGTGTGGGGCGGGAGTGGGCAGGGTGCTGGCAGGGCCAGATCCGTGCTGGCAGGGCACAGGCTCCAGGAAGGAGAGCTCAGATCTCTGCATACCAGTGGGCAAGTGTGCACACTGGGGCCCAAGGAGTTTTCTATGGCAGCCTGCCCCTCCTCCTCACCCCTTCCCAACAGTGGCACCTTGCATCTCCTGCGGGTCTGGACCTTCTCCCAGGTTCCATCTGCCGTGGCTTTCCACTCCCCAGCCCTTAGCATACTACTCCCCCACCAGCAGAAAACCACTCCCTAGTCCCTTAGGCTGTCTCCACACCATCAACCCCAGCCTGTTCCCTGAGAGTGACCTCCAGAGCCTAATTCTCGGCACCCAGCCCACAGGTTTCTCAGTCTGTGATGTCTGTGCCAGTGGTTCAGATGGTCTGTGCATCTCTCACTCTGCTTTTTGGATCTCAGACCTGCTACTGTGCTTTTCTCGGCTTCTTTGAGTTCCCTCCAACTCAGGTGATCTTTCTGTTGGTTAGGTGGCTTCCCAGGGTGTAGGTTCTCTTTCTCCTTCACAACTCCCTCAGGGAAGTGTTAGACCCATCCAGATTCCTTTTCTCTCTCTATTTTTTCTTTTGTTCTACACAGTTCTGTCAAGATTTCTTTCCCTTTTTGAAGGTTTAAGTTCTGCTACCATTCAGTTGGTGTTCTGTGTGAATCGTTTTACATATAGATGTGTTTTTTGATGTGTTTGTCCTCTTACTCTTCCAACATCTTGCCAGCCTCTCTCCTAACTATCTTCAGTAGAGATATCCAACTACATATGAGGAATTTCTACCTGAATATAATCAAGTCTCTGCCAACTTTACTTGACCAAAATAAAATCCATTTTATTCTTCCTATGTATGCTTCTTTCCCAATGGACTTCTGTTACGAATTTAATGTTTGTTACTCCCTCTAAATTGATGTTACAAACTTACTCCTAGGTATAGCGCCTAGGGAGGTGATTAGGTTGCAAGGGTGGACCTCTCAAGAAGGGAATTATTGCTCTTTACCTTTTCTATTATGAGAAACTAAGACAATCTGACTCTCTGTGAACCAGGAAGCACATTCTCACCAGACACAGAATCTGCTGCCACCCACCTTGATCTTGGACTTCCCAGCCTCCAGTACATTGAGAAGAAAATGTGTGCTGTTTAAGCCACCCAGTCTATGGTATTTTTTTTATAGCAGCCTGAATTCAGACAACTTCTCACAGGGAATGGTGTCCTACTCAGTCAACAGAGGTGAAACCAGCCAGCCATCATTTTTCTCTGCCCACAGCCATAGCATCTTCCAGGTGCTTATCTAATCTGAGAAAGCCCAATTAATTCCTCACCTATATAATCTCAGGAATGTTTTTATTTCCTCTCCATTCCCAAGGAAGCTGCTTAGCTCAGGTCCTCATTCCTTCTCATTCTCCTAACTATAACTGTTAAGGGAACACTATAGTGATCTTTCCAAAATGCAAATCTAAACACATCACTCTGCAAAGGCAAATCTAAACATGTCACTCGGTAGAACTCTCCAATGGCTTTCCCCTGCCAAACCACTTTGCACGGCACAAAGGCCAGCCATGATTTGATGCCTACTTAACTTTCCATCACCAGATCTATTACTACCCACTGTGTACCTTGTTCCAGCAATAATGAATTACAGTCAATTTGAAATTTCCCAAGGATAGATTAACCACATTATGGGAAAAAAAAGGATGAAAACTAAGCAAAAGGCAGCTTATTTGTAAATAGAAAGAACTAAAACTGTTGTGAATAAGAGAAATATCTGTATATCGGGATAAGTCTATTATTTATAATTATATAGGGACCTTTCCATTTTTACATTGTATCTACTGCAAATCAGGAACGCCCCTCCACCTGGACAGTCAGAGGTGGATATGCTTGCTTGTAGCAGTCTGTCAGCCTGTTAGTTTCAGTGTGGGAACGGCTTTCTGTAGTTTGCCTGAAGCTTTGGGCAAAAATCTATTTCCTATGGCAGTGATAGAACTAGAAGTCGCTTTGCTCTGCCTTCTCCCAAGACTTGTTTTTATTTATTTTTCTTAAACAGAAAATTTGGAGAATGATGGGGAAGGAGGGATTGAGAGCACTGAAGAACAAAGTTCAAAATTTTGCTTTGAAGACTTGGTGACCTTGAGCTGACAGATATGGCCCTGAATTCTTTCAATTCATTGTTTCATTGGACTTACCTCACTGACAGCTGAGGGGGCAGTCTGGGGTTGTAAGGAGAAAAACTTGTGAATGGCAGGTAATTTAATTTCCAAGCTATGGTTTTGTTGTGTCACCAGGGAACTAGTACTTGTACAATGATGAAGGAGAGAATGACAGTGAGAAGGAAGACTTAGCTGACAAAAACAAGGCAGCTCCAAATAACTGCTTGCTGGGATATGTAAAAAATACAAAGTAGAGTTTATTCTATGAAAAATATTGTTTTCATCAGAAAAAGGGAAGAGGAGAAAGAGGAAGGGGAGGAAGACCTACTCAGATCAGAGTAAACTATTTCAGTATTTTAATAAAACACATTTGAATTAAAAATCCACCTTGTATCACAATTTTGTTTAGCTATGTCTGAACAATGTTTTATGTGTGTCCTCCCAGTTTCCATTCCCCCGGTTAATGGGATAATACAGAGTTGAGATAATTTAACAAAATGATTATTGCCAATACTCTTGTGCCCTTTTATATTTGCCCTCAATTCACTTCCTCCATCTGGAATCCTTACTTCCACCGCACACCCACCTCTATTCTCATTATCTGAATAATGAACACTTACACAAATTTCCAGACTCAGCTGAAATGGTACTGCTATTTGGGAACTTTGTCCCCAAGAGTGGTCCACTTGATCTTTTGTGTGGTTCTGTGATCTGTGTACAATTCTAGCATTCATAATCCTGTAGCACTTTATTTACTTAACATATCTGTCTCCTTGTTTAATATGTAAGATTCTTTGGGGGAGGAATTAAGTCTTATTAACTCTTATCCCCCATGCATATGCCAATGCCAGTTATATGAATGTTTTTTAAGGCTTGTTAAAAGTTGCTACGGTGAGACTATAGTAAGAGGGGGTTCTTCGGCATCACACAAAGGTGCTTTGATACCAACTTGTGACTCTTACTCTCTGGGTGATCTTGAACAACTTATTTGGACTCTTAGTATTAGTCTCTTCATCTGCAAAATCAAGAAAATTCTACTACACTTGTATAATATTTGAAGTGGTTAGCCAAGTGGTTTGAATGGTAAAGAAAAAAATTGGTAGCTATATTGAATAAAAGAAAGCATGAGTCAAAAAGAATCTAAAACATACATGTGACTGTATTGATTCTAACACATAAAAAAATAAGAAAAACATTTCTACCTACTGTTCATAGAAATGTATGTGTAATTTTTTTTTTCAGACATGAATTACTGTGTTTCTATGACTTTACACTATTTCTCTGTAGGTAGCAAAATGTGCTCCCCCCAAATATTCCTCTTTGGCATGAGGATTATTTGGAGCTAATTGTTTTAAGAAAAAGAAGACACAAGAGACACTCTGAAAACAGAGTAGAAATTACCTTTTTGTAAGGAAGATTTGCATTAGAATGTGGGTTTATACCAGGAAGACAGAGATTATCAGAGGTAATCTTTTTTTTTCTTTTTCTTTTTTAATCTGGCCTCCCAGGGCATGTGGAATTTCCTAGGCCAGGGATCAAACCTGTGCCATAGAAGTGACCTAGGCCATAGCAGTGACAACACCAGATCCTTAACCCCTTGCACCACAAGAGAATTTCCCAGAGGTAACTTTTTCATCTGAAAGGCTTATCTGCAAGGCAGGTAACATTTGTCTACTAAACATTTCCTATTCTCACTTTTCCATGAATTGCCCTCCCCTCTTTGAAGCTGCAGACCCATATCTCCTTTCTTAGTTCAGAAAATAAGTGGCATAGAAAATAATTAATCAGATCTAAACCTCAATAGTCTAGTTACCTTTTGAATCTCATATCTTTGTGGGGCTCCCGCACCTACTTATATTTTTTTTCTTCTGTTAATTTGCCTTTTATGACAAGAGACTATCAGCCAAGAATCTGGGATGGTAGAGAGAAAATTATTTTTCCTCCCTTACACTGTTAGTTAGATTCAGTCACATAGAGGCTGGTTGAAATGAGTAGTGTAATTCCTGACAGTGGAAAAGAATAATGCTATTTGACTGTGGTGATCACTCCAAGTTTCATATAAAATGGCCTATTGCAATAGGGAAAATATTAGAACTTCAATTTATATTTGTATCTGTTGTAAAAAAGGGAGATTAACAGTGTTCAAAGAAAACTACTTAATTCTTTGTTTGCCTTTTAGGTACACATGATTTAGGAGAAAGATTTAAGAGAATCATTTTCCCCCTTGTTAAGAAGCTCAGCTTAAGCAAGGTCTAAAGAGGGTTAAGCTAGATAATGACCTTCACTCTTTTGCACTGAGTTGTGCCACCCCCACCCTTGCCAAATCCATATACTGCAGCTCTAACCCCCACTGTAACTATATTTGGAGTAGGGTCTTTGGAAAAGTGATCAAGTTACATGAAGTCATAATGCTGGTTCCCCAATCCAGTTGGACTGGTGTCATTATAAGAGACCAGGGATGTGAGCACAGAGGAGAGACCTTGTGAGGACAAGGATCCATGGTGAGAAGATGGTTATCTGCAAGCCAAAGAGGCTTGGGTGGAAATGGGGGAGATGCTGTCCAGCAGGTATAAAGAATTGATAGGTATTCAGATCTTCAGGAAGAAGCCCTGAGTTCCTCACAGAGATTGAAAACAATAGGAAGATCCATTTAATATCAGAGTAAGCAGTATATTCTGTAATAACCTATATGAAATGAATATAGATATATAAAGATATAGATAACTGATTCACTTTGCTATACACATGAAATGAATAAAATATTGTAAATCAACTATACTCTATAAAATATTTATTTATTTATTTATTTATTTATTTATTTTCTTTTTGCTTCTTAGAGCCTCACCCACTGCATATGGAAATTCCCAGCCTAGGGGTTGAATCAGAGCTTTAGCTGCGGGCTGATGCCACAGCCGCAACAATGTGGGATCCAAGCTTTGTCTTCATGGATACTAGTTGGGTTCATTAGCACTGAGCCACAGTGGGAGCTTCAGAATTTTTTAAAAGCATAGAAAAAAAATAAAATGAAAGTAAGCAGATAGCTGCACCTACTTGTACTTTCAGCACTCTCTAGGGATGGCTAAAGGAGGTGGTATGCTGAGGAAGGCAGGTGGATACCTGAAAGTTGGAATTTGGATAGTTGTGGAGTTGGGTAGAGTTCCCTTTGCTCAAGGTAAACTAAGATCTCTTTTTCAAGATGGAAACTTTAGTAGCTGTGATTTTACCTAGCGCTCCACAGGTATATGCTAATCCACCATAACTCCATACAACCAGTTCAAGAAAGCAACTTGAGTGCAACACTTAGAGAAAATGGTTAGGGAAAACAAGATCTTGTGTGTGTGGGGTAAAAGATCTTCAAGCAGATAATGATGAGAATGATCAGAACTTTACAGAGGATCCAGCTTCTTCAATACAGGGAAAACAGTTTGGAATTTCAAGAAAATTTTGTACATAAAGTGAATATGAAATACATATTTGAAAGAAACCTTCAAGAATAGCAATGCATGTAGATCCAAATCACTTGATACTGGGTTATGCAATAATCTCTAAACTGACTTTGTGATTGAAAACCATCTCAAACAAAGATTAAATGAAGAAAAGTCAAAATTGGGGAACCAGGTTCAGGAGAAGGAAGATCTTCAGAGGCTGAAACTAGTTAAAAAATATAGCACAAAGAATGACCAGTCTCAGTCACAGTTGTTAACTGGAAAAGTTATAGACAGCTATTTCTCTATGAGTTGCAATCAGCTGTGTGTAAGAAACTAAATATCACTCAGTTGATAGACCACTATGGTTTACATAAGAAATTGCTACACTATAACAGAGATGAACCAGAATTTATGTTTTAAGTCATATTTTTTTTTCTCCAGAATACCTTCGTGAATGACAAATTAATTAAAAGGTACTTATCTGATTTTAAAGGGAAGAAATAAACCATTAAGGGCTTAGAGAAAGATATCCTGGTGAATCTGGATCAAGTGAGGGCACTCTGGTATATAAACATAAACTAAGATCTAAAATGAAAATTTAGTACTTTAAATACATTTGTCAACAAAACAGCCGATTGTTAAAAAAAATTAAGAAAATCAAGGTTATAAATAATTTGCACCATTTTAGAAGTGATTTTTAATACATCAGTTTATTTTGGTACATAGGTACTATGTTAGCTGTTAAAAATAATCCAATCAGTGAGTGTCTAAACTTAAACTGGTCTAAAAATTCTTGCATTTCTTTTAAGTTTATGATCTTAGTTTTCCATCCTTTCATTGAATGTTTCCATTTGGATGGACCAACAGGTAATTAAACTCATACATTCAAAATTTTAAAATACATGCCATACAAGCATATATACATACATACATTTGTAAAATCAAAACAAGCAAATCAAAACATGTTGGGCAATTTTTAAGATAGGTAACTTTTTTTTGGGGGGGTGTACCCGTGGTGTGCAGAAAATGTTGGACCAGGGATCAAACACTTGCTGCAGCAGCAACTCAAGGAACAATGAAAAAGATGGATCTTTAAACTGTTATGCCACCAGAGAACTCCTAAGGTAAATAATTTTATAAAAGATTGGACCTCCTGATAGTCTGAGCAGCCTGGGACTTGGAATCACAATGTGAACATTTAAAGGATATGGTTTTATTTTGTCTCAACTGAATAGTAATATCTAGGTTCTCACTAATATCTAGGCTACATCTAAAACTGTACCTGAGGCACTTCCTTTAAATCAACCAAGTTCTATGTCTCTGTCTATATTTTTTGTAATTTTTTTCCCCTTATAACTTCTACCCATTTCAAAATGGGATAGAAGGGGCTATAGTTAGTCAGTTAGAGCCAGTTGTCCACTAACTCTTCAGCTGAAGTCCCTACAACTACCTTGTATTAGATTGATGTCCAGGTTTGTCTATGGGACAGGCATTCTATGGTTTCTAAGGTAGGATTTTGTTTAATCTCCTGTTTTATTTTGTTTTTATAGTAGTCACTTATAGTTTTATAGCAGATGTTTCTTTCTATCACTTGAGATAAACAGAATGGAAGTCTCTAATCCTAGTAACCAAACCCTATATGGAATAGTTCTCAGGAGGTACTAAATCTCAGTAGACATTGTCCTAAATATGTTATTCTTATGTTCAGGTCTTAGTTTTTAGTTTTTGGAAGGACTCTGAAAAATGGGCAATAGGCTTAGAAGATGACAGTCATGATGTAGAAAGGTCTGAAAACCATGTCACTCAGAATGAAAGAAATAAAACTAGATATCTAACCAGATACTTCAAATGGGAGAGCAAAGCTGGGAAAAATAGCACTGCTTTCATCAAGGGACATAATGCCTATGACTGCAACTGAAGACTAATGGTAAAGCCTTAAAAATGTGTAAATTATTTGAGTCAGAAAGGCTACATCTAAAACTGTACCTTAAGCCCTGTAAATAATTACTTATTGATAGTTATCACATAACTAATAATTTTTGAATAATTTCAAAAAATTAACTTAAATATTTATATATAGCTAATTGTTTAAATAAAATACATAAGTATACAGTATATAAACATTGCATAAAGTATATAAACATTAAAATGATATTGTGGAAATCTTTATTGACCTAGAAATCAAAGTTTGTGACAAAATTGAAAGGGGGATTATGTCTAATTTTTTAACAATATGTCATAAATTTTAACTTTTCTAAGTAGTTTTAAACCAGAGTTTGTCAACAAAAATTACTTATATATTAAATGATACTATTCTGCCTATTTTAAAAATCACTTACAGATCAATATTAATATTAACTTTTTAATTCAATTAATTTAAATCATTTTTACAGTGTGCTTCTAGAGCATTTTTTTTTTAATATTGTATGAGAATCAGCAAACAAGCATTTTATTATGGTTCGAGCACAATATGCAGTAAAAGGCTCCAATATTTTAAAAATTGCTTCAAATGGCTGTTCTATCCTGGATAATTTATTGCTCTGTCCTTATTATTAAAATATGAATGTTGTTTTTGCAGTTATTATCCAACTCTTGACACTGCCAAATAATTAATACTGTAAAATTTACTGAATATGAATATATATGTAGGTGTAAATACAAATATATTACTGAGGAAAAGGTTAAAAAATAAATACTGTCACAAATAAATGATCTTTGGTGCTCCCATTTGCCATTTTCCTGTCTTTCCCAAATTATTTAATATGATCTATCTATTCACTTGAAAATAAAAACATGTAAAACCTCTACATTTTAGCACATTTCAGGAGGAAACATTGCCTATTGAAATAATGTTACCAAAATATTATGTCACTGCAGCTCAGTCCTTTCAATTGAATTGGATGGGATTGCTGCCAGCTGGAGCACACTCTTGAATCGGAAAAATAAAAAAAAATGAAATTGTTCGTAAAGTGAGCATTGTCCTATAATCCTTTATTTTATAGTTTATTAAACCATGCATGTTGTGTTTTAAATTTGAATCATGAAACAAACAAAAATCCATGTGCTTTTTATAAAGAAACTCAGAGTGAACATCCCTGTGTGATCACTTCACGGTGCCCTCATTTTCATACCCGATAATCCACAAGACATGGTCGTGGGATATGAGAAATAAATCAGACTACAATGTTCCTGAACAAGGAATGCAATTATGACATTTGTAAACACATACAGTTCTAATTATGTTTTAGATTTCAAGCAAAATGGTAACCTTATTATTATTACTTTTTTATGGCCATAGCCATGGCATATGGAAGTTCCCAGCCAGGTAGTGAATCTGAGCTGCAGATGTTAACTAGGCAGCAACTGCTGCAGCACCAGATCCTTTAAAGCATCTCGTGGAGCCACCTGAAGTCAGATTTTTAACCTACTGTGCCACAGCAAAAATGGTAACATTATTGATACAAAATATTTTTAGAAAAAAGAGTGGTAAGATGATCGGTAGATGTGATTTTGGTCATTCTACATCAAATATTTTCCAACTTTGACTAGATTTCTCACAAGAAAAATTCCCTATGAAAAATACAGATGGTGCAATATATTTTTTAATTGCCTTTGGACTTTTTACTATTATTATTATTATTATTATTATTATTATTATAATTATTTTGTCTTTTCTGGGGCCGCACCTGTGGCATATGGAGGTTCCCAGGCTAGGGGTCTAATTGGAGCTGTAGCAGCAGCCTACGCCAGAGCCACATCTGTGACCTACAACATAGCTCACTGCAACACCAGATCCTTAACCCACTGAGCAAGGCCAGGGATCAAACCTGTAACCTCACGGTTCCTAGTTGGATTTGTTAACCACTGAGCCATGATGGGAACTCCCAGATGGTGCAATATTATGAGAGAAAAAAAAATACATGAATGCCTAGATTTAATTTGCATGGAAATGATTTGGAGGTATATTGGCTATTTCCAAAAAAAAAAAAAATCAAAAAATGCAAAACATGTTTCAAGGGGACTCTCCAGATAAACTTTCAAATAATGAAATATGGTTAAATCATTTTGAAATTTTACTGATATTATAGGTTATAGTTGTTTTCTATAACTATACATCTTTTATGTATTCTACTGTCCAAACAGTGGAAATATTAAGAAATATTCCAACTTAAGAAATCTGGATAGTTTTGCCTCCTTTAAGGACAGTATTAGGGATGATGAGGCAGATCCAGCCTTAAAAACATAAAAATGTTCTTCCAGGTTGAGGTCTTAGTGGGCTTACAATGTTATAAGCATTACTCATGTTTTACTATTTCAGTAACTAGAGTCCTCTTGCAAAGGTTTCTGGGTCACCTACCTGTCCTTATAAATCTCATCTTATCTTTAAGGCAAAGCTCTTAAGCTATTCCAAGGCAAAGCTATTCCAAGGTAAGAGAATCTTTTTTCCTCCCGCACATAATCCCATTATGAATCAACTCAGCATAAAATAATCTAACCAGTGACCTTTTGAATACTGTCCATCTTTGATACACCTATGTCTACATATATAGAACAATTATACACGTATTTGAAAAACTAAAAGCATAGGAATTTTTAAAGGTGCACCTGATTTATGTTTACTTCTTTTTCCCAAGCCACTCAAGATATTCCTTGAATAGTTATAGTTTAAATATGGAACATTATTATTTAGAATTAAATTGATGCAGATATTTATTTCCACTCTGTGCTGACACTAATTAGGAAAAGAGAAAACAGAAATTTATATATTGATGTTCGATCACAAATTATTTTTTTTAATTTATTTGAATCTAGGTATATATGACCCCTGCCCATCCTCCATGATTAGATGCTATCCTTTCAAGTTTCATTTGGGTTGAACAAAACTGCCAAATACAGTTATCCCCTTTATTTGAGGATTCACTTTCCATGGTTTCAGTTACTCAAGGTCAACAGAGATCTGAGGATACGAATTGGAAAATTCAAGAGATCAACAATCCGTAAGTTTTAAATTGCACATTAGACTGAATAGCATGATAAAATATCTGTGCAGCACTGCTCCAACCAGACTGGGATACCCAACCATCAACATTGCCTTTTTTTCTTTTCCTGATATCCAACCATCTCTGTCATCACTGCTTAGTGATCCTGGACTCCCAAAGGTGATGATCCTCCTTCTGCTGGAGAGTCAGAAGCTCAATACTAGCCAAAGGCTATCTCACAATTCCTGTGCCATTCTCCTCACCTCATCTCATCACATAGTAATCATATCACACCATCACAAGAAGAAAGGTGATTACAGTAAGATATTTTGAGAGAGTGTGAAGAGAGCAAGACTACATTCACATCACTTTATATTTTTATAATTATTCTATTTTATTATTAGTCATTATTGTTAATTTCCTTCTCTGCCTAATTTATAAATTAAACTTCATCAGAGGTGTGTATGTACAAGAAGAACAAACATACTATATATGATTTGGTACTATGCTCAGCTTCAGGCAACCACTGAGAGTCTTGTAATGTATCTCCCAAGGATGAGCAAAAGTACTGTAGTTAAGAGAACTCAAGTCTGATTGTTTAACTTCAGTCTAAATGAATAATGCTCACCAGATGATGACATGATTCCGAGTTATTTTTTACATCCCAACATGAGATAATGCCTAAAGTGTATAGACTGACTTCTGGAATGACCTCTTTAATTCTCTTGATTTATTTTCAAGCTCTAATTAAAATACTGTTGTAACTAAAACATTCTACATCTTTCCCTACTCTAAACATTTTACTTTTTCTTCTTTTCATTTGGGGGAGGGAGGCTGTGCCCACAGCATGCAAAACTTCCTGGGCCAGGGGTCGACATCATAGCAGTGACCCAAGCCACAGCAGTGACAATCCTAAATCCTTAACCCGCTGAGCCACCAGGGAATTCCTATTTCTTCTTTATAAATGTAAGAGGAGACATAGGGCAATTAAAATTATTATATCTCCATTCAAAAATTTTACATTTTCAAATTTATTCTTTTTTTAATGGCATAAACATGAACAATGTAATTTTTTTCTGAAAAATGACTTCAGAAAAATTAACCTTTAGTAGTTTATAAAGGGGGAACAATCACTGTTTAATGCTCTTAAGTATGGTAAAGCTTAGATGATATAATTATTCCATTTATGTTAATGAGACCATTCTCTGATTACTAATTATAATCTGATTAAAAAAATAGTACTTGATGTACTTTGCAATTGTCTATTTATCCATTCTGTTAGGTAATTAGCATTAAGAAGGGTAACATATTGGAACACAGCAATTTAAGGTGACAAAAATTGCTGGAATAGAATCATATATAGTCCTTCAGAGATTTCTCATAGTACTTTTAATGCAAATTTTGATGGGCTATTAGTTTTCATTAATGGTGGTTCGAGTACTTAGAGAAGACAACTATGTACTATACTTAGTGCTGGGCAAATTGCCTGGATATATTTCATATATTACTGTTACTTTAATGAATAGTATTATGGCAATTAGAAGACTGATGGCTTAGAAAATTTAGGTAGTTGTATTTGAAGTTCTTTGAACTAAATGGCATTGCTCAGTATACACTAAAAAGTGATTTATACTTTTTTTAAAGTATGATTTGAAAGCAGAATCACTTAAAATATATAGCATAGTATGGTGTATTTAAAATAAACTGGTTTGTATATATCAAACTGTAGAGACCTGTAATACAAGTATAGAAATTGAATCATTGAATCTTTTGTTGAAAAGTGGTTGTAAACATGATTATTAAGTAAGGTATCATTTGAATCTTTTTAAAGAACAATTTTCAAGCATTATACTCCATATTTCATGAATGCTCTCTACTAATATTTTGTAAAGGTATAATCTGATATCTAGAGATCATTCTCTAAAAAAAAAGTCAGTCATATTTTAAAGAATATGTTAATAATTTTTCTAAATCTAGAATTTTTTTTTTTTTTTTTTGGTTTTAAGGGCTTCACCAGTAGCATATGGAAGTTCCCAGGCTAGGGGTTGAATTGGAGCTGCAGCTGCTGGCCTATTCCATAGCCACAGTAATGGGATCAGTGTTGCATCTGCAACCTACACCATAGCTCACAGCAACGCCAGGTCCCTGACACACTGAGAGAGGCCAGGGATCAAACTCAAATCCTCATGGATACTAGTAGGATTTGTTTCCACTGCACCACAATGGGAACTCTTGTAAGTCTAGATAATTTTAACCAGCATAATACAATTTCATAAATATATAAATCATTCAAGCTTTTAATTTTAGAACATTTGAAATTAAAGCAACAAACTAGTTCTTCAAAGTTAAGTTTGTTCTAAATAACTATAATTATTTTCTTCATATGACTGATTTTATGGTTTATTATTTCTACAAACATTAGCCATAACAGCTTGAAATAATCATATTTAATAGAAATTTCTCTCCTTTCTTATTAAAATGCATAATCATTAATAGCAACTTTGTATAAAATAAATTGGAAATAAAGCAAAACACATGGGGCAGAACTAATTCCATCATCATTAAGAATTTTATACACATGAAAACTAAAAGCTTTCCTTTAGAGAAGTACTGTATATAACTACTTTTAGCTCATATTATATGCATAAGTTAACTAAAATCCTATTTTAGTACATTAGTTTAATGGTAGCAGTAAAATCATATGACACATCAGATATTTTTTTAAACATAGCAAAAGTCCCATGGAGGAGGAAAATAAATTGGATGCCTAGGGAATTTAAAAATAAAAAATAAAAACAACAAAAAAAAACACTTCTAAAAGCAAAAAGTGTTTGAAAATACAGTCCATGGAGTTCCTGTCGTGGCTCAGTTGTTAATGAATCTGACTAGGAAACATGAGGTTGCAGGTTCGATCCCTGGTCTTGCTCAGTGGGTTAAGGATCCGGAGTTGCCGTGAGCTGTGGTGTAGGTCACAGACGTGGCTCGGATCCTGCATTGCTGTGGCTCTGGCGTAGGCCAGCAGCTACACCTCTGATTGGACCCCTAGCCTGGGAACCTCCATATGCCACAAGTGTGGCTCCACAAAGAAAAAAAAAATAAAAGAAAATATAGTCCAATAGTAAATTTGCTATTCTTTTTTCTTTCTCTTCTTTAAACGTTCCTTCCCCACAGCTGAATGACTCTCTCCACTTCCCACAGATTCTTGCTCAACTGTCATTTCCCTGTGAAAACGCCATGACCTCTCTACTTAAAACAGTGATTTTTTTTGTTCCTTTCTTCCAGCTTAATGCTGTACTCCCTATTCTTTTACCCTGGTTGAATTTTCTCTTTTAGTCTTTCACCACCTGACAAACTTTATTTTACTTTTTATTTGCTTTTATAGCTGACCCTTGGACAACTTAGGGATTAAGGACACTGCCCTTCCTGGAAGTTGAAAATCTGAGTATAACTTGTAGTCAGCCCTCTGACTATGTGGTTCCTCTTTATCTGTGCCTTTGCATCCAAGGGTTCAAGCAACTGTGGATCCTGTAGTATGGTAGAATTTACCATTGAAAAAAATCCCCATGTGAGTGGATCCACACAATGCAAATTCCTAGCATTAATTGCAAGCTGTTTTCCCACTCTAATAATATTAACGCTTCATGATGAAATTATTACCTGCTTTGTGCCTTGCTGCTTATATAACCCCTAAATAGTGCCTGGTTCAAAATAGTCACTTGATAAATTGTTGAATGGGTGAATGATACGTATCCCTATCAAAATTGGGATAGATCGGCATGCTCTCTGTATTATGATATGATATACAAGTATAAATAGAAACATAAGAGAATCAAATCTGGACTCTTTTTCATGAAGTTACATTTAAGAGAAAGAAAACAAAGATGAAAAAAGTGTATCATCCCTCCCTCCTCTGCCACCCACCCTATCTTTCTCTCAAAGACGATTTCATACCAGCAGCTTTTATAAACACCAGGTGTTCACACATATATATTTGAGGCTTTTTTTCCCTTTTCTGTTTTTCACCTGCACCCATGGCATATGGAAGTTTCTGGGCCAGGGATGGAATCTGAGCCAGAGCTGTGACCTATGCCACAATTGTAGCAACACCAGATCCTTAATGCACTGCACTGGGCCAGGGATCAAACCAGCACTCCAGAGAGACATGCTGGATCATTAACCTACTGTGCCACAGAGGGAACTCCAAGGTGTTCTATTTTAACTAAAACTTCTGATGAGAAGCCTCCAGTCACAATATCAAGCTTCAATGGGGGTCTCAGGATCAGAAGAATCTTTTTGGTATGAGCAAGTTCCTCAGCCTTGGCACTATTTATATTTGGGGCCAAACAGTCCCTTGTTAAGGGGGACTCTACTGTGCCTAGCAGGATGTTTACAAGGATTCCTGTTTTTCACTCACTAGAATGCGAGTAGCAACCCTTTTTTCCCAGTATCTGTGATCTAAATGTCTTCAGGCTCTGACAAATACTTAATGGTAGAGAGAAGCACCTTGGGTTTGAGAATCACTGGCAAGCGTCAGTTAGAAATCTAACTTTGGTGGTAGACAGAATTATGTTAGAGACCCAGCTATGACCTTGAACCACTCACATTCAGAGGTAATGCTGCAGTCTCAACATCTCCTTTGCATAGTGTCTACTAGCATTAACACGTAAATTTAGAGAGTAGATGCTCTCTAAACAATTGTTGTTGAGATAAACCACACAGCATAATGGATAAAAGAATATGATTTTAGAAAACAAATATATATATAATTTTTTAAAGAAATGCAGATATATAGTAAAAATTGGAGCATTCTGTATAGGCTTTTTGAACCTAGCTATTTTTAATTAAAATATATTTTAGAGAACAGTTCAAATAAATATGGAGATTTATCTTATTTTTAATAGCTGTATAATATTTCATCATATATGAGTATTTTGTGATTTTTTTGGCTACACCTTTAAAATCCACATGTATGTTTTTGTTTCCCTAGACTTATCTAATTACGAGTACCACTTCAAAGTATTTTCTTTCATATATCTCAGTGTGCATAATGTAACTCTATGTACAAGACAAATTCTTGAAAGAAACATAAGCTTTAGAGACTAAGAGTCACGTGCTAAAAAGCCTGTGACACTGTTTATTAACCAGGTAACACTGAGCAACTGGTTTAGGCTAGCTGAACCTCAACTGGGAGTCCTGAAATGAGCAGAGTTCATGGTATCTCTCTCCAGGGACTGCTGTAAGAATTACATGAACTAAAATCTGCAAAATTATTTGCAAGTAATTATTATTTTTATTACTAAGGTGAATAATGCTGCTAGGCCCAGCTCTGAGAGACTACCTTTAAGAGACCAAAACATTCCAAACATCAAAGTTTTTGTTTAACTTGGGAGCTCTTTCACTTATGTATTTGGGGATAGTCTCCCTCCACCACTCCTTTCCTCCTTCTTCCATTAAGCTGTTTAGTTTAGAGAACATACATAATTCAACATAGTGCCTCTCTTCTTGCATTTCTAATACAGGTGTATATAGAATATGTGTCAAGAACTATTTACCACATTTTTCAGACTTACCATGTTATTCATTTTCTTCCCTTCAATTCAAATCCTTATATTTCAAAGTATTTTCTTTTACTATTTATTCCAATATATATTTAAATTGTATAGTATACCGATGGTTGTGATCAGTCTAAACATTTGCCTGCTTTGATTGAAAATATATATTTTGATTGCTGTGGCAAATGTTTGGTTGGTAGATGGTCATTGTTTTATTTATTCATACATTCTATTGTTACTTACTGAAAGGTACTCAATGCAAAGCACCTTGCTGTGTATGCATACACGAATAAAAAATGGTTGGTCCCAAATTATGTAGAAGTGAGACATGTCCACTCATTAGAACAGACAAAAAGTTTTCGACTATACTTGACAAATACAAAGAGGTTCAGAGGAGGGAAAAATTTCAAGTCACTGTGGTAGAGTTGAAATAGGCCTTGAAGGGTGGTATTTCACTCATTCGGGTAGCTGATAAGTATGGAAGGCAGTTAAAGAAATAAATTGGGCATCATTCAATGCCTGGATGTACTACAACTGTGGGGCAGAGGGGAATGAAATTGAAAGCAGAGTTATGACAGGGAAGACTCTTCCTGGTAGTGGAAACAGCACTTAACTTGAGTCAGGATTTCTGAGCTTGAGCCTCAGAGGACTGAGTTTTCACAAATCTTATGCACCCTGTTCGCTAATAATGCTTTGAGTTTTAGCAAAATTTATTGACCTTAAGTTCCTTTATCTATAAGGTAAAACTAATAATGTTGTAACAAACCACTTTGCTGAATATAAAGGAGAGGGAAAAAAAGAGCGTTTCAGAGTAAGTTCTGAGCACTTATTTCAGCCTCTAAAATACAGCTAATACCACAGCAAGTCTGAATCTTGCAGATCTTAATGGCTTGGTGACTAGAGATGTGAAGAGCAGAAAGAAGTCAAGGAGCTGCAATAGCTGCCCAAACAAAATGTTAGTATCTAACTAGACTGTTAAAGGAAAGCAAATAAACAACAAAACAAACAAAGGGGCAGACCTATCAGATAGAAAAAGAAAACTGGCAATCCAAGGAACAGTGGAAGGGAGGGAGAATTCAAAGAAGGAAAGTCAGGGAAGAGGGGGAAGAGTCTTGTAAGATGTAAGATCTCCTTTGAAACCAAGTTTCGGCCACTTTTCACATTTACAAGGAGAGAAATATTTGGTAAGTATTATTAAAAAAAAAAAATACTCCGTACTTGACAGCATGTAAAGTGGATCTGTGTTGTACAAAACAGAGGAAATACCTTCTTAAGGTAGGCTATTGAAGTCAAGAACTTTCAAGTTATCAGACTCGCCACCTTGTCGTAAGAATATAACATATAGAATCCTTTCCGACTTAGATTTCAGTGTGAATCTGCAAACACTCAGACTAAGGATCTTAATAAGACTAAATGCACCAGACTTACAGCCTGTCACTTGCTATCATTTATAATGTTCCATAGATGCCATGACAGCTTGCCATAATAATTTATCTTAGGAAGTAAAGTAGGAAAAAAGAAGGTTTTTGATGAATTCTGCATGCCAATTTTACTGGATTGTCTATTGTATACACGTTTCAAATTTCTATTATTATTTATAAAGTATATTATATATCTGAGGAAATTTATGATTATGCAAATTGAGTGCTAGTTATGCTTTATTTTGAATAAATTCTAACATGTCATTACACCAAACAATAATTTGCTGAAAAGAATATAGGTAGAAATGAAAAAAACAGATCATTGAGAAATTAGCTGAGAGAGCGTAAGTATAAGTGAAGATAAAGGTTAATTTTTTTGCCACTAAGATTGGAGGTTGCTTTTTATTTTTCCCAGTCAGCAGAGAGACGAGATGATTGTGCTTTGTTGTAGAAACTCTAGCAGCAACATTCAATGCATTTAATTCCCAACAATATTAACACTGCATTTCATTCTCAAGCAAATAAACATGACCTTCTCTGATATTCGATGGTCCTGTAACAATTTGAATCTGAGAGCCTTGGATTCTCATGGCAAATTGTCTATGCACAGTATGAACAAATATCCTTATGGGCTATATTTGGTAAAGCATTTCAAGGGCTTCCCGAGAGGGCAAATGACCCATTTATTTTGATTAACAACTTCTTTAAAATAAATGTATTCATAACCAATCAAGAGAAGTCAACTTTTTACTCATTACAGGGCTGATAAAAGACTGAAAAAGCATATAGAATATGCCTCTCTATCCCCTTGATTGATCCCCACAGTAGCCAAAATTCAATATCCTTCTGATATTTACATATTAAGCCCATTCTGCCAAATTGCTACTTGAAATAGATCAATAGTATATTTAAAATGTGATTGAGAACACAGAAAAATTCAACTGAGGGGACTTAAGTAAGCATTCATAGAAAATGTGTAGTTATTTATTTATTTTTTTTGCCTTTACCTGTGATTCAAATGTCCCTTTATTTTAAAGAGAAGTTTGCCAATTTTTTGCAAGTGATACTAGATCAGATGGATGTTGTAGTTAGTTACTTATATTTATACAAAAGTATAAATCGATTATAAAACAAGTAATTTAAGCAATTCTGTGTTTCAAACATCTACCAAATTCTCGTCTAAAAGTCAAAATTATAATTTTGCTCAACTTCTAAAATAGACTAATATGAACTCTAACATAACTTCAAACATAAATTTTATTTTTAGCCACAATTTGTATTGCTTCTCCTATGTTATTTCAACTTAGATAGTGATTAATTTTAAACTATGTCCTGAACTCCAGAACAACTCATTAGTGATAAAATCATACAAGTTGTTAAAACTTTATAGCTCATATGGTCAAAGCCCATATTTTCACAGAATAGGAAAGTAAGGACTAGAATTTAGTGGTTGTCCCATATCCACAGCTAGTTACTGAATAGTAGGAACAGGAATCTAAAGTATACTTCTTCAAGTGATAAAATAATATTAATGATTTCTAAGGTTACATTTAATATCTAAAAGTCTATAATTTAACCATATAATGAAGGCATATATATATATATAATGAAGGCATATATATATATATATATAATGAAGGCATATATATATATATATAATGAAGGCATATATATATATATATATAATGAAGGCATATATATATATATATATATATATAAAAATATCCTTTGATATTCAAGAGGAACATGCCATGTAAACTTTGGAATTCCTATCTACAAATACCATGGTAAATATAATTTCCAAAGATCATGCAGTACCACAAAACAAAACAAAAAAAGTAGATAGATATTTGAATCTCAGTGAGAATACTGTATAAGCACTGGATTAATATATGAGCTTAGCTCATAAGGAGTGAGCAAGGGGAGAGGGTATGAGTGTGGGTTTACTCATACCCCTTGTAATGCCCAGGACTCAAACTCTTGCCCTAGCAAAACTTGACAAATTACCACATGACACTTTTTAATGGACTGTATGAAGATCGCCTACGATTGAATAAGATGGTAACTATTAAATCCATGAATGCCAAGGATTTTCTATACAGACATAGAGATTTCTTCATTTGCTTGAGTAATTCCTATATCTTCACTTCTATTTTAAGTCTGTGATTCATTGGCCCAAGGTCTTCCCTGTCTCATGTTAGGTAAGTTACCATCCTGCCATTTCCTGAATTCCACTTTAATTTTCTCCAAATATTATTAAGCCTATTTCTGTCAGTACATTTGTTTTATTTATGTATTTTCCATAAATTGATACATGTGAGTACAATATACGCAGTCTGCTCTCAAACTGATATGCCAAGAGGTAAAAGGAAAGTGTGTTAAACGGAATCCATAAATAACCCACAAACCCTACTTTTGGTCAATAGTTTTAACCTTCTTCCCCAAATAAAGGCACTTAACAATAAGTGGCATCTTGATTAATTTGTGATTACCTCACTGTCTACTGCAGACAATAATGATCAGGAAGATGCCCAAAGTTATGAGGAAAAGGTGAATAGAAACGAACAAAAAATATTCTGTTATCTGAAAACTAGGTAATCAATAGTTGAATATAACATAGCTGACTATACACAATTTTATAACATAAACCATTTGAAAATCATGTAGGAAGATGTTTTAAAGTAACCTTATTATATCATGAAACTGAAATATATTTATAAAAGAAAATTCCTTTAAAAAGGACTGCTAAATATCAAGAAAAATTACCTAAGAAAACTAAGCAGTAGGTATAATTTTAGAGCTACTGGCTCTTGTTTTTGAAAGCAGAAAGTATTGTGCTTGTTCGCTCTAACAGCTGGAGAAAGACAACTGAGAAGGACATTTTTTTAAACTGGGGAAGAATATAATGTTCAAAGTTATAGTCTAGTCAGCTTGTATCTGGTAACTGGAAAAGTACCTTGGTTAGTTTGGGCTGCTCTAGTAAAAACACCATAGACTGGGTGATTTAAACAACAGAAATGTATTTTTCACAGTTTTGGAGGCTGCAAGTCCAAGATCAGAACACCAGCATTTTCTTGCTGAGTTCTCACAAGGCAGGCAGAGGGGCATGCTCTCTGGTCTTTTCTTTAAAGGACACAAATCAGTCATGGGACCTCTAATGTCATTACCTAATTATCTCCCAAGGTAAAGGCCCCACCTCCTAATACCATCACACTAAGGGCTTCAAAATATGAATTTGGGGGAAGACACATATTCAGCCCAGAGCCAAAGGTGTTAAAGAGTCTTTATCAAACAGCCATTGTATACAACGTGTAAAGCACTTCTGACCAAGTGACTCACTGGAGAAAAGGTAAGTCACAGACAACACTGTATTCGAACCATGGTAAACTCAAACCATGTCTGACCTGGTAATTATCAGAAGCACTTGTAAAGATTGATTTTGATGTAATTAAAATACTTTTGTATACTTTTTTCAAACAAAGCATTTGAAAATATAACATAAAAATTGAAAAGTATATGAACAACTAAAGCAGTTTTTGTTGGTTCACATGGCATTTCTCACTCTTCTGGGCCTTTTAACCAAAAACTTAAAATTTTATTCTTCCACCATATACATATATTTTTATTCTCTTCTCCCTGTTTTGTCCTATTTTCTTTTTCTTTCTTTCTGTCTTTATTTATTTATTTTGGTCCTTAACAATTACCTATAAATTCTGTGTATATTCTATCTTCCTTATTGTCTGTCTTCCTTGCTTTTCTGCAAATTTGATAAAGTCAGGATTCTAACCACAATACGAACATATATACCAGTGTTTGGCATATAGTAGGTGGTAGAAAATATTTGTTGAAAAGATGAATGGAGTTGAGTATCCACTGCTGTTAGGGTAACTTTTAAAAGAAGTATCAAAGTGTTTGTGAAACTTAGATGTAGCAATCTTAGTCTTTGGATCTTCAACTTGGTTGAAGCATTAAATAACTGCTTTATTTTAATTTGGGTATTACCAAATACCTACTGCTTTACCTGATTTTAATTTTTAAAGCTTTTTCAATTTGTTTTATATACACTATTCCAAGTAAAACTGGGAACTTCAAAGAGTTACAATTTATATACTTTGAACTTTAAAAAATTGTGAAATGTAGAGTTATCTTGTGGTGCAGGGCATTAAGGAACCAGTGTTGCCACTGCAGCAGCTTGGGTTGCTGCTGTGGCATAGATTCGATCTCTGACCCAGGAACTTCTACATGTTGTAGGAGGGCAAAAAAAGCAAAAAAAAATTGTGAAATATGTCCCAAGTGATTATTAATTTAGTGAAACACACAGATTCAATCACTTAACATTCATCACCTAGGTAGTCTGAGGAGCTGGTATTCTCTGGTATATAACGGGTCACTTCATATTACAATTATTTCTTATCCCTGGAATGTGCAATTTCAGTGTTGCTATATGCAAATTTCTCCTTAAAAATTTCTAATGGTAATGATTCATAATCCCCTGGATAGTGTTAAGGTTCTTCTTTTTTTACTTTTTTACTGCCCTTTTAATATGACTATACTATTCAGCCTCAGCAGGAAGCAAGTTATCACCCTTTATACTATCCCCAAAGAGAATGAGTAGAGAAGTTCTACAAGAAGAAGGGGGAATCTGAATGGAAGGGCAAATTCAGAGATAAGCTAGAGAAGTCACTCTCCTACTTCTCTATGGTGATGTCCTTTACATTTTAAACCCTCAAAGTGCAGATGTATTTTGATGTATCCAATTAATGTATTAAGAATAGAGGAATTAATAGGTTTTGGATTTCATCCAAATATTCTTTTTTTTTTTTTGCTAAAATGGATTATTGCTCAGTTTTTTTAGATTTTTTTCATAGCATTGTGTTCTGTAAGTCTGGTATTCATTTCTTACAGCACTGTCAGTAGCAATCATGTTAGCAAAATAAGTTTTTATAAAGCCTATATTTTTCTCGTGGCAATGATTTTTATTGTATATAAAGCATGTATATACATGTGTGTGCGTGTTTGTATATATATTCACTAAAAGTAAATGATATTCCTTGAAATGTTTTGACATACTTTTAACATGCTTCCTCTAATTTACTGGGTTCCTTGGCTATATTATTTACTAGCTTGGGTTGATTTCATAGAATATATTGGAATTCAATTTTTGAAAACATAGTGTGGGTGTTGCTTTTGGGATTATTGCAGTTTACCAAGCCAGAGTTTAAACTCTGCTATTTTTTTACTCAGGTCACTTCAAATGTGTACAAATACACATAAAATAAAATTTTCCTGTTTATTTGGTAAAGGTGGATAATACAAAACAATATTATTTTCTTATTGCCTTATGAGACAATTGCAAATAAGTTCCTGCTCTAAAATAACTACTTGTCGGATACAATCTTTGTGTTTATGTGTGTGTGTGTGTGTGTGTTTAATAATGAATTTTTGTGGGAGATTAATTTTAATCATTGGTCAGTGAAACCTGTGGCTTTGTTTCTTCAATTATCTGTGTAGATAAGGTGAACCTTTATAAGCAGAGTTAAGATTTTACCTTATTGTGACAAATACACAGGACTCTTTTGAACACTGTAGTAGAACACAGAAAATAACTGTAAAATAATACCAAGAATAATAATAAGCCATGAATCAATAACAGTAAATTAGTATTGCTAACAGCACTAAGCCCCTGACTTGATAATCTTATAAGTCTATATGCTAAGGTTAAAAAGAGAAAAAGAAAAACAAAACTCTCATAGAGATGCTCAATTTGAATGTGCTTTTGATGTTAATGGAGCAGTAACTTTTCTAAGCTTTAACAGGTCATAATTAATCAACCCCCAATCAATGCAAGTATCCTAGCTATAGAACCGTTGCACTTACCCATGATGGTGAGGGCTGTAGCTTTTGTTAATTCTTCTTTCATTGACTCTATTACTTCTAAATTACTGCCATCCAGGTTGCATCTATTTATGGTTCCATTTCCTGAACTGATCCAATAAAGCTTGTTTTCCACATAGTCTATTGATAGACCTGTAATTAAATTACAAAAGTTAAACATAATGGCAGCCACTTAAATTGTAATATTCACTCATTTGATGGGGAAAACATAAGTTAAAAGGTGAGATTTTTGTCTTCGAAAATAAGACCTGGCTAGCAGGGAACTATACACATACTCTTTAACTATTGGTAACACAATATACTTTTATATAAATACTTAACTGTATTTCTGTTGACTATCACAACAATCTTTTTGACACTAAGAGGAATGACTGTTCCACTTTATATACATGAAAGATAATATCCAGAATAGTTAAGAAATCTACTTGAGGCCATAGCTATTAAGTGGACATTTCAGAAATTTAAGAAAATTTCTAATCTGAGTGCCCTCTTCATTACACTCCTATGTCTCAGAAAGTTTTAATGAGAAAATGCTCATTTGGGATATTAATTTTATTAATGAAATGTATAATTTCTCTCCTACTTTTCATAAAATTTACTTTAGGAAGTTATAGATTTAAATAGTGGCTTTAGGAGTTTCCATTGTGGCTCAGCAGGTTAAGAACCCAACATATTGTCCATGAGGATGCGGGTTCAATTCCTGGCCTTGCTCAGTGGTTAAGGAGCCAGCATTGCCATGGCTGTGGTGTAGGCCTGCAGCTGTACTCCAATTCAGACTCTAGCCTGAGAACTTATGTATGTTGCAGGTGCGGCAGTAAAAAATATAAAAATAAATAAATAAATACATAAATAAATAAATTGGTGGTTTCGATAATTTTCAAATAAACCCAAATTAGGAGAATTTCAACAATTAGTAATTTCACTGAAGCACATCAGTGAACTGGGCTCATTTAGGGGCTGCCATCAAGAAATAGAGCATTCAGCCTGTAAGTGAACTAAGTCAAAGGCTAAAGACCACTGTCCCTGCATAGTGTGTCTCTGTGGGTTATCCTTATTGCAGTTTATGGACAATTTAATATAATGTAAGCGTGTACATGGCTTTGTGTCTCAGGACATATATGTTTTGATTGCCAAGAGTACAATATCTATTTAATTATGGACATGCCCAATAGGCTCAAGATCCAACCATAACAGTAACTCTGAGGTTCTATGTTGGTTTTTTGTAACCCACAATGACTTGTGAAAATGCACATGTTAGTATATACTCAGGCATACAAGAAATAAATTGTTTCTGGGGTCTCCATCAAAGAATGAAGTGAACAAACCACAGAAAAGTCCCTTCCTTATTAAAAAAAATGTATATATATGATGAATAAAAGGAAGGAAAGAAGAAAGGAAAAATGAAGGAACAAAGATAGGAAGAAGACAATTGGAGAGAATCACATCAGTTCAAGTTCATTAAGAAAGTGATTACATAGCCCCAAATATTCTCAACTACAGTTAGTTTCAGTCCAGAGACTAGAATTGATTCATCAGACCACTATTAATCAAGTGGTCATAATAAAACAAGTCTATACAGTATACCAGCTATTTACTGACTTATTTGTCACTGTTTTCCTAATAGAAGTCTGGAAGGTTCACCAGAAAACTTACAATGCATAAAATTAGATGCCGCAGGGATAAAGTTTTCAGATTTTTATTTTATTTTTTTTAGTAACCACTGTGGGTGATTGCCTTTGATTAGTATGAAAAATAATCAAATAAAAACTATCACCATTTATATTTTATTATGAAATCTGTTCATCATTCTATATTTTTATGAGAAAAAGTTTGGTTATTCTGCAGGTACTTTCTAAGCCACTTCCACACTTCTTTTCTAGTATAAATAAATCCTGGTTTAGATCACTTACTTTTCAGATGTGGTCTATTTTACCTTCTACTTAGTTGAGAATCTAAAGCATTTAATTCTATCTTTAATCAACAATGACTCATTGGAGTTCCCATTGTGGCTCAGTGGATTAAGAACCCGCCTAGTATCCATGAGGATGTGGGTTCAATCACTGGCCTTGCTCAGTGGGTTAAGGATCTGGTATTGCCTTGAGCTGTAGCGGCTCAATACCAGATCCTTAACCCACTGAGCAAGATGGGTTGCAAGATGAGCTGCATCACAGATATGGCGTTACTGTGGCTGTGGCATTGGCCGGCAGCTGTAGCTCTGATCGGACCCCTAGGCTGGGAACTTTCGAATGCCATGGGTGAGGCCCTGAAAAACAACAACAACAAAAAAAACCCACAACCCCCCCCCAAAAAAAGCTAAAAACAATGAATCATATCTTTACTACGGATATACGATACCAAATATAACCCCAAAATTTCTGTTGCTGAATTTTTAGCAAAAATCAAAATAACAAATACATTTATGTAAAATTCCCTTTAAGAAAAGTTACCTATCCCCCTAGGTATTTCAAATTTTACCTATCAAGCCAAACCATCAGAGAGGTATTTGCATTTATAGATTGCTGAGGCTGTGTCTCTCTCTGAATCTCTTGCTGAACTGAGCTCTGGCATTGTGCCCTTGGTTTAAATGAAAGATGCTATTAAGAAGTAGCCATAGGAAACCCACTATAATACTTCCCAGGATACACTGTCTGAAATAATACATCACATTGTGACCTCTTTATATAAGGACCCATGGGAGACATTTCTTCCAAGGCTTGGTGCCGGAAAAAGCTTTATGTAGAAAATATGAAATTGTAACTGATCGTATTTCTCTCTTTGCTTTGGCTGCAAAGAAACTGAAGAGTCAGATTTGCGACCCATCTCCAGCAATTGTAAAAGAATTGCCTTTATACCACAAACTATTCTCCTGGCTTCAACAGACTAATCTATTATTTTCCTTCATCCTGATTTTTAAAATCAGTATTCTTGTCTGTCCTGTCTTAGGGAATGTGTTTAGGTTTCTTCAAACCCTTTTTTGGAAGGAAGGGTACATACTGAGTATGCTCAACCCCAAATTAAATCATAATGTCAAACTTTCTTATCTACTTAAAACTCTACAGTTTCTAGACTCAAACATAGGCTGTGAAAAGCAGTTATACAGAGCAGGGAAGTTACACACTTGGGTCAGATTTCCTCCATTTTTACTATTCAACATCTTTGTTCCTGAACTGCAAGGGCTGAGAAGAAAGGAGCTGTGTCAAAGAGCATCGTAGGAACAGAGAATAAAATTTATAAATATTAAATGAAGGAATGGGTTATTTAATTAACTCCATTATGAAAATTATAAGTTGTCCTTAAGGAGATCTGCCTCATAAAGTTGAATTTATTCCCAAAACAGAATTTTTTAATAGCCTACTTATACCTATGTATTTTAACAATAGGGAGGGAAGGCAGTGATTCAATAAGCTACTTGGCATGGCTAGATTTTTTTACATCAGTAATAATATAGAATAGTTTAGGATTAATAGTTATAAGTTCACAGGAAAAAAAATAAAGTTCCTATTTTAATTTATATGTACATGTGATATGTTACCTCGCACCTTTTCTCTCCTGTCAAGCATATTCATTTAACACCTGAAGGTTCTTGACCATGTTTATTCTCAGGTATTTAAAATAGAATTGAGGGAGTTCCCACTGTAGCGCAGTGGAAACAAATCTGACTAGGAAACTGGAGGTTGTGGGTTCAATCCCTGGCCTCTCTCAGTGGATTAATGATCAAGCATTGCTGTGAGCTGTGGCATAGGTTGCAGATGCAGCTCAGATTTGGCTTTACTGTGGCTATGGCAAAGGGTGGCAGCTGCAGCTTGGATTGGACCACTAGCTTGGGAATCTCCATATGCTATGGGTGCAGCCCTAAAAAAGAAAAATAAAATAGAATTGAAGTATTTTCAAAATCCTATTATGAATTCAAGAAACTGGTGATATACATTTTAAATTCATAGATATGAGTATGTTTATAAGTATATATTTATAAGGGTTATTAATATAAATGTTTTCACATCATGAGATGTTTTAATTTGGTTATTATCATACTTAGTCTTAATGACATTGAAGAATCAATTGATGTCCATTTAGTGGAATGATTTCTAAATTAGATCTCTGTTGTGATATTCAAAAGATAAATCACAAAGCCATAAACTAATAGTGGTTTTGATGCAATTGAAACTACTCCGTGATTTTTGAATACTAAGTCAATAGCCAGGAGAAAACAGATCACACGTAAGCATGTTTATTGAAGTGTCCTGGAACCTGTGCAAGGAAATATAATTCTGTCTGTACTAGAAGATCCTCAGAGTGGGTGACTAACACTAAAAAATCCTCAAAAGGGCTGTAAGATCTGTCTGAGGAATATACCATTTGTAATATAGAGTCATTTCTGTAGAACATATTTATTTTAAAAATCACCTGGATCTAGTTATCAAAAGAGGAAACCTAGATTCAATAAAATATCAATGGAATAGAAGTCACCATTTAAACTGAAAAACCATAATGAATAGATAAACATACCTTTTAACCTATCTTTTTATTATTGTAAAAATGCAGAGTTAATCCATGAGTGTTCATTCTAATATTCATTATTTTAAGCCAAAGATTTCCCTTAATTTATTATTTAATTTGAACATTTTGATTTAAACTAGCTTATTTTAAAAAATTTGAACAGCGTAACTTGCCAAAATTATGTAATTGCTCTCATAATAGCAGCATGCTGCACATTGATCCAAGAAAAACTACATAACATTTAAAAAATGTAACTGTATTTTTCTATATATTACTTTAAAAATTTAGCCTATTAAGTTTTTGGTGTTGTGACAATTAAGACTGGAAAGGTTATTTTTATGTGTCTGATTTCTTGTATTTTTTATATGGCTCAAAAGAAAATAAATATACCATACGATGTGGAATAAAAACAAGAATGAGAATATATAAAAAAAGGAATTTTAAAAATTAAGTCTTTCTAGAGACAGTAATTCTGTCACTAGTCAAATTTCATTTCAAAATTTTCATCCCTTGACTGTGCATTATGATTATCTGGAAAGCTAGTAAAATAATGATCTTTAGTTCTCACTTCCAGAAATTCTAATTGACTTGGTTTATGTTGGTCCCAGGCATTGGTATTTTTAAGAAATCTCTCTGGGGCATTTTAGAATACAAAATTTAAGAAATTCCTTTTAAATGCTGTGTATTTTTGTAATCTTTTAAATTTGAATATTTAAAAAGTTTAATGAGGGTTTTTAACTTTTGCTGGAATGGGTATTTTGATGAGATCTTTGGCGACAGAGTAATACTAAAGTTGTAGGTGGGGAAAAGATAAGATAGTATAAATGTAGATGATTAACTTTAGGGCCTCTAGACATGTATAATAAATAACATGGAAATCTTCTAAACATTATCGTTGTAGTATTATCTTCAGACAATAGAACGCAACTGCTGCTTCCGGAATTGTGAAAGCTGTAGACATTGGCTATTGAAAACACATCAAAAATGAGGAAATATCATAAAGCTGGATCCCCTACTATATCTGTGGAATAATTATACTCTTCTGGATGCTCCAAAATGAAGATCTTTTCTGAGTTCACCAGAACAGGCATGATCACTCTTGGGGCAGATCTTTCTCTGAAACACTGAACTTAATAACTCCAAAGGTACATAGTTATTCTATGGGGAAGTAGAATAGGATTAATAGCCTACTCACTGTTAGCCTATCCCAAGAAATGCTTTATTCCTCCTAAGAATGCTTAGGTTGTGTAAGAGAAAGAATAAATACCCTGAGGAAGCCCAGGACATTTTGTGCTCTTTTCCTACCTTTTCTCTGAAGTAAACTCAAATATAAGGTGCCACTCTCCAATTGCCTTGTCTATCTATGCCTCTCTGGGTTCATTTGACAGAAGGCTAGTCAGCCTTTAACTGGCTATGCCCTCACTTAACATACTGTGATGTAAAAATAACAAGAATAATCACCCCATATGATAGTGTCCAGCACATAGAAAGCACTCAATAAATGAAAGCTGTTTATTAGTGGTATACATGTTTAGATACCTTTTAAGTTAAAATCCTATTTTTTTTGGGGGGGGCACACCCAAGGAATATGGACATTCCCAGGCTAGGGGTTGAAACAGAGCTATAGCCACTGGCCTACACCACAGCCACAGCAATGCCAGATCCAAGTCATGTCTGCGACCTATGCCACAGTTCATGGCAGTCGTGGATCCTTAACCCACTGAGTGAGGCCAGGGATCAAACCTGCATCCTCATGGATGCTAGTCAGCTTAGTTTCTGTTGAGCCATGACGGGAACTCATAAAACAGTATTTCTAAAATTTTCAGTTATCTCTCAGATAATCCCTACAACAAATACTTCTAAGGTAATTTAATAATGATAAATTCTCAGATTGTAAATTTTATTTGTAATATAGTATTTTATCAATTATACAGGCACATCAAAATAAGAAACTTTTTTTCTAGGAAAGCCAATAAAAAATATGTTTCAGGAGTTCCCGTTATGGTGTAGCGGAAACAAATCTGACTAGAAACCATGAGGGTGTGGGTTCAATCCATGACCTCACGCAGTGGGTTAAGAATCCAGCATTTCCGGGAGCTGTGGTGTAGGTCACAGATGCGGCTTGGATCTGGCATTGCTGTGGCTCTGTTGTAGGCCAGCAGCAACAGCTCCAATTGAAACCCTAGCCTGGGAACCTCCATATGCCTCATGAGTGGCTCTATAAAGACAAAAAAGAAAAAAAAATGCTTCAGCCTGGGACAAAATGTTTGCAACCCACATATCCATCAAAAGACTAGTATCAGGAAAAATATTCTCAAAACTCAATAGTTTAAAAAAATCAATAATGGAAAAATAAATGAACAGAATTCTCACAGAAGATAAACATGGCAAATAAGCACATGAAAAAGATGTTCAAAACCATAGAAAAATGCAAATTAAAATGACAATATCAAAACAAACTTAAAGAATGACTACAATAAAACTAGTGACAACAAAAATGCTGGTAAGGATTGCAGGAAAAAACTATGTAATTGACACACTGCTTGTACAAGTATAAAACGGTACAGTCATTCTGAAAAACAATTGGGTAGTTTCTTATAAAACTGAGCATATTACTACTATAGATCCCACCAATTGCACTACTGGGAATTTATCCCAGAAAAATGAAAACTTATGTTCACACAAAAACCTGTTCAGGAACGTTTATAACAGTTTCATTTGTGGTAGTCAAAAACTGGAATCATCCCATTTCCTTCAACAGGAGAGTAGTTAAGTAAACTATGGTATGTACACACTATGACATAACACTCGGCATTAAAAAGGATAAAAAATTAATACATGCAAAAATTTTGATGACTTCCCAAGGATACAGACTGAGTGAAAAAAGTCAATCCAAAAGGTTACTTACTGAGCAATTCCATTTATATAACATTTTAAAATGACAGGAATCCCCTGGTGGCTCACTGTGTTAAGGATCTGGCATGTCACTGCTGCGGCATGGGTTCAATTCCTGGATTGGGAACTTCTGCATGCTGTGAGTGTGGCCAAAAATAAATAAATAAATAAAAATTTAAAAAATAAAATGACAAAATTTTAGAAATGGAAGACAGTATGGTGAGGAGAGGGGAAGGAGGTGATAGGCAGAAGGGAGTAGGCATGGTTATCAAAAGGCATCAAGAAAGGAGTTCCCCTGTGGGCCAGCAGCTTAAGAAGCCAACTTCATTTCAGTGGCTCAGGTCATTGAGTCATTACTGGGGTGTGGGTTCGATCCCTGGCCCAGAAGCTTTCATATGCCAAGGGTGCAGCCAAACAAACAAAGAAAAACCAGGAAGGATTTTTGTAATGTTGTGATGTTGTGATATTGGAATATTCAGTATCTTATGTTTTTTTTCCACTTATTCAGTATCTTGTCTGTGGTATTGGATGTAACATCCTAAAAGTTGTGATACAGTTGTATAGATCTAAGTATATTAACACATGCAAATTAATACTAGTAAAATGTAATGTGAATAAGACTGGTGGATTGTAATAAGGTCATTATCTGGGTTTTGATATTTTGCTATAGTTTTACATAATATTCCAATTGGGGAAAATTAGATTAAATATACATGGAACCTCTCTGTATTGCTTTTTAAAAACCGCATGTGAGCCTAAAATTATCTCAAAATTTTCAATTAATAAAATTAACAAAAAATGAGTATTCAGGGAATCAGAATATGGCAAACCAAAACATACCACTTTAGTTCAGAGATTATTTTGAGTTGGAGATGATTAAGAAAGTAAAGACATCAAAAATAAAAGCTCTCTCCCCTCCCTTTTTGCTAATAGCAGGCTTAGTTTCTTAATTACTACAGACATGTCTAGACTCTTACTAGCTCAGAAATGGTACTAGGAAGAAGCTACATTTAAAAAAAAATTGCTAAAATATCCCCTATATCTTTCCTTAGTTTTCCTCTGGTCGTTACCTTCTTGAAGTTTGCCTTTCTAAAAGTCTAAAATCTTTTTCCTTTATCTTTTCATTCCTCTAAAAATTTATTGTTCTTTGATTAGATGCTGCATAAGCACAAGTTCTACCACTTCTTTGAGTTACTCATCAGGGAGTTTCTCTCACATGTATATGAGCTAAATGAGTTAATAAACTCTGTTTTCCTCTTGTTAATTTGTCTTTTGTTAGTCTAATTTCCATGGTCCTAGTCAGAGAACCTAGGAAGGTAGAGGAAAGAGTTTTTCTTTTTTTTGTCTTGTTTTTGTATTCCTTCCAGGGCAAGTATCTACACTATCCTTATCTTGAATTCATTTTGACTATTCCTTGAAATCATCCTCTCTATTCACCCTGCTTTAAGAAGTCATTGATGACATACAGAGGTACAGAACTAATTCAATGAGTTCCTTGTTGCTGACTGTTATCAAGTTAAGGTTTCAACATCTCTTCCATCTTTCCTCACATAAATCATCTTACCTGGGACAATTTACTCTATGTTCTGAGCTCTTGATAACTGGCAAAAATTATGTGCCAATACATGCAGAAATGGAGGAAAACCAGAGTTAGTTACAGGTTATTTCTTAAGAGATGTTTTGTTCTAAAAGATCATTTTAAAAGCTTTAATACCTATAGCTGTATAATTTGCTGAAACTATATTTTATAGCTTGATAGGTAAACTAGAGCAAAATATATTTAAAAGCACTGAATTGTGTCATTTGAATATTTTAAAATTATAGTTCCTGTCAACATAATCCCAAATATTCCCTTATGTTAGATTTTATTTTCTCTAGATACTCAGAATGATTCAGTTTTTTAGACATATAATGTTTTTGCACCTTTTATTTTTTCCCTTTTCTACTAACAGTAAGGAAAGCCTCTTCTCCTTAAAAACAAGAGTATGTTTTCTTCAAGGACCAGTTAAAATTTCAAAATATCACCAATTTGGTGAAAACTCATTCCTTTTTTTTGGTCTTCTTAGGGCCGCACCCACGGCATATGCAGGTTCCCAGGCTAGGGGTGAAATCGGAGCTACAGCTGCTGGCCACAGCCACAGCAATGCCAGATCTGAGCCATTACACCATAGCTCATGGCAACACCAGATCCTTAACTCACTGAGTAAGGCCAGGGATCTCACCTGCAACCTCATGGTTCCTAGTTAGTTTTGTTTCTGCTGCATGACAATGGGAATTCCCTACTTTTTCTTTCTCACAAAGAATTAGTCGTTTCCTCTATTTTTAATGTTCATTTATATTATCTTTATGGTGTCTGGAATAGTACTCATGAAAATTATTGGGTTTTGTTGCTTAATTCTACTAAGGATCTCATCAAATGGTTTATAATTTCTGTCTTTTTCCTTCACTGGACTATGATCTTTTTGATAATTTGTCCCAGGTTTTATTTTTGAGTCTGACATCCAGTATACACTTCATAACCTTTTTTAAATAAGCTTTTTAAAAAAATATTTCATAACATATGAAAGAATGAGTAAATGATCAGACTAAAAAAAGTAATAAATTTAAATTATTTGCGTATGTATAAATATGTAATTTAATTAAAAAAATTTTTTTTGGTCTTTTTTGCCTTTTTCAGGGCCACTCCCACAGCATATGGAGGTTCCTAGGCTAGGGGTCTAATTGGAGCTGTAGCCGCTGGCCTATGCCAGAACCACAGCAACGCGGGATCCGATCCGTGTCTGCAACCTACACCTCAGCTCACAGCAACGCCGGATCCTTAACCCACTGAGCAAGGCCAGGGTTCGAACCTGCAACCTCATGGTTCCTAGTCGGATTCGTTAACCACTGAGCCACAAGAACGCCCTATAAATATGCAATTTTAAAATCAGTTTGTTAATTCCCCTTGCCTTTTTGGTAATATATTATTATTTCTCTTGGGGTTCATAGTCTTATATGTTGGTTGAGCTTCATATATAATAAAAAGTGATTGTCCTGGTGTTCCTGTTTTGGCACCACGGGATTGGCAGTGTCTTGGGAGCAATGGGACACAGGTTTGATCCCTGGCCCGGCAAAGTGGGTTAAGAATCCAGTGTTGCCACAGCTGTAGCTTAGGTCACAGCTATAGCTCGAATCTGACCCCTGACCCAGGAACTCCATGTGCCATGGGGTGGCCAAAAATAGAGAAAAAAAAAGTGATTGTACTGAGTAACAAGTATATAGAAATAATGTAACTGCATTATATCAAGCAAGGAAACATATCTAGAAATTTGTTTTAACCTTATTTTTTAAAAGTCCTTGAGTTCTTCTGATATGGTAAAAGTGTTTATGAATGTTATCCATAAATAGATTTAAAAATCCATATTATACACCATAGAGGTTGGAATAGTAAGTAATAAAAAGAATGGTAAGTTTCAAGGAGGTATACTTGAAGATTGAGTAAACAAATGACTTTTGGTTAGGATTACATCTAAATGAAGAGAAAATATCAAGAAAATAAAATATATACTACCCTAGATTCTTAAGAATAAGCCAATAAGGGTAATGCTGACTGACAAGCCAGGATGCTTCATATGAGGCTTAAGGGATAAAATTCATAATTCATAAACATTTTAAACACAGAAATGGCTTTAAGTAGTAAATTAAAATCCCCTGTTTTGTGAACTGCTCTGAACATTTAATGTATTCAAGACTGAGCAATAAATCTTAATTGAAAATATTTAGTACAACAATGGATAACGGGAATGTTGATTTGCATTTAACAGAAACAAAGTTATTCAGACCAAACTGCCTGAAGGCTGCAATTACTTGGTCTTCAGTGATACACACTCATAAAATGGCAGGTTGGTGTTTTGATAAGGTTACAATGCACTTCTCTTTCAAGTTTGTCACACATATGCATTTAACAGCAAGCAAGTAAAGGAAATCCAGTGAATTAAAATATAAAAACAATCCCACAAACCAGAAAGCCTAGTGTATCAGTGAGGTTACCGTTTAAAACATGCATTTAAAGTTTCAGAAATAATTAATTGTGAGGCACAATTGGTACAGAGATGAAATTGGTTCTTGCATATCCCTGGCTGCTTAGAAAAACTGACTGCACTGTCCTAATTGGCTCCACATTTCTCAGGCATACATAAGCCCTAGATTTTTCTTTCCCACTTTCCATGCTTGAAAGAGTCCTGGTTTTATTCCCTGATCTTTGCTTGAGGTCAGATAATTACTCTATGAAATCAGCCTCTTGGGGCATAACATAAAGGTTAAGATTGAAAATGGCTTTGGAAGTAGATAAACTTGGTTTGAAATCCCAAATCTATCAGTCATCACCAGCAACAACTCACTTCTTTCAACAAGCCCCAGTTTCTAAATTTATAAAGGAAGAATAAGAAAAGAAAGCCTTCCAGAAATGATTACTAGGAGGTGATTAATGAAAAACATTTTATAAGAGCTTGACATATTCTAAGTCCTTAACAAGTAGTTGCTATAATTATGTAATTTTTGTTGCCAAAGTGATGATTCTACATCATCAGCATCCATCCCAGTCTATGAGATGCACACACAAAGATGTAACTTCATAGTGAGAACACAGGTTTCATAAAGGCTGACAGAAAAGGACTGTTTTGAGTTGATACTTCCCAGCCTCACCAGATAGAATATTGTGTTTTCCCTTTACATTCTGTACATTTTTTCTGAATAGTTTTCTATATATTTTTCCAAAATAATTTATAATCTAACAATCAATATGCATAAAGAGAAAAATCAACTGAACAGTAGCTCCTCCTTTCCTAATCACCTAATTTTCTTCATGGAAATGGTTGAGGCAATGCAGGGGTTTAAGTCAGATATTACCCAGACAGACACATCATGAAAAAGAAACTACAGTAATTTCAAATACCAGTGAAATCCAATAAATAAATAACACAGTCATAAATATTCCTATGTATATAAGTATTTCATAGGAATAACAGTGACCTAACTAACAAAAACAGGTCTGTATTTTTTTTTCACACATTCATATGTTCATTTATAGTACTAAAAACTCCCTTTTACAAATCATCTCAGGGGAATAGTTCTAAAAGAATCTTGTAAAGTGGAATTACAATGACATGAATTTTTGATAGCATTTCAAAGACTCTTCCATTATCAACTGTTTCCTTATGAGACTTAACCTTGATGCTACACTAAATAGCAGTTTAAATTTATATCTAAACACACCATTTTTTTTGTCTACTTATTTTCATCACAGCTCTAAATTGTCCATTAAGAGGGGAAGACAATAATGGGGAAAAAAAAAAGAGAGAGAGAGAGATAACATGGTACTCTGAATTATTTCAGTAAATTGTATAAATTAATTGTAAACATAGGTTTCCAAATATATTTTAAGAAAATGGTTCAAGCACCTACAATGAAAATATTATAAATTAAACAGTTACTATACACCTATAGTTTTTAATCTATTTTAATCAGTACCTATAATACTCTTGAAACCAACATCAAATTAACTGTTCCTACTCCTCATAAAGAATTTAAAGTGACTGTAATATAGATAGGACTTTCCCACTATAAAGTTACTCACCAGTATATTTTTCATAGTTAGCTTATAGATAGGAGCCTTTCTACCCTATTGGGCTAGATCAAAATTTGCACTTGATAAGGTTGGAATGAATAATGGTTATGTCCAATAGAATTTGGCTTTATATTTATATTCTGTGCTAAAAAACAATGGTCAGTAGGAGAATAAATTGACCAATCGTATTTTCACTTGTTCTTCCTTTTTATGAGAAATATCTGAGGCACTAATGAGAGCTGATGGGGTTCAAAACAGGCTGACCCCCAAAATTCTATGCTGACATGTTGATTATTTTGAATTAAAGTTATTTAAGAAATAGCTGATAAAAGAAAAATAAGTGACACATCTTTATTTTCCGGAAAGCAGGGGCCAATTCTCCCCTGGGAAGTTATCTTCCCTGTACCAAGAGGATAGAGGGCATTTTTAGACCCAGAGACAGGGAATTCAAGGCCAAGAAAACTGTATAAATAAACTTTGATACTTCATTAGTTTGCTAATGCAGGCCCAGACCCCTTTGTCTTGTCAAATCTTCACAAATAATTGTTTCTTTGCCCGAAAGGTATAAAAGCTACCTGCTATGGTCAATTCTTTGGGTCTCATTCTTATGGGCCCCTATTTGTACAGAGTTAATTTTTTTTCCTATTAATCAGCCTTCTGTCCATTTAAATACAGACATATCTCATTTTACTATTCCTTGACTTGCTGCACTTTGCAGATACTGTGTTTTTTGCAAATTGAAGGTTTGTGGCAACTCTGAATTAAACAAATCTATCAATACTATTTTTTCCAAAAGATTTGCCCACTGTGTGTCTCTGTGTCACATTTTGGTAATTCTAACCAAATTTGATAACATTTCATTATTTGCTATGGTGATCTGTGATCAGTGGTCTTTGCCAATATGACTATGATTCATTGAAAGCTTGATGATGGTTGGTATACTTTATCACACCTTTAAAATTAAGGTATGTACACTTTTTTTAAGACATTGTGATCACACATTTCATAGACCACAGTATGGCATAAACATAACTTATATGTGCTGGGAAACCAAAAAAATTTTGTGACCATCTTTATTGTGTAATTTGCTTTATTTCAGTGGTCTGGAACTGAAGCTGCAATATCTTTGAGGTATGTCTGTATTAGACCATCCAAAAGAACCTAGAAAGGTATAGGAAAAACTTTTCTTCCCCTACAGAGACCAATGGCCATAGGATTAGACAGGAAAGTGAGGAGAAACAGCAAGAGGAAAACATTTACATGTGGAGAACACAGACCATCTCTGTGATGCAACACGGTATTGTAGAGACCATCAGTTTTAGCACCTTGTTAACATGACTAGTAACCAGAAACAGAAAGTTACTGGGAAGAACTTGTAAGCAATACCTATCCGTGAACCACATCAAGAACTACTAGAGCAAGATGAGGAGGGACCAATTGTCTATTTACCTTGGGGGAAGACCTGAGAGTAGAACCCAGTACTTCAAACTTCTTTGCCTCTACCATCAGCATTGAGATAAACCAGCATTAGATATTTGGTCATTTCGGAGGCTCACTTGGTTACCTATTTTCCTTTGCTAGATGTCTATGGATTTTGTTCAATATTTATTCTTCTCTGAACTCACTTATACCTACCAAATATTCCAGATAATCAAATCATTCAAATTCCAGCCTACTGGAATATACCTTCTACTACTACTCCTGACAGATTCTATTATTAAAGGCCAGATGTTCTCTTCATAAGTTTTACTCATTTAATCCTCATGAGAACTTTATACAGTAGACATTTTGCCTTGACTATGCAGATGAGGAAAACAAGTACCACCAAGCTAAAGATAATTTGTTCAGGGTCATTGAGCTAAATTCACTTAATGATGTCTAAAATGGTTTAGGTTCCTGTGCCCTTAAAGGAAGAAGACAATGTCAAATTTTTATTAACAGACTGAATACAAAATCTGGTACTCAATAAAAATCTGTTTATTGAATAAATGAATGTATGACTCACAAGCCATACCATTAATGCTGATTTAAGATATAGTTTGTAATCAGGTTCTGTGTTATATCTGGTGAAATAATTTATCTTGCACAAATTAAAACTTAATATCATTTTGAATTTATTTTAATTTTCAAATAACAATAACCAATGTGAAGTAGATATTTAATTTTTGTTATTGAACACTGACTCATGATCCACACAGAGTTAAAAATATTTGGAGTACAACATCTGAGGCGCCAACTATAATAGTAATAGTAAATGGTAACATGAATTCTTTTTCTAAGAAACTTTCTTTATGTAAGCTGTTAGCTTCCTTCTTTAATTTATTTGGAGTAGGAAAATGGAAATTTAGTATTAAAGAAGATAAGGTTTTTCCCATTATAAAAACAAGCATATAAATTAACATTTTGGTGTAACCTATGGCTACCACATTATAATGTAAGGACTTTATTTGCTCATACTATTTCAATCATACTCACTTTTCCACATTAAATATTCTGAACAACTGCAGATAAGCACCAACTGAATTGCTTTTGTTCAAATTAAGTCCTTTGTATGGGTTCTAATCTTGTAGAGTCCCTTGTTTCTTTTGTTCTATCATCTATACAGAAGTATTAACATTTCAATTTGCTTTTAATTTCTAACACTACCTTGAATTGCAATTGTGTATCAAATCTTAGAACAGAGAGTCCAAAGAAAAGAGTTTTAACAGGATCATTTTACATCTGAGCTTTATCCTATAGACTACATAAAAAGATTTATTAATTGCAAACTTATGAAAAAACACTTTTATTGAATCATCATTATAAAAAGTGAGATACTTCAAGTACATATACTTCCACATTTCTAAAACTAAGAAAAAAATGTTGGAAAGCTTCATGGTGTATTGACTTTACTCCAAGAATTAAAAATGTACTGTATTCAATTCAAAGCCAAATTATCATTTTCTTTGTACATTCCCTCAAAATTCAAGTTTGTTATGGATATTTTAAAAGATACTTGGAAATGACAGATAGGCATTATGATAATCCATGCCTCTCAAAGAAATACAAGAAAATATAAGGAAAGAGTGATTACAGTTTAATGAGCATATTATAATGTACAGATATCTATGTGTAAATATGTAACATTATCTTCTAAAAGAATCTTTGTGATTTTCAAAGACGTTTTATGGGAATGAGTAAAAGCTCCCTTTTAGCACCATGGAATTTTATCTGATGATTTACCATGATTAACAAAGGTAGAATAACAAACTAAATAAAGATCCTGCAGAGTAAATGAAAACTGCTGAAAACTAAATAATAAATGCTTAAACTCAACTCATGAAACTATTAATAATGCAACAATAGTGATAATCAGAGGAAGCCTCAGTATGTCATATTGCCCCTATAGCAAGGGGTATATCAGATGGTTACCAGTGAGAATAAGATATTTACTAATCACATTACATTTTAATCTACTTTGGTACAAAAGATACTGCAAAAATAATCTTTTATAAAAAAAAAAAACAACACCACAAAATATCTCCTTTTCCAGAAAAACAATGTTTTATCCCTATCCCAATAGATCAAATGGATTCAATAAGATTGATAAATTCCTGACTTAATTTATATTATGAATCTGTAATATTTTCTCTCAGGTTCTAAATCCAAGATTCATTGTACAAGCACAGATATGTCATATAGTGATTAACTATTAAAAAAAAAAAGAAACTTACCAACTGGTTCCTTTTGGTTCTGAAAGAGAATCTTGCTGTTGCTGCCATCCATGTTTGCCATGTTAATTGTGTTTCCATCTGTCCAGTAGAGTTTCCTAAATTCAAAAGAGATGAGTTTACAGATATTAGCTATAGACCTACTTGTTGACTAATAGCATGCATTGAAGAACTAAGTTAATGTTAAATTCTTGGCTCAGGATAAATTTTTTTAGGAAGGCCCTCAAACTGTTGAGCCACTTGACTTGGAAGAAACTGTCACACTTGCTTTTTCCTGTCTTTGAAGGACAATTATGTCACTTCTTTTTTGCCCCCTACATTCACAACTGAATGCTTAACTATGATAAGAGTAAATAATTTCCATTTTAAGTCATTCATCAGGATTGAAGCCTCTTGGCTTGGGAAAGTCAGGTACCATAAAAAGTAACAAAGTCATTTCAATCATTCCAATGAAAGAACTCAGGAGAAAGAATTTCCTTTAGCCCCAAACAAGTACATGATGGGCACATGATGAGTAGCCAAAAGATGGGAGAATTGGATCTACTTAGCAGTGACCATACTATTAATGTACAGTAAATTTATTATTAGTAACTGGTATTTGACACATGTTACTACTTCTGTGTAGAATCTATGATATGATACGAATCCATAAAACAAAAACAGACTCACAGATACAGAGAACAGACTTGTGGTTGCCAAGGAGAGGAGAGGTGGGGAGAGAAGGATTGGGAATTTGAGATTAGCAGAGGCAAACTAGTATGTATGGGATGGATAAACAACAAGGTCCTACTGTATAGCACAGGGAACCATATACAATATCCCTTGATAAATCCTAATGGAAACAAATATAGAAAAGAATATCTATCTGAATAACTGAATCACTTTTCTGTACAGCAAAAATTAACAAAATATTGTAAATCAATCATACTTCAAAAAATATTAAAAGGAAACTGGTATTTAAAGTGAAATCAACAATTGTTCCAAGCATCTTTTTTTTTTTAAATTTGAACTGTCACTCTTTAGAAACATAATTAATAAGGTCTTACAATAATGTATAAAAATCTGATTTTATGTAGAAAACAGAAATCTCTTACCAATTTCCATATTTACATTTGTCATTTTGGCTGTATAGATTATATATACGCATGTGTCCTCTGAATTAAAGAGTTTATATGGGTTTCCCATTGTGGCTCAGTGGTAACAAACCCAACTAGTATCCATGAGGATGAAGGTTCAATCCCGGGACTTGCTCATTGGGTTAAAGATCCAGCACTGCTGTGGCTGTGATGTAGGCCAGCAGCTCCAGCTCTGATTCAACCCCTAGCCTGAGAACTAGCCTATGCACTAGTGCTGCTCTATAAAAGAAAACAAACAAAAAAATGAAGTGTCTATATAAAATCAGAGCAGAAGTGTATAAAATCTTTGAAAAACTTAAAAAGATAATCATACTTTACCCCCTGACTGGGTGAGCTGCAAGACACTGGGGCTTATCGATTCCATGGATAATTGAGGTTTTCAAGGAGCCATCTAGCCGTGCCACGTTAATTTGCGTTTCATCAAACTCTGAGCTGATCCAGTATAAATTACGTGAGACCCAGTCCACTGCTAACCCTCTGATACTTTGAATATCTGTAAAAGAGGAGAGAGAAAATTACAAGCGAGTGAAGTTTCTCATTCTTTTGGCTTTCCAACTAAGTTATTTTCTGTCTGAGGGAAAATTTAATTTACACTTTGTTAGCTAAAAGTGTACATGATTGTAATCTCATTCCCTTTTCAGCCCTTCTTAAGGCATGAATAATCATTAATGCTTTACTGATGAGCCATTTGAAAACCTGAAGTAACAATTAGCATCGAAATTACACTAACAGTCAATGATTCACTATAAACACTTAGGAGCAGGCTCAGGCAGCAGTCCTACGGGCCAAGGTGACCAAAATTCAAATTAGAGTAATAGCATCTCTAGTTGGTAGCACATCTTTCTAGTTAGGAGAAAGTACTTGTGGGCCCTCAACAAATGGGCCATTTTATGTTTTAAGTGCCAATTTGTTACTGAAATGAAATAAAACAATTCAACTTTCCTAAAAGAATTACCAGAGTTGAACATCTTTAAAATGGATAATTAACAGAAATTGACTGAGATATGAGCAAAGAAACTAAAATGCTTTTAACATTCCTCCAACGTGGATTCTACAGAAATTACTGAGATCCAATTATGTTTCGATTCATTACAGCCAATATGAATATTTGGGTTGCTATTACTTGATTATTCAATTAGGCATCTTTAAAAAAAATGATGGACTTAGGCTTAAATATAATTGCACATTTTAATTAAAGAAACAAAATGAAAGTGTTAAAACTAATGGATACTAGGAGATCTTTTTTTAACATATGAACAGATAAAGCAGGCCAGTTTAGTTCCCCATCCATGGCATTTGATAACTCTAACTTGGTTTTGCCTTTATTTTATACAGTTTTAATATTTTCTAGGATGCTGTAACTTTTAGGGTTCTCTGGACCCCTATTACTCAAATTTACAAGATACTTGGAGACTTAAAATGGAGATTCTGATTCAGTCAGTCTGGAGAAGGCCCTGAGTTACTGCAAGTTCTAACTTGCTCCCAATTTGCTATAGCCACAGCTCCTGAGCCATGGTTCCAATACAAATGCTTCTAGAAACCCAGAGCAGCTGCTACTGAGCTTGTCTAATCGCTACATCTTCCCTTTTTGTCATTTTCAAAATGATGCCACACAGCTAGATTTTCAGAAGGTGAAAACTCTGGGTTATTAAAACCTGCCAGTTGGTTTAGAAGAACAAGGTAAGGGAGGCCTGGCAGTTCTAGGTCAGCTGTAAAGTGCAGTGTTGGAACAGTAGGCTCAAGTCCAATGTTATATCCTCAACTTTTTACAAAGCCAATTTTCCTGTCCAATATTCCTTCTATTATTTCTAAATAGCATTTAATCACAGTGCCCTTAAAAGATATTTCCCATGTTTCAATTTCTTCTCTAAGCAACATCCTTCTCACTCTGCATGTTACCTTTCATCATTAATTTCTGGTAAATTGGCAGATTTTGAATGTGAACTTAATCTCAACTCAACACTTGACATTTTTCTTTATTCTTAGTTATTCTCATCCAGTTCCCTCTTTTCTTGAGAAAAAAAGAGTAATACAACACCTCTGTAAAGCTAAACCTGCCATGTCTGATATTAATTTTCCTCACCCAGGATATTTATTCCTCCTCCTTCACCCTCTGGACTTAATTGGTGGCTGAGAAACAGTAATGAGAAGATTTGGCTTCATGTTCTAGGTTGGGTGCCTATTTTTTGTCTTTAATCAAGGCACTTAATTTTTTTTTTCATTGGGAAAATGAATCATATAGATAATTCATAGGACTGTTTTGAATATTAGATGGTGTGTGTTTATGCAGCTTAATGCAGGGTTGAGGGATATTTTGTCAATCCAAGAACTTAACACTTTGTGCAATTTTACCCTGAATTGCTTGTTATTGGCAAAAATAAAATGTTTTTATTTCCTCTAAAATACATATTATCCAAAGTTTTTCAGCTGTCTCTCCTGCTCAAAATCCTTTTACTTATTTCCAACTGATTCCTAATTATATGGCCTTGAGAATACATTGTACTCAAATTGGAAAGCACAGTCAAATGTAAGTAAGCTCTTAGTATCTGTTTAGTTCTTGTCAGTTCCATGGTTCATGCTCTCTGAAATCTATTTATATTTTTAATATTGCATAACATATAGTCTTTTTTTCTCTTTCAAGCAATTGATTTATTTGCTGCCAGATTATTTTTCTTACTAGAGAGCTCTGGATCATGACCTTTGATGGTCCCAAGGTATTCAGTTGCTTCCAACTGCTCAGAAAGTGATGTTTAAATTCCTCAGTCTGGCTTTCTATATAATCTGAATATAACTACCTTTCCAAACTTATTTCTCACTCTTTTTAGCCAATTATCTTACACTCCAGTCATATGAGTGTGTTTTCCGATTTCCAGACTTGTCCTGAGCTTTCAAATCTTTATGGAATTATCTGGATCTAGTACCTTATCACATCTTCACTTTCCTAAATCTCATTCAACACAGGGCAGCAGATAGGCAACATCACTCTTCAACCACAAAAACCTAATCAGCTCTCCTCTAATCAATCAATGGTCCAGCCATAAATATTTTCTCTATCTGCCCAACTCAACAGGACTGTATTTGGTGAATCTATTTCTATCTAATGTGATAATTATTTAGAACATATTGCTACTTCCACATATACTTCTTGAAGATGGGTTCCTTGCAGGTTTATCTTTATAGTTTCTCTCCCCAGATGTATACAACATGGCCTTCAAAATAAATACTTTTGGTGTACAGATGAATAAATGCATGGTATGTACAATCTATAATTTTAAAGATATGTGAGATGAGCTAAAATTATCAGATGTAAGATTCTCAAGTGTATTTTCACGAGTATATATCTAAACATATACTCAGGCAATCTCAATTCTCATTCTCTATCCTTACCCTTTTACTGTCTACTAGTTTGGAGTTATCAGTTATATTTTATAGGTCTAAAAAAAAGTTATATCATTTTGATCACCTTTAATGGCAAAGTCTAATATTTTTGAGTGTCCTGGTAAATTCACCATAAAGGGGTGTGGGGGAGAGAATAAAAATCACCATATGTTGAATGATTTTTTTTCTTTTTTTGATAAAAAAAATACTGAAATAATGAATTCTGACTCTTAGCTCTTGTTTTCAAGAAAGTCAGGCCGAGACCTCCAAGCAAGTTGCTCAGAAATTTCAAGGGACTCTCATTTCTTGAAGTAAGACAGATTAGATATTCAGAAAAGACTTTCTTTGCTACAAAACTCTCTGATACATGATAAATTATAACTTTTAGATTTATTGTTGAGATCATAAGACAGGAAAATCTCTAAGCGATAACCCATGATTATATCTTAAAAGCATAATGGAAGACAAATAGGAATACAGAGGTTGGTGTAACCACAGTAACAAAAACGTGTAATGAGAATTTAGAGATTCCTGGATTATTAGTGGCTCAGTGCAAGAGGATCCAGTCCTTAAATTCACAAAAAGTAGCAGAGCTAAATAGGCGCAATCTCAGGATATCAGAAAGATCTACCTTCTCAGATGACTGGGGAAAAAATCTGCATCCTTAAAAAGGAGACTAATTTTTAAAATAAATACAAAACATTTTTTGTCCCTTTTCTGGGTATGAAAAAAAAATGAAGCATATATCTAGAAATGGGTAAGAGATTACTAGTTTATAAACAAGGTATTAATTGGTTGAGTAGGGGAGAAATCAAACTAAAGTAATTCCTGATTTATAGTGACTCCACTTCCCTGCAGCAGAAGCAAGTTCAAATCCTCTGTGAAAGCAAAGAATTTTCTCAATCCAGGCCCTCAACCATTTCCATATATTGAGTTCATTCTCATAATAGATTAGAACAAAAAATCAAAGCACACACACATAAATGACATAAGAACAAGAATAAAGAGAAAAATAAACAGTTTAAATCTCCAAAGCTTACATGTTTTTAAATTATTATGTGTAAGATAAAGAACAATGAATGGAATATTTGAAAGGAAAAATGTGCTTTGAAATAATAAACATGGTGCAATCAATCACTTATTCTTAAAAATCTTCCTGGAATATATAAATGGGAAGCAAAAATAACTTAAAAATATTATAAAACAGTGATTTCATTAGGTGAATTGAGCAGCATGTTAGATACAGTTGTACTAGAAAACTATAAGACAAATAGAAGCAAGTTAGCCAGAGATAGCACAGATAAATAAAAAGATTAGGTGAGTTAGAGGTTAGAATGATTAATCTAGCACGTCACGTCAGAGTTTCCAAAGGAAGGAACAGGGAGACTAGGTTCAAAAAAACGACCAGAGCTAATAGTCGAGGGTTTTTTTCTCCCCAGGCTGATGAGACATGACCCAGTAGGAGGTGCAACACACTCTAGGTGGCTAAATAAAAATATTTTCATGAGGAAAAAGAAGCCGTTAAAAGCATTTAGAGAGAAAAGACACATCCTGCAAAGAAAAATGACAATTAGACAAAATGGAGATTCTCCATAGCGATAAAATATGTGAAAAGACAATGAAATAATATCTGGAAAGGGTTGAGAGGAAATAACGCTAAGCTTGGAATTTGTATGCAACATTATCTTTTAAACTACATCTCAACAACAACAAAAAATTGGATCTGAAAATGGGCAAGGGACCCAACAGCCATGTCTCCAAAGCAGTACAGAAATGGCCAACAAAGACATGGTAATGCAACTAATCATTAGTGCAGCTCATAACCACAAATAGATACCACCTCATACCCATTAGAATGACTACTGTAGAAAATAAGCAAATAAATAAAAATAGAAACTTACAAATATTAACAAGAATATGGAGAAATTTGAATACTTCTGCATTGTTGGTGGGAATGTAAAATGGTACAGCCTTTGTGGGAAACAGTATGACAGTTCCTCAAAAAATTAAAAATAGAATTACCATATGATCCAGCCATTCCACCTCTGGGTATATAACCAAAAGAACTGAAACCAGGGTCTCAAAGAGATATTTGAACGCCTTTGTTCACAGCAGCATTATTCACAAGAGACTAAAAGTAAAATAACACTTAAGTCCATTGACTGACAAACGTATAAAGAAACTGTGATACATACATATGATGAAGTATTATTATTCAACCTTAAAAGAAAGAAAGGAAATTCCTTTTTTTTTTTTTTTTTGGCCAAGCCCATGGCATGTGGAAGTTCCAGGGTGAGGAATCAAACCCATGCCACAGCAGCAACATGAGTCATGGTAATGACAATGCCAGATCCTTAACCCACTAAGCCACCAGGGAACTCCAAAAAGAAAGAAATTCTGACATGCTACAATATGGATGAACCTTGAAGACATCATGCTAAGTGAAATAAGCCATTCACAAAAAGATAAATACTATATGATTCCTCTTATATCAGGAACCTCAATAGTTAAATTCAGACACAGAAATGGAATAGTGGCTTCCAGGAGATGAGGGGAAGGGGGATAGGGAGTTGTTGCTTAATGAGTATAGTTTTACTCTGCAAGATGGAAAGAGTTCTGGAGATTGATTACACAATGTACCTAATGCTACTGAACTGTACACTTAAGAAAGGTCAAGATGATAGAATTTTATGTTAGGTGTATTTTACTAAAACTTTAAAAAATATTTTTCAAAAAAAGACTAAATATATTTTCAGATATTATATCAGATTATCGCTAACAGATTCTAACTCAACTGAAGGAACATTAAAGGCTATCATTCAGAGAGAGGAAAATTTATTACAGATAGAAGGTCTTAGATGACAGAGGGATGGAAGTAAGCATATAAATTGGTTAACCTCCTGGTAATCTATACGAAAAAGGACTGGTTGTCAAACCTCTGCTTGTGAGATTCATCCTTTTTTTTTTCTCCTATGACATGGACCTACTCATCCCATCATCTTGGGGGTAGACTTCTGCCTAAAATCAGGTATGACCTCAAAGGGCAGATATGGTTATATCCAGTCATTTGAGGCAGGTTTCTGGGTAATTATGTCACTGTTTTTAAAAGCAAAGTTATAAAAAGAAAATTGGCAAGGGAACATTCTAAATATTAAATATGCCATTTGTTACATTTATGAAAAACTCTGATAAAGTATGTGTGTGTATATATACATGAATATGTTACTCTATATAACACATGGTATACAAATTAATAAAATGTCCATAAATCCATGATCCAGTTTAAGGAATACAACACTTCAAATACTTAAGGAGACTTCTGTGCTCACTCGCACTAATTTTATGACTCTCCAACTCTGAACAATTTAAAGTTTTTATCACCTTTAACACATATGTGAGTATCCCAAATCTATTTTTTTTTTCTAGAGAATATAGGGGCAGAATTATAACTTCTTTGATTAATCTCTGTATTACTTAATGTCCTAAACCTATAATTATTTCTATCTTGGAGAAACAACTTTGTTGATTTGGGGAAAAGTCTGAAAAAAGCCTCCTTCATATATTTTCATCTGGATCAATGTCTGACATCTTTACAATTATTTGCTCAATTTCACATTTCATTCATCAAGTTCAGTTGCTTTGACATCTAACCTCGGTCTCTGTCACCTTTTTATACCCCCATTTATTATAATTAATTTTTATTTATTTTTTAAATTATTTATTTATTTATTTATTTTTTGGTCTTTTTTGCCATTTCTTGGGCCGCTCCTGCAGCATATGGAGGTTCCAAGGCTAGCGGTCCAATCAGAGCTGTAGATGCCCGCCTACGCCAGAGCCACAGCAACCGGGGATCCGAGCTGGGTCTGCGACCTACACCACAGCTCAGGGCAATGCCAGATCGTTAACCTACTAAGCAAGGGCAGGGACCGAACCCGCAATTTCATGGTTACTAGTTGAATTCGTTAACCACTGCGCCACGACGGGAACTCCTAATTTTTATTTTGGATTTAGAATATATATATTTTTTTGTCTTTTTTGTCTTTTTGCTATTTCTTGGGCCACTCCCGGGGCATATGGAGGTTCCCAGGCTAGGGGTCGAATGGGAGCTGTAGCCGCCCGCCTACGCCAGAGCCACAGCAACGCGGGATCCAAGCCACGTCTGCAACCTATACCACAGTTCAGGGCAACGCCGGATCATTAACCCACTGAGCAAGGCCAGGGATCTAACCTGTAACCTCATGGTTCCTAGTCGGATTCGTTAACCACTGCGCCACGACAGGAACTCCACCCTAATTTTTTTGTTTTGTTTTGTTTTGTTTTGCTTTTTAGGGCTGCACTCATGGCATATGGAGGTTGCCAGGCTAGGGGTCTAATCAGAGCTGCAGCTACTGGCCTACGCCATAGCCACAGCAATGCCCGATCTGAGCCGCGGCTGCGACCTACCTCACAGCTCATAGCAACACTAGATCCTTAACCCACTGAGCGAGGCCAGGGATTGAACCCACAACCTCATGGATTCTAGTTGAATTCATTTCTGCTGAGCACGACAGGAACTCCCTCTAACTTTCTAATTGTATCCTTTCATATAGTTTCTCACTTCTCCTACCTAACATTCAGATTTACACCTGATTTATCTTTTAAAAGAGTCTGAATGATCTATACCAATCTATAAAAGTCTTCAGTGGTTTTCCATTGTCTTGAGGGGAAAAAAAAAAATAGAAAACAGCTCCTCTGGTATAAGCCCCTCTGTGATCTGCCATCACATTAACCTTTTATCTTACTCTTCTACAAGGTCTCTCTACCCCTCAATACTTGTTCCCCTTTATACATGTGTGTCCAGGCCTTTGTGCCTACTGAGAGCTCAATCTAGATTAATCTTGCTAACATTTCTCCTTAAAGCCTCATTTGCCTCCTCCTAAGTGAGAACCTTAGTAATCCCATGTAAGAACTCAGTACTCCTTATGCTAATTTTCTGTGAAGTAGCTTATAAACTCCTATTTCATTGAACCTTGTACTTGAGTTAGGTGTTTACATTTCACTGTTTCATCAGCTATGAAGCTCCTAGCAATTACAGACTATCGTACTAAAATAATTGCAATCTCCCTACCCATTCAATGTCCCCAATATAGAATCCAGAATATGACATGAAAAAAAAAAACATAGAATAAGCTAAAATAGTATTTCTATCCTTCTAACTAAAAGATAGATGATATATACAGAAGTATTGCTCATTTAGCAGCCTTTGATATAAATACATAGTTCTCAATGGAATGACATTTATATGTATCATTTTTGCCTTTCTTTACTTTTATCTTTTTTTTTTTTTTTTTTTTAATCACAGATGTTGACATTCTGCCACCAAAAGCCTTCCTGGGTGAAAATGAACACTGGAAATTCTATTCAGAAATAGGCAAAACAACAGATGTTCCCTATCTAAACTTTCACTTTAATTCAAGGCCTATTTCCAAAATTTAGATTTCACTGTTATTACTGACCTGTTGTTAGTTCTTTCATTCTCTCTGGACAATTTTCAGTTTTTATTTTCTAAGCATTTTTCTTAGTGGGTAAAATTAAATATGGTTCTCACAAATTAGAGGGAATGAATGAATCTTTAGTACTTACAAAATAATTGTTGGCAGAATGGATAACAATTTAAAATAATAATGGAAATCTACTCTGAAACAGGTCCAATTAGATTCAAAGTATCATTGAGAATTAAATTTTATATAGTGGCAAGCTCTGCATTTAAAATGGTTTATATTCTTATAGTTTAAAAAAAGTATGTATACTCATAATAATTTCCTACCATGTTAAGAAAGTGTTCTTTATAGAAAGGAACAGATAAACTTTTAGTTCATACTCACCTTTGCTATATTCACTTTATCTTTTGCTTAACTCAACCTAAGAGTCTAGTTCACTCTGGAAGCAGATTTTTTTTTTTTTTTTAATGGTCACACCTGAGGCACATGGAAGTTCCCTGGTCAGGGGATTGAATCTAAGCTGCAACTGTGCCACAGATGCAGCAACACTAAATCCTTTAACACACAGAATCTATTATTCCATGATAATAGATCACTTTAGTACTAAAAAGCAATTGTACTTGCCTAAATTGTGTTCTTAATTTTCCAAAGATGAACAATTTATATCTTGCCCTAAAATAATCAGAAAAAAACAGAAGTCTTTTCTAATAAAAAATGAGGTTCTGTTGCTGGAGGCCAGGGATTTCATAAAGTTGCCAACATATCTCTAAAAGATTTTCCTTATATTTCAGAATAATCAATGAAATTTATGGTGAGGGGGTGAAATGGCCACTGTCCTTTACCCAAGTGCTGCTAGATGAATTCTGCAGGGTGAAGTGAGTTTATATTTAGTGAGGCTGGGAAGGGATGTTACTCACAAACCATGTGGTTTTAGTAAAGCTTCTGCTCGTCACCTTGCTGAGGTTCCTTATTTATAAATGAAAGAGACACTTAGGGAAAAAGAGCATAGCTTTGGAGACAAAAGACCTTAGATATAACAAATCTCTGCTATTTCAAGAAGAAAACATTTCCTCTTATTTAAAAGCAGAATGTGATACCTCTAAGCATTGTATGAGGAATAAATGATAGATTAAAACAATGATAGACACAAGAGTGAAAACTCAACTGTATTTCTCCTGGCTTATATTAAGAGCTTTAAAGTATATTGATGTCTTTTTTCCTTACTCTGTTAATCATAAGCAATACTTTAGGGTTGGTGGGGAGGGGGCTCTTTTGTCCAATAAGGTTGAAGTCTGGGCAGTATATGAGTACTCAGGAGGGGCCACTGAGCTTGTGAGAGGGATTATGCTAAAAGGACAACACCCAGCCTCTTGGGATGAAGGGCCAAGTCCTTCTACTGTAAGGTAATAAATATTCCAGGAGCTCTAAACATAGAGGCCTAAGTGCAAATTTGTCTCTATCATTTCGTCACTTTGGTTCTGAAGGAGAGTTTTAGCCTCTGTGAACTTAAGTTTTCTGACTTGCAGAATACAAATAATTCCTAATAGGTTTTCAAAGATCAAATGAGATAATGGTATTTGTCACAATAATGACAGCTAGTACTATACCACATGTCCTAAAAATAAATTTGAGAGCAGGAATAACTGAAAACTACTTGGACCAAATAATGACTCAATTATAAGAATTAATTACCACCAGAGAGCAGGACTACAGGCCACTAGCAAGAACATTTGCCGTGAATTGTTATAGCCATTTATTTTTTCTTGGAATAAAATTAGCTTTTGCTTACTGTGAAAGATATATATATATATATTTATATATTTACATTATAAATTATTAAGGTATACAATGAATATGCCTCCAGTCATTAATATTCATCCCTTAATGAAATGTACCTGCTACCACTCATTATAAGAGATAGCTCATGTGGGTAAAACACATTAAGAACAGCTTAGTATTTCAATATAAGGAGAATGACAAGGAAGAGAAACCATTTCTAATCCCCTTCAAGAAGCCTCAGTGTTTTCCTCTGAAAGTGGAAAGAAAACAGTGGGAACTGGTTGGGGCAATGAGTATATTTGGGGCCTGATTTTTGAGGTTGGATTCACCTTAGACTTGGGCGAAGGAAGATAAAGAAAGGAAGAGTCTCTCAAGAAAAGATCCAGTAGATAGAGGACTGTAAAGTGCAAAAAATACAGAGACCAATGGTGTAAGAAGAGAAGGGCCAGAGTCCCTTACAAAGAATTTAAATGATGGAAGGATAAAATAAAGTACAACTACTGGCAGGATTTGAGATATTTTGGTAAGTTTAGCAGCCAAACTGCCAAAAGTTCATTACAAGTTTTTCTTTAAATGGTAATACATTAATAGAATTAAATAAAATGTTATGAAGAGTTCTCTGTGCCACAGCAGCTTAAGGATTCAGCATTATCATTGCATCGGCTCGGGTTGCTGCTGTGGCATAGGTTCGAACCCTGGCCCAGGAACTTCTACCTGCCATGGGTGAAGACCCCCCCCCCAAAAAAAAAAAACAATGGGAAGACATTAATAAAATTAAAGATATTAGTGGAAAGTTCCTAACAAGTTTTCGCTCTGGAAGAAAGGAATAAACAACATCACTTGTGGGGTAGCTAGAAACCAAGAAGTTGTCCCTGACAATGCCTATTCCTCAACCTTCATATCCAATTAAGTTATTTCATATTTTCACTCTTTGTTATCTCAATAATCTTTCCACATTTCACTCTCTCTTTTGTTTCCACTCTAGTCCAGGCTTCTATCACCTGTTACTAAAACCATTATAGCAGTCTTGTCTCCCAGAGTCCACTGCTTATCCACCCCCACCCCAGACCACCCTAATAGCTAGAGTGAGCTTTTCCAAAGGCAAAGCTAATCAATGTTGTTAGAGTCTCCTTAAAACTTTTCCTTGGTTTCCATTATTTTCAGTATTAGCATGGAAATCAATAACATATCCTATAAAGGCTAGCATGGTTTGTTCTATTTTTTTAGTTCCATCAGCTTGTATAGCATCCTCTCATTCTATGCTTCATACTGGTCAGTCCTTACTGGCCCTCCTTCAATTTCTAATCATGTCGAAAATATTCCAATACTGGTCTAAATGACTGAAGTAATAATTATTGATCCTAATAAGCACATGTATTATTATAAGTGAAAAAAATACCACTGCTCAATTTTTTTGGTGAATAAATGTAAATAGAGTCTGCTAAATGGAAGTAAGTCTTTGTGATTTTCTAAAAGATAAACTCTCCAAATTACTACTATTTACCAATTTATAATTAAACAGAATTGTCTTCCAATTTTTTTGAGGTGGAACATCTTTTACCTTATACAATTCACAGAGCCTTTGGAAAGTATTTCATATTCATGATAAAGTATGTGAACAGTTTTCTATTAGATTTTGATGAATTTCTTGGGAGAAAGCCACCTAACTGACTGTCAGTCTTAGGAATCACCTTATGTCCTTTAACTGTTCTCTCAAGGTTTTTCATGATCATTAACCAGACATTCATTTTAAATCTAGTCTAGCAATGATTATTTTTTTCCCCTTACTCCTGTATAAAAATCCTGCACAAAATAGTAATTTTTGCACTAGCTTTGTAGAAAGGTTCTTTTTTTTTGTTATGGAAAGTTTGAAATAAATATTTGAATAAGCCTATAACCAATTCATTCAAGTTACATTAACAGTACTAACCTGAGGTGAGTAAAGAGCAGTATGAATATAAGAGTACTTGAAATGCTTACATATTCTCAGATCTGCTAATGGTACTCAACCAGTTTTCTAGTAGTATATGTGGAAACTCCTGAAAAACATTGTGAATTTAAAACCTGCACTTATTGCTTTCATTTTAACATTGCTCAAATAAGGTCTGATTTAAAATTTTTAGTATGCCTTACAGCAGAGGAGCTTCATATACCTGTGTGGATCACTGATTGCCCCTTTCTCCATCCTCCTTCTAATCAGTCTATCATGCTTAGGAGGCATGAAACTAAAGAGCAAGAACGGTGCTTTTTTGTTTTTTTTTTAAGGCCACACCTGAGGCATATGGAAGTTCCCAGGCTAGGAGATGGAGCTGCAGCTGCTGGCCTATATCACAGTCACAGCTACGCTAGATCTGAGCTGCATCTGCAAACTACACTGCAGCTCATGGCAATACCAGATCCTTAACCCACGGAGTGAGGCCAGGGATCAAACCTGCATCCTCATGGATACTTGTCAGGTTCATTACCACTGAGCCACAACTGGAACTCCAAGAACTGTCTTGTTTTATTTTGTAGTCATGGCAAATAGCACATGCTCTTTTAAGATTCATTAAATAAAACAGCAATTTCCCCAGAAATTATAATATACCAAAATTTAAGCAAAAATTAGAATAACTCAATGCTTATATTTCTAGTTCAACCACTGCAATGTCTCACTTCAGTTATATTTTCTCCTTTAAGAAAAGTTATTCTTTTTTTTTTTCAAATTGTTAATTCAGCAACGTTTACTGAAAACCTATAGTTCAACACGCTGGGTCAGGAGGTAGATAGAAATAGGTTTCTTCTTTTATTTGTTTAGTCTAGTTCTATAAAAATATATGCAAAAGAAGGTTGATAATTAGTTTGAATCAAAGAGGGAAACCAGTATTTACCAATATCCTATATTTTATCTATGCAAATATAATTATCCCCCATCAGCAAAACAGAGTCTTCCAATATGCCTTCTTAGAACTCTATAAATTTTAAGATCCATTCTGAAATTTTTTCTTCTTATGAAACTAAATTTATAGTTATCAGACTACAATGTGCAACATAATTATAGCATTCTATAATTGTTTGGATATAGCATATCATTAAATCTCTGAATAATTCAATTCTAACTTTTAATTAACAACACAGAATTGGATAATAGAAAAATAATACAAAAGAGACTTGGGAGTATTACAGATTGAATAACAATGATTTTTTTATGTTGTCAAGTGCAAATTTTTTACCTCTTGAAATAACAGTTTCTAATCCAGTTCCATTAATAAAAGCCCGTTTAATGGTTTGTGTTTTAATGTCTGTCCAGTATAAACGTTCTTCCGATGCGTCAAAGTCTATCACAGTAACATCATCAATATCAGGGACTGTAAAGGCCGTGATAAAGTTAAAATATGGATTATCAATATCCACTCCTCTGATTTCAGAACGCCTTGCATAAAGAAGAAATTTCTTCATTTCTAGAAAAGAAATAGAAATGTGTTTTTTATAAGCTTGGCAAATTTGAAGCAATTGATATTACTTGTTTATGATTTAATAGATTTTAATGCCTAAAAAATTATGACTAAAATTTGATGGAAACACAAATGCAGAAATAACTTATCTATTTTTAAATTAAAGTGGTTAATAATAACACATGTAAACAGGTTAGAATACTAAAATCATTTTTCTTTGGTTAGAAATGCCAAAAAATTATCAGTGACTGATTTGTTCTTAGAATTTCAAAGTTACTAAAAGACATAAATTCTACAATAATCAGCTATATTTGTTCTTTGTATATAATTATAACAATATCGCAATGCATTAAATGTTTTTAAAGGAATCTAAGAACATTTTTTCTATATTATCTTTGAGTAAAATGAGAGTAAATGTTGCTTTTAAAAATCATGTTTTCTCCATCAAAAAAAAGTGCTCAAATAGTGTTAGAGCATACTGTATTGTAAATGTCTCTGAATCTGTAGTAGCTAACATTGGAAAGCATTCTATCATTTTTACTTCTATAGGCACATTTCTTGCACTGAGTTTGGGAAATACCAATAGATTTAATAGAAATAGGAGTCATAGATATTCTATTTTTTGTTTTTCTCTTTGGGGTTATTTTTGATATTTGAGATATGTTATTATTGTATAAAATTAATGAAAGCAACATGTGCCTAAATTCCAGAATTGAGTTGAGGCAAACATTCTTTTTTGCACTTAAAAGTAATGGCTTTGCAAATAAACAAAACCTGCTGGAAAACCCACAGTCTGATTTTCATTCAAAAAAATTTTACTATCTTCTTTTTTTTCTTTTTGGCTACACCTGCAGGCATATGGATTCCCCAGCCAGGGACTGAATCTGTGCCACAGTAGAGACCCAGACCACTGCAGTGATAAAGCTTGATCCTTAATTTACAGTGCCAAAAGAGAACTCCCCATTTTTTAGCTTAAATGTGTTTAAATATTTTTTTTACAATTTTTTTTCCAAGAGAACGCCCCACTTTTTACCTTACATATATTAAATTTTTTTTTTTTTTTACAAATCTTTCCAGGTTCTATATTTTACTTCATATTTTCTCCCTTCAAGTTGACAATCCTCTATAAAATGATGAGTATCTTTAGAAGAACAGGAGGAGATTAAAGCTGTTAAGTACCTCTTTGTTATGCAGGCTACCTACATCATCATTTTCTGCTTTCACTTACAAATCTCTCTGTTTTGTAGAGATAAATTCTGCTAATACACCAAATAAGAAAGTAGTAAGAAAAAAAAAATGAATACAGTAATAAACAGCAAAGTGCAGCATATCACATGCTTAAAGAATTTGTCAGTCTCCCCAAAAATATATGAATCATTAACAGTCTGAAAAAAGCCCCACCTCAAATGTGTTTAAGGACATTAAACACCTCTTTGGCTTTACTGTGAGGAAAACCTGAATGCTAATACAAGCTGAGAGAATTCCATTTGGATTTTAGATAAGAACTGTAAGATATTTACCATAGCAGGTCTTCTTGTTTGATGAAAGCTTCATCAAGTGGGGGCATGCACAAGCAGCGCTCCTGTTATGATTGATCAGACACATGTGAGAGCAGGGGCCTCTGCCATCATTAGCTGCACACGGATTGGGAGCTGTAATTACATAGGGAAATATTAACAGCGAAGAAGGAAGAACATGTTAGGGAGCCTCTGAGGTTGGTAAGGGTTATTCATTTAATGATTCAATGTGAAGTTTCCTACACAGCACCCATTACTCAAGTGATTAATGTGACAATAAAAGACAATCATACACAGCAATTACATTAATAAAAACATTTTGCTCCTTAAAGATAATAATGAAGATAATTTCCTCAGTTTCCTCTAAGATGAAAGGTATGCATTCTACTGCCTTACAAGCAAAGGTTTTTTAAAAAAGGATTTAGTCTGAGTAACAATCAGGAATAATTATTAAATTTGGCATAAAATAAACTAGGGTAGACCACAATGCAGGTGTTGTGAGTTCCAACGTACATCATTTTCCTAGCATAGTACTGAAAAAGGAAGGAAAGGGGCAGGGCACAACCCTTAAAAGGATGGCATAGTCCTTGAGAATATGACAAAAGCTGGTTGAAATCAACTAGGTCCAAGATGGATGATTTGACTTCCAACAGACCTTGAGTTTCATTGTATGCTCATTGTAGTACATCATCAGCTAAATGACAGGCCCACAGGAGCCATGACAGTTCTAAGGCCTACTATAATAGGCCAAAAAGTGGGCAGTGGCCTAATTCCTGGAAACCCCTGCCCCCTTCCCTAAAAGTTGGAAAATCCTCCCACTCATTAGCCTATGAAATTGATCAGCCCATCAAAAACTCATCACCCCATATTTCAGAGCCTCTCACTTCTTGACTCTTGCTTTCTGAGATGGTCCACACTCGTCTATCTCTCAATAAATCTACTTTTTACCTATCACTTTGCCTCTTGCTAAATTCCTTCTGCACTGAGACAGTAAGCCCTGGGACCAGGTGTGTGATTTTAATTAAAAATATATATATATATAGCTTCAAGCCCCAGTCTGGGCTTGGGAACAGTTTGAGTCTTGGCCCATGGGTTTAAGTCCCAATCTGAAGTGTAAGGTTTCAGCATCTAGATTCCCCTCTTGCTTTAGCTCACCACTCTTTCCTAGGAAATTGCTGTTGCATATACTATACATCCTTTCAGGTCATTCTTATTTTTCAAATCAGAGGGCTATGTGAAGAAAAAAAAATGTTTGTCTTCATTATAAAACATTTATTTCTTAATTTTTTTATGCATTAACTTATTCTATGGCTAAAGTTTGTTTTACTATATTCCACTGTCTAAATAATTTGTGATATATTCACATTTAGAATAGCATATTAAATTTTGCATTTCAATGTCATTCTCTCATTTTTTTTATGTTTCTTGCTCTGCCATCATGCTTTTGGATTAGCTTTTAATCTCAACTGATCCAACTGTTCTCTTAAATCTTATTTTTATAGAGCCTATCTTGTAGAATAAATACTTTAGAAACATACTAGTGAACTGAAGGCAGAAACGAGTTATACTTTCTGATTCTATCACCAATATTTTAGTTTTCAAGTAATAATGTCTTCTTAACAAGTGGATCTATTGCTTCATATAGTAATAATAGTCTTGTAGAGTTTTAAAGCACAAAGGATAAAAATCAATAGGTTATAATAAAGTTGTAGAGGATATGAGAAATTAACTAAATTTGATAAATATTCAACATGGCTTTTGGCAGTCTTCAGCACCCCCCCTCCAAGATGACAAAATCAATCCATGTCTGTGCACTTGATTTAAAAAATAAATAAAAGAATGAAGACAAACATTTTCTGATGCAAATCAATTAAGAACAAAAATTATTAGAAAATGGTAGAAACTAAAGTTAAGATTCCTTAGGAGTTCATGTCCCTCTGTCACATGGTTTAAGTGCCACATATTCTGCTCTCTTCCCTTTTGACCTTATCTGTTATAATTGGAGTCTCTAAGGAATTGCAGATTCAAGAAGCAAGAGAGTGGATGAGAAGGTTATTGAGGAGGGAATGTATTACATAAAAAGAGGTGAAATGAAGAGGCACCAATGGAAAATGGTTAGACATTTAGAGTAGGGTTAACTAGCTGTGGTACACAGAAAGCAAACAAAAAAACAAACAAAAAAACTCAAGTTTTCGACACTTGAAAAAAGAAGAGGATGAGGAAGAAGGAGAAAAACAAAACAAAAACAAAAACAAAATAAAGAAGAGTAAAGGGAGGAGAATAAAGAAGGAGGAGGAGAAACTTGTATAAAAACATGGGCATAGGAAATACTATTTCTCTCAAGGAAATTAAAAGCATAATCAATTGATGCCTCAATGATAGGTACTTGGATTTCACGTTGAATATCACTATTTTTAACCTAGAATTGTACTAGCTCTTTTCAACATCCTATAACTGCAATAAAAATATATTTTTAAACCAAAGATAACATTAAATTTATATATACATACTAAAATAAAAAATATGTTGACTTTATAGCCCAATATCTGTATTAATAACACTGTAATGTAATATTCATAATATTTTGTGCTTCACGGCATGAAAGATCTACAAAGACTTCTTACTTTCAATTTTTATCTCTTCTCACTTTGAAATAATAGTGTTAAATCTTTTTAAAGTTCCTTTCTAGCCATGTATATAAAAAGATAGTTATTATAATTACCAAATTAAGGAATTTGGTTCACAATACTTACATTTTAATGTAAAGCAGAGATTAGCAAATGTTGACCCCAGAACCAAATCTGGTTCACTGCCCATTTTAGTAAATAAAGTTTTATTGGAATATAGCCAAGCTCATTAGTTTACATATTATCTGCAGCTGCTTTCACACTATAATAGCAATTGAGCAGTTTCAGCAGAGAACACTTGGTCCACAAAGCCCTAAAATATTTACTTTCCGGCTCTTTACAAAAAGGTGGTAACACCTGCTATAAAGCAATTAACTGTTTTATGAGAAATACTATTGCAAAATCCAATATCAGTACAGAGTTTGTAAACTCCTGAAAGACCAAGGCTATCCATTTATTTTATCCAGGAGATAGGAAAAGCTGACCAATCAATCAAATGCTTAAGCAATCCTAACAGATGAAATTAAAATATTGGTGCGCAGACTGGGTTCACTGATAGCTCTTATTATCTAAACTCATATTGACCAAAGAACCTCTGACACATATTAATACCCCTCCTTATGTTTGTGCATATTTATGAATAAGTATTTGTGAAGCACTTCATTGTTCTACCTAGTTTTAAAAAGCTAGACATAATAGTAGACAAGGCATATTTTCTTTTCATTTTGATTTTTTAAAGTTTTATTGAAGTATAGTTGACTTAACAATGTTGTAATAATTTCTGCTGTACAACAAAGTGATTCAGTTATGCATGTACGCACATCCACTCTCTTTCAGATTATTTTCCCACATAGACAATCAAAGAATATTGGGTAGAGGTCCTTGTGCTATATAGCAGGACTATTGACCAATCATTGACCAATCATCCCATATACCACAGTGTTCATATACCGATCCCAAATTCCCATCATCCCTCCCCTCCTCAGTCTATCCTCTTTGGTAACTATAATTTGCTTTCAAAATAATAGGCGATTTCACCTATCACTAAATATTAGTTTTAATTAGATATTTATGTTTACCATCTTATTTTCTAATATCTGTGATATATATTCATATATTTTTTTATATCAGTATACCGTGGTCTCTCTAGCTAAGTCAGAGGTAGACAAGTTTTTTATGTAAAAGACCAGATGGTAAATATTTTAATCTTTGCAGCCCTTATGCCCATCCTTGTAATTATTTGATTTTGCCATTGCATCTCTAAAATGTACATAAAACAATACATGAATTAATAGGTGTGGCTATGTTCAAATCAAACTTTGTTGCAAAATAGGCAGAAGATTGAAGTTAGCCTGAGGGCCTTTTTATCAAATTCTGAGTTAGAGTGTATGTGTTATACTGGCAGGAACTATGATTTATCTACTTACATGTTGTCTTTCCTAAAAATTTCCATGGTATCTATTACTGTGTTAGACTTAAGGACATTTGGATTCATATGCTTGCTCATCAATGTATGTGTATATGCTCTAAAAAACCAACAATATAAAAATTTGAAAGTAAATTAATCTTCTAAAGCACATCATACTTGTAGGTGAAGAGACTAAATAATGCATAACTACAATACTTTATAGGAAAACCAAATGCTAATTATGTAATCATAGAAGACTGATGTGTGCTCTGTGAAGAAAATAATATCATTCATTTTATATTTCATGCAAACTATGTTTAATTGAAGTCCATTTCTCACCAGCAAAAAATAAACACTTTTAAACCCAATTATTTTATCAAGTTCAAATGAAATATAGGTAAATGTTGATGCAATATAAAATATGTATGACATTTATTTACCTAACAAAACTAAGCTCAAAGCAGAAAAATGTCAGGATCTAATTTGTTATATACAAGAAAGAGTTTTCTCTGCCCTATGTAGCCATTTTTTGATAGGAACTATATTCATTCTATTAAAACTTAACTGGTACAAAAATAATTATTAATGTAAGAAACCATTGTATCTATATTATAATTTTCCTTTTAGAAAAAAATGTAATATTTCAAAAGGGATTTTCAGAAGGATCCTACAATTAAAAACTAATCCCAGATCCTATTTTCTTTTTGATGAAGATCTTCATATTACAATTTTAACATCTGATGTTAAAGAACTAGAGTGATTTCCTTATTTAAAAACACACAACACATATAACAAAATGGGTACAAGTAAAAAATGTCCTATTGCTTTAGTTTCACCAGATTCCAGCAATACTAGATATGCAGGAGTGACTTTAATCAAATTATATTTCATTTTATATATTTTTTTTGTCTTTTTAGGGACATACCAGGACATATGAAAGTTCCCGGGCTACAAGTCAAATCAGAGCTGCAGCTGCCAGCCTGCCCACAGCCACAGCAATGCCAGATCCTTAACCCATCGAGCAAGGCCAGGGATCAAACGCGGTCCTCAAGGATACTAGTTGGGTTCATTAACCACTGAGCCATGACAGGAACTCCATCAAATTATATTTTATAGATTGATTTTATACTATACTCTATTTTTATGAAGTAGGAAAAACTATCTAAAAATCTTATCTAATCTTCCATAGATATCTCTATTTCAATGGGAAACATTTCCAAAGCCACAAATAGTCTTTCCATTTATTGGTGCATAGTTCTCTCTAAAACAGTGAACTCAAACATATAATATCATGTTATATTTATTGGTGAAGTGTATCTTAAAATACCAGTGAGCTTTCAGATATTCTAAGAGGTGATGTGTCTTTCTGATGTCTGTTTATTTTACTTGCTGTATAATTTGAAAGAACAAACATTTGTGTCAGAGAAGTTTCTATCTTTAAAATGAATTAGTAACCACAAAAACTTTTTATCTAAAATAGTGGTTGTCAAACAGTGGTGGTGGTGGTGAGTGGGGATCTTTCTGCCAAGGGTTACTTTGGTATATCTGGAGACATTTTGGAATGACACAACTTGGGGTACTATTGACATCTTAGTAGGTAGGGGCCAAGGATGCTAATAAACTTCCTGTGATAAAAAGAAAGTCCTCCACAACAAGAATGATATGGCCCCAAATGTGAAAAGTACAGAAGTTGAGAAGTTCTGATCCTGGAGTAGAACAAAGGATTTTGCATCTTAATAGATTTGAATGAAGAGATCTAAATTTTTTAGGTTTGTATGACTGAGGCAAGTACATCAAACAACCAGTACCAAGGAAGAAAGAATGTTATGATTCCTTTCTTACTAATCTTTCCATTGCTCCAAGGTAAACTTTTATGGACTATATTTAAAAAGTAGCAATTTATAATGCAGCAAACTTACTACTTGCATAGAAATTCATTTACGGTTTAGTTGTTTAATGTTCTACTATATTTTATCGAATAGATAATGCTAAATATGGTAATTACATTTTTCAGGTGAACCAACAAAATGTATTAATTCATAATATGGTTTGGTGATGAAACAGAATGATTGATTGAGAAACTAAATTAGGTGCCAGTCTATATAACTAGTATATACACACGGACATACAGAGAGAGAGAGAGGGAAATTTGTTTTATATGACTGGTAGTTAGATTTTGATATAATAAAACATAGAAGTGAAAAATTTAAGTTACCTGAAAATATTTGATATTCACTTCCACCATATTGAAGCAGTGTTGAGTATTACATTTTTTAAACACTGTATTATATGAAAAATGTTGCTTATAAGTGAATATATTAATGTCTCCAAATGGAATCTCTCATTCCTCAAGTTTCATAAGTGATAATTTGCCTACTAAAGGAGTAATATTACTAATATTCTTAGACTCTAGAATCATTTTTGGTTTTTGCAAAATAGGATCAACAATTTTCTAAGAAATACTGTCAAGAAAAGTTTTATTTTTTACAGAAATATTTTCCTGAAGCAACTGGAGACACTTAAGTCATTTAAACATTAAAACTACTCTTGGGAGGTGGAGCAAGACGGCAGAGTAGTAAGAGGTCATGCTCACCTTCTGTCACAAATACGTCAAAAAACCACATCTATGTGTAAAACGACCCATACAGAACATCAACTGAATGCTGGCAAAAGAACTTAAACATCCAAAAAGGGCAAGAAACTTGACATAACTGGGTAGAACAAAAGAAAAAAGGAGAGAGAAAGAAAAGGAATTAGGAGGGGACTAGCATTCCCAAGAGGGAGCTAGGAACCCTCCTCCTGGGAAGCCACCTCACTGATGGAAAAATCAGCTGAGTTGGAGGGACCTCAAAGTCGCCAAGAAAAGCATAGCAGCTGGACTGAAAACAGTAAAGCAGAGTGAGAGCCCCACAGATCATCTGAACCACTGGCCTGGATACCACAGCCTGATGCTCAGGCAGGGGCTGAGCACTGAGATTCAGGCTCTGGAGGTCAGTCTCAGGGGGAAGACGGGGGCTGGCTGTGTGGGGACAGCCTGAGGGGCTAAGGGGCACTGCACCATGGGTGGGGGAACAGTATGCCAGGGGCTGAGGAGGGGAACATCACAGCAGAGGGAACCCAGGAGAAGGTCGGGGGCCCCCAGGAGAGGCAAGGCACCATTGCTGGGGAGGGTGAGAGGAGGAGGGGCTGACTGCCATAGGAAACTCCCTACACAGGAGCTTGCGCATGCCTGTGAGCTTAGAGGGTGGGGTGGCTCTGGCACAGGCTGTGGGTGGAGAGATAACTTTTTGCTCATTTAGGGGAGATTGAGTGCTTCTTGTGTAGTGTATAGGTGGCCAGGAACCTCTTGTGTGGGCTAAGGGCATCAGGGGTCTACATGTAACATGGTGCCTCTTACATGATCTACAGATGGTGGGGATAGACTGCAGAGTCCTCTCAGAGGCCAAAGGGAGGCATGGCTTGCCACCACTGGGGGCCTATGAGTGGACTCCACCTCTGACCCCTTTCACCTCAGGGGCTGGCAAAAAAGAAAAAAGAGGGCACTGCAACCAAGCACCATACACTGTTACTCTCACTCCCCTGGAAACACAGCTGCCCTGCAGCTGCCACTGCCAAATGCCCTGGGCAGTGCCAAGACACTTGGTCACTGTCCCTTCCCAAGACCCTACAACTAGGAGCAGCTGGTGCAGTACCTCCTGCGTGGGCTAGGTGGGACAGGGTTCTTCTTGTGTGGTCTGCAGGTGGTGGGGCAAACCGCCACAGTTATCCCTGATTCCAGAGGTGGACATGACCCACCACCAGTGGGGATACCTGAACAAAAATCACTTGCAGCCCCAACCACATCAGAGGGCACAACAGAGAGGACATGCCACAGAACACTACCTATAGTTGCTCTTACTCCCCTCGGAGCACACCCACCCTGCTACTGCCACTGCCAAACACTCTTGGTAGTGCCCAGATGCTTGATCACTGTCTCTTCTCAGGAACCTGCAACTAGGAGCAGCTTGTATAGCACCTCCTGTGGGGGCTAAGCAGGACAAGGTGCTTCTGGCATGGTCTACAGGAAGCAGGGGCAAATCAATGCAGTTATTTCTGGCTCCAGAGGTAGGAATGGATTGCCACCACTAGGAATCTGTGAACAGACACCACTTGCAGCCCCATTCACCTCAAGGGCATCACAGAGGAGGTCATTGTGACTAAACACCACCTGTTGGTGCTCTCACACCCATGGGAACACACTCACCCTGCTGCCACCATTGCCAAATGTTCTGGGCAGTACCCACATTCTTGATCTCTGTCACTCCCCAGGATCCTGCAACTAGAAGCAGCCTGTACAGCATATCCTATGTGGGCTAAGTGAGACAGGTTGCTTCATGCAAGGTCTAAACTGCCAGAGTTATCACTGTCTCTAGAGATGGTCATGACCTGCTCCCATTATGGGTCCCTGAACAGGCAACACCTGTGGTTCCAAACACCTCAGAGGAGGGCACTGCAATCAAACACAAGCTGTTGTTGCTCTCACTCCCCCAGGAACTCATGCACCCTGCTGCTGCTACAGCCAAATGCTCTGGTCACCTTGAAGATCTGCCTAGAGCTTATTACCACTTCCCAGGCCCTGCAACTAGGAGTATCTTGTGCCAGCTTCCTGCAGGCCCTTGCTGCTGTTCAAAACCCAACAACCACGCACTGACTGCTGGCTTTACACATTGCCTCCTTCTCCCAGAAAACACACTGAGCATCCTGGGAATAACAGACTGCTCACACCAAAGAAAGAGACAGCAAAGATTCAAACTCCCACACCCAAAATAAATAGTAACACCCTCAAAAATACAAAGGGGTGTACTAGCATAGAAGTAGCCTTACAAGACTATAGTTTGCCTTCCCCAAACTTACAGAAAAAGAAAAACACAAGCAAGGTGAAGAAGCTCAGAAAACATTCCCAGTTAGCGGAAAAGAAAAATTCACCCAAAGCAGTCAATTATGAAACAGATCTCTGCAGTTTGACAGACATTGAGTTCAAAAGGGAGAAAGTAAAAATACAGAAGGAATTAAGAGAGGATATGAATAGTAATGCAAATTCCTTTAGAAAGGAACTAGAAAATATAAGGAGGAGCCAAGAAAAACTGGAAAATTCATTTGCAGAGATATAAACTGAGCTAAAGACAGTAAAGAATAGAATGAATAAAGTAGAGGAATGAATGAGTGATGTGGAAGATAAAATAATGGAAATCAGTCAATCAGGACAGCAGACAGAAAACCAAATGAAGAAATATGAAAGCAATAGAATAGACCTATGGGATAATATAAAATGGGCCAATCTATGCATAATAGGAAGTCCATAAGGAAAAGAAAAAGGGGACTGTAAATATATTTGAAGAAATTATGGCTAAAAACTTTCCAAATCGAAAGGATACTGATTTCAATATATAGGAAGCACAGAGGGCCCCGAACAAGGTGAATCCAAACAGGCCCACACAAAGACATATTATAATAAAAATGGGAAAAGTTAAATATAGAGGACTCTAAAGGCAGCAAGAGAAAAGCAAAGCATTAATTATAAGGGAATCACCATAAGGTTATCAGCAGATTTCTCTGTAGAAACACTACAGGCCAGAAGGGAGTGGCAAGATATATTTAAAGTGATGAAAGGAAAAAAATTGCAACCTAGAATACTCTACCCAGCAAGAATATCATTTAAAATAGAAGGAGAAATAAAGAGTTTCTCCAACAAACAAAAACTAAAAGACTACAGCAATACTAAACCCATTCTAAAAGAAATATTGAAAGGGCTTCTTTAAATTAAAAAGAGAGAGAGAGAGAGAGAAAAAAAGCCAAATTAGGATGGAGGAAACCAAATGTAGAAAGCAACAACTTAAATAAGCCAGCATACAGATCTAAACATGAAGATGTTAAAAAAAAAAGACATCAAAATCATACAATGTGGGAAAGGAAGGTAAGAAAATATAGATTCCTTTATTTTAATGATAGAATTTAAGCCTATATGACTGTTAGGCTAAAGCAAGCAGTATAGGAAGGAGTTAATATACTTAAAAAACAGGGCAACCACAAATCAAAACTGAACATCAAATTCACAAAAACTGAAAAGTACTCATCCAAAAAAAATCAGCATATATATTCTTCTCAAGTGCACATGGAACATTCTCAATGATTGATCACATACTGGGGCACAAAGCTAATCTCAACAAATTTAAGAGTGTAGAAATTATTTCAGGTAACTTCTCTGACCATAATGGCATGAAACTGGAAATCAATCACAGGAAAAGAAATGAGACAAAACTTACTACATGGAGATTAAACAACATGCCACTAAAAAAGCCCATGGGTCAATGAGGAAATCAAGAAGTAAATGAAAAAATACCTCAAGACAAATGAAAAAGAAGACACAACCACTCAAAATCTATGGGATGCTGCAAAAGCAGTGTTCAGAGGGAAATTTATAGCAATATAGGCTTTCACCAAAAAAAAAAAATTTCAAATAGACAACTTAACCCACCACCTAATTGAATTAGAAAAAAGAAGAGCAAACAAAATCTAAAGTCAGCAGAAGGAAGCAAATAATAAAGATCAGAGAGGAAATGAATAAAACAGAGATTCAAAAAACAATTGAAAAAATCAATGAAACCAAGAGCTGGTTCTTTGAAAAGGTAAACAAATTTGACAAACCTCTGGCTAGACTCACCAAGAAGAGGAGAGAAAAAACCCAAATAAACAAAATAAGAAAAGAAAAAGGAGAAATCACAAAGGATATTATAGAAGTACAAAAAACCAGGAGAGAATACTATGAACCATTCTATGCTAACAAATTTAACAACCTAGAAGAAATGGACAACTTTTTAGAGACTTACAGCCTGCCAAAACTGAATCAAGAATAGATCAAATGAACAGAGTAATCACTAGAAATGAAACTGAATATTTCATAAAAACACTCTATGCAAATAAAAGTCCAACACCAGATGGCTTCACAGGTGAATTCTACAAAATATACAAAGAGGAACATATACCCATCTGCCTTAAACTTTTTCAAAAGGTTGAAGAAGGAACACTCCCAAAGACATTCTATGATACCACCACCACCCTAATTCCAAAACCAGACAAAGACACCACCAAAAAGGAACACTATAGGCAAATATCTTTGATGAATATAGACGCAAAAATTCTCAACAAAATTTTAGCCAAACGAATCCAACAACACATATAAAAGATCGTAGACCACAACCAGGTGGGTATCATCCCAGGCGCACAAGGATGGTTCAACATACACAAATCAATCAATGTCATACACTACATGCACAAAAGAAAAGTCAAAAACCACGTGATCACCTCAGTAGAAAGCATTTGACAAAGTCCAACATCCATTTATAATCAAAACTCTTACCAAAGTGGGTATAGAGGGAACAAAACATAATTAAACCCACAGCAAATATAATTCTCAATGGAGAAAAACTGAAAGCCTTCCCACTAAAATCTGGAACAAGACAAGGATGACCACTCTCACCACTGTTATTCAACATAGTATTGGAAGTCCTAGCCACAGCCATCAGACAAACAAAAGAAATAAAAGGCATCCAAACAGGAAGAGAAGAGGTACAACTGTCACTGTAGGCAGATGACATGATACTATATCTAGAAAACCCTAAGGACTCAACCCCAAAACGACTTGAACTGATCAACAAATTCAGCAAAGTAGCAGGATATAAGATTAACATCCAGAAATCAGTCGCATTTCTGTATACTAACAATGAAATATTAGAAAAGGATACAGAAATACAATACCTTTTAAAATTGTACCCCCAAAAATCAAATACCTGGCAATACACCTGACTAAGGAGGTAGAAGACTTATATGTTGAGAACTATAAAACATTAATCAACAAAATTAAAGTGGATGTAAAGAAATGGAAAGATATCCCACGTTCCTGGGTTGGAAAAATTAATATTGTAACAATGGCCATACTCCCCAAAGCAATCTACCCATTCAATGCTATCCCTATCAAATTACCCAGGACATTTTTCACAGAACCAGAACAAACACTCCAAAAATTTATATGGAACCACAGAAGACCCAGAATTGCCAAAGCAATTCTGAGGAACTGAATCCAAGCAGGAGGCATCACTCTCCCAGACTTCAGGCAATTTTACAAAGCCACCATCATCAAGACAGTGTGGTCCTGGTACCAAAACAGACATACAGACCAATGAAACAGAACAGAGAACCCAGAAATAAACCCAGACACCTATGGTCAATCAGTCTTTGACAAACGAGGCCAGAACATCAAATGGGAAAAAGACAGTCTTTTCAGCAAGTATTGCTGGGAAACCTGAATAGCTGCACGGAAATCAGTGAAACTAGAACATGCCGTCACACCATGCATGACAATAAACTCAAAATGGCTGAAAGACTTAAATATCAGACAAGACACCATCAAACTCCTGGAAGAGAACATAGGCAACACATTCTCTGACATCAGCCTCACAAATGTTTTCTCAGGCCAGTCTCCCAAAGCAATAGAAATAAAAGCAAAAATAAACCAGTGGGACCTAATCAAACTGACAAGCATCTGCACAGCAAAGGAAACCAAAAAGAAAACAAAAAGACAACTTACAGAATGGGAGTAAATAGTTTCAAATGATGCAACCTTCAAGGGTTTAATCTCTAATTTATTCAAGCAACTTATACATCTCAACAGCAAAAAAGCCAACAACCCAATGGAAAAATGGGCAAAAGACCTGAATAGACATTTCTGCAAGGAAGATGTACAGATGGCCAACAAGCACATGAAAAAATGCTCATCATCCCTGATTATTACAGAAATGCAAATCAAATCTACCACGAGATAGCACCTCCCACCATTCAGAATGGCCATCATTAATAAGTCTACAAATAACAAATGCTGGAGAGGGTGTGGAGAAAAGGGAATCCTCCTGCACTGTTGGGAATGTAAGCTGGTGCAGCCACTATGGAGAACAGTATGGCGGTACCTTAGGAATCTATACATAGAACTACCATTTGACCCAGCAACCCCACTATTGGCATATATCCAGACAAAGCTTTCCTTGAAAAGGGCACATGCACCCACATATTCATTGCAGCAGAATTCATAATAGCCAAGACATGGAAACAACCCAAATGTCCATTGACAGATGATTGGGTTAGGAAGATATATACATACAGAATGGAATACTACTCAGCCATAAAAATGAGTAAAATAATGCCATTTGCAGCAACATGGATGGAACTAGAAACTCTCATACTGAGTGAAGTCAGAAAGAGACAAATACCATATGATATCACTTATATCTGGAATCTAATATAAGGCACAAATGCACCTTTCCAGAGAAAAGAAAATCATGGACTTGGATAATAGATTTTTCATTCCCAATAGGGAGGGGGAGAGACTGGAATGGATTGGGAGCTTGGGGTTAACAGATGCAAACTATTGCCTTTGGAATGGATTAGCAATGAGATTCTGCTGTGTAGCACTGGGAACTATGTATTATTACTTATGATTGAGCATGATATTGTGAGAAAATGGAATCTATACATATATGTGTAACTGGCTCACCACGCTGTACAGTAGCAAAAAAAAATTTACTGGGGAAATAACAATTAAAAATAAATAAATAAATAAATAAAACTACTCTTTGAGAAAGAGCCTGAAAATCTCTTTATAATGTCATAACATAATGGCCATGTGAGATTAAAAATTGATCAAAAAAGTAAATGTTCCAAAAACGGAATAATTTATTTTTACCAGAGTATGCTAGAAAATGTGCTAAATTTTTTGTGTGCATTATTCCTTTTATTTCTCTTACTTGCCATTTTTGTTCATACAGATAAATTACTTGCACTTTAAAAAGAGTAAACATAATTTTGAAAAAGGTAAAAAAGCCCTACAATCAGACAACATTTAAGAGGAAAATAGTTTCACATTTCATAATATAATTACTAATCATTATATATACTAGGTCTCTGAAGTAATTCACTTAGATTCATTCATTCATTCATTTGACAATTAATGGATGCCTTACAGAACAGCAATATTGAATGAATACTGCTTTAGAATGTAACATTTAAAAATATATTTAATCTAATTTTTGTAACTGTAAAGATGTCCTAATGCTTCATTCATTCTGTTTCTAGAATTTGATTTGTATTTCTAAGGGGTATTGTCATATTAAGGTGTTACAGAAAAGATTTTGTACATTTTTGAGTTTATAGGTGTTATGTTAAAAAAATTAAAAGGGATAGTTGAGTCAGTATATAGTATTTGAGTGTAAAATAAAATTTTCCCTGCAAAATAGTACTATTTTTATCTACAGATATTGAGTCTCCATTGAACTAAGTCCTATTCAGAAATAAGAAAAGCTTCTCTAATAAAATAAAAACATTTTAAATTGTTGAGTCTAATTAATAAATATTTGCAAAACTCTATATTTAAAGTGAGAATCATATTCATGAACTATGTCAGGAAAAGGATTTCAGTCAGAGAGACTAACGAAACAGATATGAAAGAAAATTGAAAAACAAAATCCCCCAGACTTTTGGAATATCTCTGTATCCATGAAAAAATTCAGTTCCACTGGGCATTAAATCACAACTTAGGTTGTGATTAAAAAAACACCTCTGGGGAGTCAGAATCAAGATGTCAGAATAGAAAGATCCCAAACTCGGAGTTCCCATCATGTCACAGCAGAAACAAATCTGACTAGGAACCATGAGGTTGCAGGTTCAATCCCTGGTCTCACTCAGTGGGTTAAGGATATGGCATTGCCATGAGCTGTGGTGTAGGTCAGAGACATGGCTGTGATCTTGCATTGTTGTGGCTGTGGTGAAGACCAGCAGCTGTAGCTCCAATTAGATCCCTAGCCTTGGAACCTCCACATGCCACAAGTATGGCCTAAAAAGCAAAAAAAAAAAAAAAAAAGAAAAAAGCAAAAAAAAAAGGAATCCCAAACTCGCCTCCTCCCATGGATACGTCAAAACTGTAAGTACAGATAGAAAAACTATCTCTGAGAAAGACCTTAAGGCTAGTGAAACAGATTTTTTTATGACTAAATATATAAAGAAAAAAATGATATCAGGATAGGTAGGAGGAATAAAGACACAGTCTGGTCAGAAGCTACACCCTAAGTGCGGAGATCCACAAGTGGAAGGATTATCACAACTGTGTAGTTTCCAACTGAGGAGCTGGGGGCCCAAGCTCCAATCAACATCCCCGCATAAAGTATCCACACTAGGAAAATGAGGCTCCAGAGTGTCTAATTTTAAAATCAATGGGGTTGACTTCCAGGAGAGCCAAATGGCTGTAGGAAACTGAGAATCTGTTCTTGAAGGGCTTATACACAATCTCACTAGCTCAAGTCCCAGAGAGAAGTACAGGTAGGCAAAATGAAAAGACAAAACATCAGACAAAAGAACTAAATGAAACAAATAAGTGATTTATCAGATAAAGTGTTCAAAGTCATATTCATAAAGATGCTTACTGAACTTGGGAGAAGAATGGAGGAACTCAATGAGAACTTTGACAAAGGGTTAGAAAAGATAATAAATAACAAATAAAAAAAGAAGAAAAAAAACTGAAATGACAAATACATTATAGGGAATTTACAGCCAATTAGAAGATGCAGAAGGACAGATCAGTGTTCTGTAATATGGGATGGTGGAAATTACCTAAACAGAACCGTAAAAAGAAAAAGAATTTTAAAAATATGAGAATAGTTAGGGACCTGTAGAATAACATCAAGCATACAAAAAAAATCACATTATAGGTAGTCCAGTAAAAAGAAGAGAGAGAGAAGGGGACAAAAAGCCAATACAAAATATTAATGGTTGAAAACTTCCTAACATGTTAAAAAAAAACAGGATGCATAGAGAATCAAATTTCAGGATGCATAGAGAATCTCAACAAAATCAACCCGAAAAAACATATAAGACATGGTATAATTAAAACACTGAATGTTAAAAGATATAAAAGAATGTTAAAATCAGTTAAAAACAACTGTAGGAGTTCCCATCGTGGCGCAGTGGTTAACGAATCCGACTAGGAACCATGAGGTTGCGGGTTCGATCCCTGCCCTTGCTCAGTGGGTCAAGGTTCCGGTGTTGCTGTGAGCTGTGGTGTAGGTCGCAGATGCGGCTCGGATCCTGCGTTGCTGTGGCTCTGGCGTAGGCTGGCAGCTACAGCTCCAATTCCACCCCTAGCCCGGGAACATCCATATGCCTCAGGATCGGCCCAAGAAATGGCAAAAAGACAAAAAAAAAAAAACAAGAAAAACAACTGTATATGTACAAGGGAACCCCCATAAGACCATCAGCTGACTTTTCAGGAGAAACTTTAAAGCCAGAAGGGACTGGCACCATATATTCAAAATGCTGGGGAAAATAAGTTAAAACCAAGAATACCTGCCAAGGTATTCCGAGAAAGAGAGAGTTGCCCCCAAACAAGCAAAAGATGAAGTTTATCACCAATAAAGTTGTCTCACAAAATATGTTAGAGAGACTTCATTAAATGGAAAAGAAAAGGCCATAAATAGAAATAAGTTATGAAAAACCAAAACACAAAAAACTGAAAAACACATGTAAAGCCAAACATATGGTAAAGGCCATGAATAAACAACCTATTAAGCTAGTATGATGGTTAAAATATAAAAGTAGTAAAATCGTCTACATCTAAAATAGTTAAAAGATACAGAAAATAAAAAGATGTGAAATATGATATCAAAAACATAAAATATGAAGCAGGGGAATAAAAATATAATGCCTTTAGAATGTGCTTGAACTAAGCTACCATCAACTTAAATAGACTGCTAAATATACATGTTGGTATATATGAACGACAGGTAACCATAAATTAAAATCCCATAACAGATATACAAATAAATAAAGAAAAATAATATAAAAATAACATTAAAGCAGTCACGAAATTACAAGGCAAGAGAACAAAAGAAAACAGAAACAGAACTACAAAAACAACCAAAAAACCAATTAACCAAATGTCAATAATACCTATCAATAAATATTTTAAATGTGAATGAAAGTAATGTAAATTCAATTTAAATGTAAATTGAAGATAACACAGATAAATGGAAAGATATACCAGGCTCACAGACTGGAAGAAGTTATATTGGTAAAATATCCATACTATCCCTAGCAACCTATAGACTCAATGGGATCCCTAGCAAAACACCAATGACATTTTTCATAGAAATGAGACAAATAATCCTAAAATTTGTATGGAACTAAAAAATACCTCAAATAACTAGAGCAATCTCAAAAAAGAAGAATAAAGCTCAAGGTATCACATTCCCTGATTTCAAACTATACTACAAATCTATACTAATCAAAACTATACTGTACTGGCACAAAACAGACACTTAGTCAATGGAATAAAGAGCCCAGAAACAAACCCATACTTACATGGTCAATTAATTTACAGCAAAGGAACCAAGAATATTCAGTGGGGGAAAGACAATTACTTCTATAAGTAGTTTGGGAAGAACTGAACAGACAAGTGCAAAAGAATGAATCTGAATACTTTCTTATACCATGTACAAAAACAAAATGTACTAAAAAAATTAAATATAAGACTTGAAATCATGAAATTCTTAGGAGAAAACATAAGCAGTGTGCTCTTTTATTTTGGTCCCAGCAATATTATTTTTGCATGTCTCCTCAGGCAATGGCAACAAAAGCAAAAATTAATAAGTGGGACTGCATCAAGCTAAGAAGCTTTTGCACAACCAAGGAAACGATTAACAAAACAAAAAGGCAACCTACTGAATGGGAGAAGATACCTGCAAATGAAATACCTGATAAGGGGTTAATACTCAAAATATATAAAGAACTCAATATCAAAACTCTGATTGAAAAAAAACAGTTGAAAAGCAGAGGATCTGAAGAGATGTTTTGTTAAGTAACGCATAAAAATGGCCAGCAGGCATAGGAAAAGGTGCTCAACATCACTAATCATCAGGGAAATGCAAATCAAAACCACAATATCAACACCTCACACCTGTTAGAGTGGCTACTATAAAAAAAAAAACAAGGAATAATAAGTTTTGGCAAGGATGTAAACAAAGGGTAACACTCATGAACCATTTTATAGCATGTTAATTGGTGCAACCACAATGGAAAAAAACCAGTATGGAGGCTCCTCAAAAAATTAAAAATAAAACTACTAAATGATCTAGCAATTTTACTTCTAAGCAGTTATCCAAAAAAATGAAAACATTAATTGAGAAAGATACACGCATCACTAAGTTTACTGCAGCATTATTTACAGTGGCCAGGAAAGGGAAGCAATCTAAGTTTCTAGCAGTAGATGGATAAAAAAGATATGGTATAATACAAAATGGAATATGACTCAGCCATTAAAAGTAATGTAATTTTATCATTTGAAAAAATAGTTATTGTACAAGGAACTAAGTCAGACAGAGAAGGAAAAAATACTTTATGTAGAATTAAAAAAAAATAAAATATAAGGACAAACAAAACAATACAGAAACAGATTAAAAAATACAGGAAACAAAGTGATGGTTGTAAGACGACCAGGGATAGGGGTTTGTGAAAAATAGGTGATGAGGATTAAGAGGTACAAACTTCCAGATATAAAATAAATAAGTCATTGGGATGTTAAATACATCACAGGGAATATAGTCATAAATATTTAAATAACTTTGGTGACAGATGGCTATTAACTTTTATCATAGTTACCAATCTTTAATGTATTTTATAAATGTCAAATCATTATGTTGTACATAGAAAACTAACATAATATTATAAACCAAACTTCAAAAAAATAGAAAAATCTTTGGTCTCAGAGGACATATAGAAGCATGGCAAACCCACTGAATGGGAGAAGGTGTGATACCAAAGAAACATTTACAAACAACTTCCTTTATAGGGTGGAGGGAATGATGACAGTAAAAGTGAGTAAGAGAATTCTCTCTCTCTATCCGTCTGACTTCCTATCATTTACATAACAACATTTATACAGAGCTTACTATTTGCCAGGTATCTTCTGTGCTTTAAGATACTAATGCATTTATCTTTGCAAGGATTCTATTGCATAAGTTGAAAAATCTAAGCTAGATAATGGTCATGCAGTCAGCATATGACAAACCTAGAATATGAACCAGCATATCTCTAGAATCTTCCTCTTGATTACTACATCTCTTAAGCTGACTGCTATGAAAGTTGTCCTTTTTTTTTGCATTTATATCTTATTATTTAATAATAGAGTCCTGTTGAATATACTACATTTTTTAGTAAAAAGACTTGGATATGTATGCTAATTAACTTTGGATACTTAGGATCACTAGCACATATGCAAACAATTCCACTGAAATTGATCTAAATAAAATTACAGCTGACCTTCCTCCATGCTGTCAAATCCAGTGAATACCTGCATGTCTTTATCTTTCTAGACTTCTCTGCAAAAGTTAACACTTTTGGCCACTGTAATCTTGAAACACTTCTTTTACTTTTTTTTGACTGCTCTTTTGGTTCTGAAATCTCTTGGCCATGTTCTTCTCAGCATTCTTCTTTGCCTTCTTTAATGTTAAAGTTTTCTCCAAAGTTCTGTCCTTGTCCTTTTCTCATTTTCTGTAAGTCCTAGGATTTCTCATTTATCTTCTTGTCTTGAATCTACAATCGAATGACTACAAAAGCTCTAACTGCAGCCCAAATTCTTCTTGCCTTTATAACCCTGAACTATGTCCCAGAGGTATCTAAAATCCCACATACCCAAAGTTTAATTTTTCATTTTACCCTTTAAATCAGGTATCAGTACACTTTGGCCTGCAGGCTAATTCTGGCAAATGAACTACATTTTTAAGTAGTAGGAAAAAAAAAAACACCAAAAAATAAATAATACTATTTCATAATGTGTGAAAACTATATGAAATCAAATGTCCATAAATAAAATATTTTTGAAACAGTGTTATTCATTCATTTTTCATAGAATTGCTATCACACTACATAAACTGAGCTGAGTAGTTCAACAAAGACTACCTGGCTCATAAAGCCTCAAACACTTACCATCTGGCTTTCTACAGAAAATGTTTGCTGACCCCTCCCTTAAACCACTTCCATGGTCTCTGACACATTTTGATGGTGAGGCCAATTATAGAAACCAGAAAACTAAAGATATCCTGAATTCTTCCTCTTTTCCCCTATTCTCCTATTCCACAAATGTCTATTACTATCTTTTATTGACCTTGCCTCCAAGCATACCTCAACTCTACCATTCTCTCTGTCCTGGTATTAGCTCTCTCCTGATCTACTGAAGGAACATCCTTACCAGTCTTCTACCTGTCTTTCTCCAATCTATCCCTTGCCCAGATGAAGTCAAATATTTAGCATGCACATCTTCTTTTTTCACTCCCTTGACTAAGTAGTTTTAATGTTTTTCTCCTTTTCTTAAGGGCAATGGTTCCTAAGGCAGCATCAGCATTCTACAGGAACTTCTTAAAAATGCAAAATCGGAAGTTATTCCCTAGACTTGCTGGATCAGAAGATCTTGGGTAGAACCCAGACGTATGTGATTTAATGATCCTTCCAGTAATGTCGATGCACATTTATGTTTGATAACACTAGAACCATGTATCTAGAGGATAAGAATTGGAAATTCTTTGTAAGGGGAACTTTTAAGTCCCACCATAGTTTGATTGCAACTCAATCTTGTTTCTCATTTATTAGCTCTCTAATTCTAGCTGATCCAACCTGCAAATGAGAAAATAAAGAACCCAGAAGTGAATTAATTTACCTCAGGTAAAAAGGCTAATGAATGACAGAGGAAGGAATTGAATTAGACTAAGCCCAAGGACTTTTGGGGACCGTATGATGCTACCTTGTAAAATATATTTACTATAATGTTATATTCAAAATCCATCCATAACAATTATTATTTTATTAATCCCATTTGTTCATTTAGTCTCTCTTCCTTCTAGACTATAAACTCCAAGAAGGTAAGAATTCTTGTGAATGTGTCAATAAAACTTGACTCTATACTGCCATCTGGAGACTTCAAATAACAATTCCAATAATAATCTCAATAAACATGAACTCAATGTTTTCTGCCTGAAGAGCCTAGTGGTTCAGGCAAGAGCTCTGAGGTCACTCTCCCTAAGGTCAGAAAACTGGTCAATCATCCTCTGGCTATTAGACCTTGAGCAAATTACTTAGCATTTCTCTGCCTTAGGTTCCTTACTTATAAAACTGCATTGCAAATAATCATCTTCATGGAACATTGCTAATAATCATCCTCATAGAATTATAATGAAAATTAGTGTTAGGTGATATTATTATCATTATTAATATTTTTCTTATAAAGAGCTTAGCTAGACTCTATAGTTAACACAAATAAATAAATGATTACTCCTTTACTCAAATATTTTATAATCTAGGCAGGTAAATAAAACAGAATAAGGAAAATATTAAATAACCATACATCTTCTAAGTGCTAAGATAGTTTTTATGGCGTTAACTTTGAGTGTGGAGAAGATAAAATCTGAATTATGTAAAGATCTATAATTGGTATGTGGCTTTGAAGTGATAAGGCCTTTCTAGAAAAGATGTTTTCCTGCAAATCTTTATGCAGATTGAGAGTAATACCTATAAAGCACTAAATAAATAGTGATATAAATACACACCTTTCTTATTATTATAAAGTCGTGATGATGAAACCATTTTTACTAATGCTTAATCATGCAAGCCCAGATCCTATTAACCAAACAAAAACAAAAATATTGCTCAAGAAGTGTATGTCATAAACACTTTATGATATTGCTGCTATTGGTCTTTTAATATACTCAAAATTTATTCAGTTAATCAGTGCATTTTACTGATAAAAATTTAAGCTAGATGGCCTCATAAGTGTAAATTATTCAGTTTTATCTTAAAGGGAAATAGATATGATATTCTTACTCATTATAAAACTAACAAATATGTTTATTTATGTAACCTCTCTGTGCTAAGGAAACAACATTCTCCTGTGCATTTATTCAGTAAGTGGCCATAAGTACTAACTACATGCTATAAATTGCCAATGCATACCAAGTATAGAAAATAGTTTAAAGTGCAAGTTATCAGTCTAATTAATGGAAAAGGGTGAATAAATATCTCCCAATATATTTTGTATACAATAAATACAATGTAATTATTCTAGCCAGTGTGAAACTATAGTACAATGTATGTGAAATTCTAATTCTGAATTTCTTCAAAGGCTGTATTCAAATTTTTGTCCTTGGCCCCTACAGTTGCTGTCACAATAAAACTATTCCTTTGTGTCCTTCTTACTTCAGACTTTCTTGATTTATATTTTTTGGTACAGGAGATGCCATATGTTCAAACTACCTGTGTCATCTCCAGTCTCTTCCCTCCTCAATATCATCTTTACTTTAATATCATAACTATATGGATAATACATAAATCCTAAATGTCATTTATATCATTAGATTTATTTGGATTTGGCACCAAAATCAAAGACAACAAAAGCAAAAATAAGCAAATGAGACTATATCCTAAAGAGATTTTGCACAGCAAAGGAAACCATCAACAAAACAAAAAGGCAACCTACCAAAAGGGAGAAGATATTTGCAAATGATTTATTTGATAAGGGGTTAACATCCAGAATATATAAAGAACTACAGAATTCAATATCAAACAGACAAACAATCTGATTGAAAAATGCACAGAAGCTCTGCATAGACATTTTGCTAAAAAACTCATACAGAATGGCCAACAGACATATGAAAAGTTGCTCAACATCACTA